>NW_011888887.1:3383704-3386527 GCF_000151845.1 Pteropus vampyrus | reverse complement strand
TAGGTGAAATACCTGTGACTTTGGTGGTGGTGGTGTATGCACAGGCTTCCAATCTTCCATCTAGTGAATTGCTTTTTTAGAATTGACCATTTGGAGACATGCATGATTCGATAATGTGTCTTAAGTTTCATATATTACTACATAACATTGTAATAGCATTTTGGTGATTTTTGAATTGTTAAAATGAAGAAAGGGCATTAAAGGTCTAAATTTTTGTGAATGTTACATATGTGTGTACATAGAGAGAGAGAGAGTGTGTGTGTGTGTGTGTGTGTGTACGTACGTATGTATAGGAAGAGAGAAAGAAGACCGAGATACTGCTCTGAATATTTTCAAGGTATTTGAAACATTTAAATTTACATTATATGCTTACAGTCCCGTGGAGGTATTTGTTTCTGTTGTTAGCTACACAGAGTGAAAAATACTTTGACCTTATTGTTCAGAATCTTTTTTTTACTAGCAAAATTCTTTTTGTTATACTTTCAAGACAGCTCTTGTCCAGTAGGTTGCCACTCTTCTAGCCTGCTAACATGTTAACGATAGGAATTTATATGAACTTTGTATAACATGTTGAAAGAATATGCCATATACCACTTTCCATTTCTTTAACTGTGTTATAATGAATCATTAAACATAATCAAATATTTAAGCAAAATATGTAGCCAAGAATTCCTTATATAGTGAAAGACTATTAATGACATAAATTATTTAGATTCAAATGATTTAGGTTTTTTTGTTCTTTGAATTTAAAAGACCTATAAATTAATATTTCTTATACTGAATCATTTTCACCAATATATTTTTGAGTATTATAGAATGTATCTGAAGTACAGAGTAAGTCATTTTGATGTCTGTATAATAGGAAAAAGGAATATGTTTTTTGTAGGAGTACATTAGAAATAACAAAAATTTCCGAGGACTATTCCAGGCTCAGTCTCTAAGTTATTTGTTTTTTAAAAGATTGTTTTTCAAGGATCTATTATTACATTTGCAATACATACAGTGATAGAGTACCTACTACGTCCCAACCAGTTGTTGTAGAGGGTGAAGCTACAGTGATGAGAGACAACACTGTATGCTTTTGAGAAGCTCCCAGTTCTCAGAAGAGTTAAAATATAGTGTGGCAAGTCCTTTCAAAGTGTGAACAGAGATTTGTTGCTTAAGAATTTTTAGTTTGATTTTGTATTTTAAATCCATTTTGGGTTAAAATTTTCGTTGGACCTAATTTTGCACAAAAGGAAAACATTCACTATCTTTATATGTTTGACATTAAACCTTTAACACAATAAGCGTATTTTGTTAGGCTTATTTCTCTGATTTTACTAGACTGGCTATACTAGATACTAAATCTTATAAACCTATTATTCCGAAGTGTAGTTTAGGATCTGGAGTTAAAGAAACATTTATTAGTTTAAGTATGTAAAGAGATATTGTTTCTATGTATTTAAAATGTGTTGATTTTTATATGTGGACATTGTATAAATGCTTTTACCCCAAAAGTTTTAAATTAGCGTAATAGAATGAATAGAATTTTAGTTATAGTTATTCATAAAGTTAAAATATGTAAATTGTTAAATAACATTTCTCAAAGCCCAAACTAAAATTCAACTTTGCCTCTAAAATTTAACTTCTTTTGATATACTAAAAGGTATTTTCTGTTAAATAAGAAAATCATACCTACCTACTTTTCTTTATAAATTCACAACATACCTTTTCTCCAGTTCACTGCAGTCCTGAAATGCCTTTTTTTCTCATGTATTATAATTAATTTTTCACCCTTTGATCTTTGTGTCCAAATTTTTGGTATTTTGACTTTTCCATGAGAGTCTTCTTCAATACATATATTGTTAAATTTAACAATCAGTCTTCAGTCTATGGCTTTAAGGTTTTGAATCATACTTAGAATGACACATGTTTTTGCAAAGATTTCTCTAGTGATTCTTTTAGTATTTTTATTATTTTAGTGCTAGGGGAGGATACAAATGCATTTTTAAAGAGTAGATCTGTAATTTATTTAAGGGTAAATAATGACAGAATATAACTTCCCTTCCTTCAGGTGGGTACCCAGTTGTTCCAGTATCACTTATTGAATAACCTTTATCTCCACTGTTTTGAGATGCTTCTTTTATCTCTTCTTTATTTTATCTGGACCATATTTATCTGGATTTGTTTGTTCCTGTCCCTGTGAGCTTATTTTCTGGTAGGAGAGAGATTGACAATAAACAGATAAAATGATAAGTAAAAGTAAGTTCTATAATGAAAATAAGCAGAGTGACTTGATAACCAATGACTAGAGACTTAATTAAAATGAGTGGTCAAGGCAGGCCTTTCTGAAGAAGTGGTATTTACTCTGATGTGAATATCAAGGAGGGAGTAGCTGTGTAAAAATCTGGTGAAAGGACGTTTCAGGTAGAGGAAATGGCCCCAAAGTAGAAATGATCTCCATGTGTTCAAGAGTAGAAATAATAGTAGGAGTATAGTCAATGAGGGGAAGAGTGGTGAGAGATAGTTGGAGAAGAGGGCCAAGGAGGATGCATGTATTATGTAGGGATTTGTAAGCCAGGTCGAGGAATTTGAATTTTATTTAACTGTGAAGGGAAACTATTCAAGATCAGTGTTTAAAAATTCCAATTGTCTAGGGTGAATTTTTCTGTATTTTTTCTCCTGCAAAAAAAGGAAATATAGGAGATTAGAGCATTCATATATCAAATAAATAGGTTCTTACGTAGTAAGGAGCTATTTATGCATACATGTGACCTTATAACACATTTGCTTCCCTATTAAATATTTTTATAGTTAAAACAGATTTTAAAAATCATATAA
>NW_011888887.1:3323175-3383654 GCF_000151845.1 Pteropus vampyrus | reverse complement strand
TCAGTCTATGGCTTTAAGGTTTTGAATCATACTTAGAATGACACATGTTTTTGCAAAGATTTCTCTAGTGATTCTTTTAGTATTTTTATTATTTTAGTGCTAGGGGAGGATACAAATGCATTTTTAAAGAGTAGATCTGTAATTTATTTAAGGGTAAATAATGACAGAATATAACTTCCTTTCCTTCAGGTGGGTACCCAGTTGTTCCAGTATCACTTATTGAATAACCTTTATCTCCACTGTTTTGAGATGCTTCTTTTATCTCTTCTTTATTTTATCTGGACCATATTTATCTGGATTTGTTTGTTCCTGTCCCTGTGAGCTTATTTTCTGGTAGGAGAGAGATTGACAATAAACAGATAAAATGATAAGTAAAAGTAAGTTCTATAATGAAAATAAGCAGAGTGACTTGATAACCAATGACTAGAGACTTAATTAAAATGAGTGGTCAAGGCAGGCCTTTCTGAAGAAGTGGTATTTACTCTGATGTGAATATCAAGGAGGGAGTAGCTGTGTAAAAATCTGGTGAAAGGACGTTTCAGGTAGAGGAAATGGCCCCAAAGTAGAAATGATCTCCATGTGTTCAAGAGTAGAAATAATAGTAGGAGTATAGTCAATGAGGGGAAAAGTGGTGAGAGATAGTTGGAGAAGAGGGCCAAGGAGGATGCATGTATTATGTAGGGATTTGTAAGCCAGGTCGAGGAATTTGAATTTTATTTAACTGTGAAGGGAAACTATTCAAGATCAGTGTTTAAAAATTCCAATTGTCTAGGGTGAATTTTTCTGTATTTTTTCTCCTGCAAAAAAAGGAAATATAGGAGATTAGAGCATTCATATATCAAATAAATAGGTTCTTACGTAGTAAGGAGCTATTTATGCATACATGTGACCTTATAACACATTTGCTTCCCTATTAAATATTTTTATAGTTAAAACAGATTTTAAAAATCATATAAGTACCAAGAGGTTAGAACTCACAGGAAGACTTGGACTAAATAGAACTCTAAAGAACAATTTTATGATGTGTTTCAAAATAATATTTTTTTCTTAAAATGTTTGTGTTAGGGAACAGACATCCTTGGAAGAGGGAGAAATTCCTTGGTTACAGTACAGTGAAGTCAATGAAAGCAGCAGTGATGAGGGAAATGAGCCTGCCAATGAATTTGCACAGCCAGAAGCTTTCATGCTGGATGGTAACAATAACCTTGAGGATGATTCCAGTGTGAGTGAAGACTTAGATGTGGACTGGAGGTATGTAACACAGTGTTATTGCCATCTTTAATTGTTCATTGAGTAGAATTAGTTCATGACTGTAAATTATGAAAACTGAATCTCTTATAGCTTAGAGGTATTATTTTCCCATTTGTCAGTCTTCCTCTCCAGAGCTCATTTCAGATGTCTCTTCCTACATGGACTCCTTCCTACTTATTCCAGTCAGTGACCTCTTTCTTCTTTGACCTTTAGCTCTCTTGAAGCTCACCTTATATCCTAGTGAATTATATGCTCATGGATTGAGGTTTCCCACTTTTAAATTTAGCTTTATATGCTAAATGTAGTACTTAGTATAATCCTTTAAAAGAAAAAGGTCCTGAATATTATGTGCAGAATTTCAAAATCCGTGATTGAATCAGAAGAATCATAAGAATATAGTTTTCTTTCTTTATGTATTTAAATGCAAAATGGAAAGAATAATTGTCGCTTCCCTGAAATGTGGAAAGTATTAAATTTATGCTGGCAAAAAATTGCTTCAAATAAAAGTAGCATATAAATTAAGTGGATTATGCAATTTTTATGTCTCATGATATAATGGTTAGAATTTAAGTGTTTTGGTTTATCAAGTTAGATGTATCTTTCAGGTGTGTAGTAGCCCTTTAGAGCAGCTAATTAAGGAGATGAAGAAAGAATGTTTGTTCCAAGTGATCCCTTTTTGTTACTTTTTCTGAAAAAGATATGGCTTGGTACTACCTTTGTTTCCATCTCTGCACATATATATTTTTAAAACTTTATCTTGTTTTGCCAGTTAAAATATCATTACAGAAAATTAAAGATAAGACTTAAAAAGATAAGAATAATAAAGATAAGAATAACTCGGTTATATCCTCTAATAACTGCATATTTCTTACGTTTTAAAGGCCTCCTATATGTCTTCAGTTTCTCTTTCTGTGTGTCTAGCTACTTTGTGCTTCTCCAAATCATTCCAAATACAAAGCTCAGCATCTCCTTGAAATCCTCCTTACCATTTCCTATTCTCACTCCTTAGCGGGGAAAATTATATGTGCAGAGCAGATTTTTACTGACCATTTTGTGGAAGTAGAAATGGATTGTTATCACAGCCACACAAATAATTTGTATTTCTGTATTAAACATCCTAACTCTCCAAAACGCATTTTCTGGCTTCCCAAACATTATGGAAAATTAGTGGCTTCACCTAGTCCTAGTCTTGCTGATCTTGATGCTCTCTTCTCTTCTTCCCATTCTTATGTCTGCCTATTACCCTTTTACTGAACTTTTTGTTTATTCTGATGTATTACATCTCCATTATACAAAGCCATTCCTCAAAGAACTCAGCAGATGACAGAATTGTCTGTTAAGCATCAACTGCACATGTTGGGAGGCAATTATGGTTTCAGAGGAGGATATTTTTTTCTGTTGCACATTTTCAAAATTTTGTAAGAATAATTTTTTACAGCTCCATTATGTAGATGCACTAAAATTTAATTGACCATTTCCCCATTGAAATAGTGCAGTGAACTTTTCTCCCCTATAAACTGGGTTCTGTACTTGAAGTTATTTCTTTAGGACAGATTCATAGAGATGATATTACTAAAAAATGTGATATTTTTAAAGATCTTGATATATATTTCTAAACTTTTAAAAGGGTTGTTCCACATAAAAATTTGAATGAATAATTGAGGCCTTTATTAAATACAATTTTAACTTAAATTTGAAAATTCTTAGGTTCTAATTAATTGACTATCTTTCTGGATATGGCTGTTGTGTTAAGATTTTAGATTCTAATGGTCCCCAAATTGGGGAAGCTTAAAGGTAGTTTTTTTTTTTAATATGAAAAGCATTTTGCCATTGATTTTTAAGACAAAATTTTTTAATTTTATCTAGATATGGCAACACCTCATTATTTGCTTATAGGAGACTGTATTTGATGCTAGCTGAAGGTTGATAAGGTGAAAATATGGTTTGATGTTCATATTAAAATAGCACGTCATTTTGACAACTAAAAGGAAAAGACATGCAAACAGCAGCAGTCCTTATCTCTAAAGCCAAAATTTGACACCTTTTTTTCAGTTTTACAGCTACTTAGAAAAAAAATTTAAGCTTTTGGTATTTTATTTTAGTTTAAAGGAAAATTGAAAAATCCCTATCAAAAGTTTATTTGTTTTAGTAAAGTCACAGAAGTGTTGTAGGATACCAAGAAGGTATTTCATAAATTGGTGTGGTAGGAGTTGATGTGGAAAAAACGTGGGCTTGGGATTTAGACAAATCCCAGCTGAACCATTTATTTATTCTTTGATAACTACTTAACTACTTTGTCTTCCTGCAAGAAATTGGGGTTATAATTGTTAACCTAATAAAGTTGTAAGAAATTAATTTTGTTTGGATATAACCATGGTATAATAATGTTTTAAACTATTATGAAATTATTTTAGACTTACAGAAAAATTGCAAAAATAATGCAAAGAATTCCCATATATCCTTTACTGATTCCCTAAATGTTAACATTTACCACATTTGTGTTATTTTTTTCTTTATTTTTTAATAACTATATTCTCTTTATTTATAGTATTTTTTCTGACTCATTTATGAGTAAGTTGCAGACATGATGCCTCTTTACCCATAAATGTAACAGTAAAATTGTCAAAATTAGATTAACACTGATACAGTACTATTACCTAATCTACAGACCTTATTCAAATTTCTATAGTTATCCCACTGATGTCATTAGAGAAAATTTTTTTAGTTCAATCCAGGACCACTCATTGTATTTGTGTACCAAGTTTCTTTAGTCTCTTAATCTTGAGCATTTTGTCAGTCTTTCTTTGTCTTTCAGAACCTTGACGTTTTTGAAACTGTCAGGTCATTTGTAGAATGTTTCTTAAGTTGGGGTTATCTGATAGAAAGAGTAGATTCGAGTTAACAGGAGCACCATAGAAGTGATGTTTTGTTCTTCTCAGTTCATATCAGAAGACACATTATGTTGAATTGTCCCATTACCGGTGATTTTAATTCTGATCACTTGGTTAAGATGGCTGTCTTTCAGATTGCTTCACTGTACAGTTGCCATTTTTCTTTTTATAATTAATAGGTATCCAGTGGGAAGATACTTTGAGACTTTATAAATACAAATAATCAGTTTCTTTTCAAACTGTCAAACTTCTATCTACCAGTAGTTTTAGTATCATTAGCGATTCTTGTATGAAGCAGTTATTACCATGGTGATTGCCAAATGAATGATACTAGAATTTTAATATTAGCTGATTATTCTGCAGTGAACAAATTACAACCAGACATCATGCTTTGAGTGTCTAGACTTCTAACAGGGCTTTTCCACACTGGCACCTACCACCTTGGAAAGCAGTGTATTTTTCATATGGAGAGAATGATTCCACTATTTCTCAAATGTCTACTCTGGTGCCATTTCTGTGCTAGGCACTGTAGTACATCTACTCATTTATTTTAAAATTTTCACATCGTGTAACTATGACTCAGTTAAATGTGAAGTTAAATTCCTGTCTTACTGTCACCAGGGCTCTTCCTCTTTGCAGTACATCTCACTGCTAGATGAAGGAGGTCTAGTAATGCAAGGGAGGTTGGATTCACTAATTCACTAATTCTTAGTTTTAATTCTAATTCCAAAATCTGTGATCGTATGAGAATGTCTGTTCCTTTGTGCCATATATCTGCTGATTTCTAGATATTACTGTAATATATGCTACATATTATTGTTTCTCTTGACAATAGGTTTTTAATTTTAATGATTACACAAAGATTGACATTAAAACTGTTTTGAGCTAGCTTGTGTAACTGGATGTTTCTTATTACAATGTCTGATAGGAACATGGAAGTCAACAGAAGTTTGCTTTTAGGTAGACAAAATAAACTAATTTTGGAGATTCTTGGATTTGAGGTGGTGGGAGTTCATTGAGGTAAAGTGCCCTGCAGAAAACTAAAAACATAGGTCAAGAGCTTAAGAGGAAATTTGGAATTAGGTAGAGGTTTAGGAATTACCTGTAGAGAGCATAATTGAAAAATGGACTCGAATATAACTTCCAAAGGAGAAGATTAAAAAGAAGAGGACTGAGGACGTGTTTATGGTTTCCAAATGTTGAAATACTTAGTATTTCTAAGACTAGAGGACAAGGAAGAATCTGTATGTCCAGGTGTGGAGAAAAGAGATTAGCACCAGATGAAGACATATAATATTTCTTTTCAAGAGGCTTACAACCTCTTTTAGGGAAAAAAGCAAACATGAGCAGTTGGGAACTAAATATCTTTCAAGCTGAATAATAATGGAAGAGGCCTAGTTTTTAGAAGAGGGATTAATAAAAAAGACTTGAGAAAATCAAATATTTTTAAGCCCAAAGTAATTAAGCAGTACAAGGTAAGAGAAGAAAAAAGGCTTTGACTAATGGTAGAAGTAAAATAAATGCAATAATTCTATTTATCATATTCTCACCTAAATTTAGATCGGAAACTAAGAAAAGAAAAACAGAAGGGGAAATATATGGGAAACATTTAGGAGGGAAAAGTACTACCTTTATCCCAGCTTATAGCAGTTCCCAGAGTTAGAACTAGTAGCATGAAAAGCACATTTCCCTACAAACTTTATGCATTGGTTTTGGCGGCTTTTTGGGAGAGGTAGTGGTGTCTAAACTCCTTATGCTTATTACTTGAACTTTTTTTATATTGGGTTTCTCCTGCCCCTCACAGGATTTATATTAGAATATTTTAAGGTTTTCTGCTTGTAGTATATTTATAGTATGCTAATATAATTATGTCTTCATTATAAAGATTTCCCAAGTCATGGTTGTGTGTGTGTGTGTGTTTTTTTATTTTTATTTTTTTCAGTCTGTTTGATGGCTTTGCGGATGGACTAGGAGTTGCTGAAGCTATTTCTTATGTGGATCCTCAGTTCCTCACCTACATGGCACTAGAAGAACGCTTAGCCCAGGCTATGGAGGTATTTTAGTGACTCTGATGCCCCGTGTATAAGTTGGTAGGATGCAAAATGATAAAAACTAAAGTTTTTTTTTTTAACTGCCCTTAAGAAAAGGTGAATAATTTTCTCATCAATTTAATAACAGTTACTGAATAGTGATGGCCACCAGTATATGTATATAAATTACAGTTGACATCCTGCCAATTTGCCTAAAATTGCAGTATATCCCAATTTTTACTATAGAACAGAAAATGTTTTGCTTACATTTAGAATATACGCTTTTCCTCTATTGAATTATATGGGTCTGTGAATCTGAATATTTTATACACACATGCACAGGTATATTTGTGAAATGAAATTGAAAATTGAAGATCTCTAAGAATATATTATAAATCACTTCCTTTTTTTTTGTTCTCCTGGCTAAATACTGTTTTGCTGCTTAATGCAGTTAGAAAATGTAGTCCACCTCATTCCCATAAACATATACATACTTTAATAAATGTAGCACATTTGGTTCCCAGGTTTGTCTTGCCTTCTTTTCCTTACTTGACTAAAACACAAAAACTTGTTTGTAATTGTATTTGCCTTAGGTCAAAAGCCCAAGCATTTTCACATTAGGGAACTTGCACTGCACTAGTGGATTTCATTATAAGAAGTCTGTCTTTAAAATACTGTTTCCAAAGTAGAGGAACAGTAATAACATGACTGAGTCAAAAGTGAGAGAACAAAATGATGGGACTTTCAGTGAGATTATAATAGCATTTTATCCTGAAATTTTCTGAGATTACAAAGTCCAGTTTAGATTCATAAATTAGATAATAGGTAGGTAGATAGAGACAAACTGACCTGTCTGTCTACACACACAGATGCATGCTCACATACACGCACTTAAATTAACTCTGCTTTGGCATCATTTTTTTTATGTGTATGTAATTGTCCATGGAGATTATTGGTCTCAGCACTATAACTTAAATCAGAAGTGTAATATATAAAGACTAAAGATCACTAACTTCTTTAAGTTAAAATAATTTTAAGCGACCACTATAGAATATATCTATTCTAGAGTCTGGTTTCACAGTGCTTAAAGTGTTTTCCATTCTTATGATAGTGGTTTTTATGGTTTCCTACAATATGAGATATCGTTAAAAAAAAAAAAAAAGTTTTGAGAATTAAATAAAAGTTTTATTTTTTTGTTACTACGGGAAATGTGACATTTTGATTGGAATATTGAAAGAAGAGCCAGAGAGATTGGTTGTAGGTCATGCCAGGTAAAAGACACTAGCAGAACTGACAAAGACACGAGTCAAGAAAGAACGTGGTATGTCCAGGGAACTTGCAGTCCCCACTGAATAGTGATTGCTACCTGTATGTGCATATAAATTAAAGTTGACATCCTGCCAATTTGCCTAAAATTACAGTATTTCCCAGTTTAGAAGAGTTTATTGGCTTCTGCTCTTAGGGAACCCAGTGGCACTGCCACTCTCAGTTACTGTTACACATCTGTCCTGCTTCTGATTAATAGCATCCAGTGTCTCCCTTCCTCACAGCTTAACGGTTTCCTCAGATTTAGTGCTCTGCTTTATTTTATTTGAAGTTGAATCATGTTTCACCTCTAGAGAATAAATACAGTTCCATTTTCCTATCACTCTCTAGAAATCTTTATTTTTGTGTGCCTAATATGCATTTATTTCATCATCTTGAAAAATGAAGCTGAAATAATTTATAATTTATTATTTTTCCTTTTAGGTTTCACACAAGTCTTTAAATCAAACAAAAACAAATAAGACAAGCAGTGCTTTAACTTGTTTTTTCTCAAGCAGCCCTAACTCTTTGGGGGAGTAGTTGTTTTTATTTCTGTATTTTTCCAATACTAGACTGATCTTTCTTTTCAGGTTGTGGCTATTGGTGAAAATAGTGGCAATAGACATTTGTCTCATTGCCATGTCTCAAATTTGAATGAGAATAGGGGAAAATATTGAAGATTTTTCACTGTTCAAAACAATATTAAAGCTTTTAACACACTCCCAAACAAATTTGAGAGAAAAAAGTATCCATTTGCACATGTTTATGTTGACATTAAAATTTTTTAGCGTAAATTCTAAGTCATATTGTTTACCCTATCATATCTCATTGCAGTAAGAGTATGTTCAAGAATTTAAATGTAAGAAAATAGGTTTAGATTGAGGTAAAATTGTAAGTAGCTAACTAGTTAAAAACAAACATAAATTTTGATAAATAATTATTTAAACAAAGTAAAATTTTACTGGTAAAATATCTCAATGAGATGAAAGCTTTTTTCCTTTCTAATTAATGAATGAATTTTATTTATTCCTAAAATCTGACAGTTCAGCATCAATTTTGCTTTTTCATCTTCATGAATATAAACTTGAGAAACCTTGTTCTCATAAATTGATAGGGATGGAAGGCATTTATCATAGCATTGTCACTCAATTCCTCTTTGATCAATTTGCTATGATTACATCAACTTAATAAGTTGTTTAGATTCTCCAATTTTTTTGGAATCAGAGGATTAGAAACCATCTACAAAGATTTGTTGTCCAGTCATTAACGTTCAGTTTGACCTAAATATTTCAGATTGCTCTTTTGAATGGGTAAGAAGTATGCTTTTATTTATAAAGTGGGGAAAAGTACAAAGAAGAATGTACTTCTTTGAGAACCAGCATGATACTTTGCAGATGCAGCCTTAAGCATACTAGTTTGAGAAAAGACTATATAATAAAGTTAATTGAAATTGAGTGTCTTGAGACTCCCCTTGCCCTTGGATTCCTTGGAAAGTCCATACTTACAGAGTACGTCATGTACACTGAGGTGTAAGAAGGTTGTACATGAGATAAGAACATGGACTTCTGAGTTTGATTCATTTAGGCCGTGTGACCTCGGACAGTTCACTTAACCTCTTTAAGTTTCAGGTTCTTGTCTACAAAATGGGAATGATAAAGGTCACTTTGTGGGTTATTACGAGATTGTGTTTAAGCACTTAGCAAAAAGCTGTCAGTAAATGGCTATATTCGAAGATATATTCACATCAGCATTCAGCCAGCTGGTGGTAATCATCTATTAAATTTAGATTCAGTGGTTGTTCAGAATTAGTATTTAATTGTTATACATCTTCATTCTTTAAAAATGAAATTCTCTTATTCTTTAGAAATTAAATTTTATGCTGACAAAGGATTATGTTACATTAAACCTACATATGTTCCAGTTAGGCTATTTAGGCTATTTCATTTTCTTTCTAACACTTGGACTAACTTCTGAATTTATTTTGTTCTTCTTAAGATATAGATAAATTAATTGCATCTTTATAGATTTTCATTGCAGTGGCTATAAAATGGTCTTTCTTGCTCTTGCTGCTTATAAGTGATCCAAGATTATCTTTAAAAATGTTTGTACTGAGGCAGTAAATTATTTTTACATATATAAAATTCCAGGCGTTTATTAGCACTGCAAATGTGCAGATAATCATCAGAAAGGAATAGTAAACCCATTGAGACAAACATATCAAAGCATAGTTAACCTGGAATAACCTCTCAAAATGGAACTTACTGTCAGTAGTATCCTTTCTTTTTATGTGTAGCACAAATGAGTTCCTGCAGAGTCTCTCTTGAGAAGGAATTGGAGGAGATTCATGTCTATAATTATGTGAGAATGAAGGGACAACTAACAGGCTCTTTACATTTTCTGTCTCTTGCTGGGAAAGTTTAATATAAAGAATTATTAACTATAACAGGAGATTAGAGTAACAGGGATTGCTTAGAAGGGAATAAAGGTAATTATAAAGAATATAGAAAAGGCATATATAAGGAGCAGCCACTGCCTATAGGGCTAAGATCACCTAAGGAAGAGTCACCACTGCTCCACTCCAGGGCTGGGATCCAGACCTTGATGAAGGTGGCACAGCTGTGGCTTAATGAATGGCAGAGAATTCACTGTGGTGCTACACTGGCAGAACTTGCTGGAAATCAGCCACGTTGGGTGCTAGGGAAAGTTCTTCATAGGGAGATGTCTAACTGTAAGCACTCTGATACAGAACTGTCCAAGGGGGCTACTAAAAATACCTGGCCACTGGGTGTTTCTGAATTCATACATTACGAGAGCTAGACACTGGAGAAGCTGTGCACGTTGCAAGAGTGCTGCTGGCGAAAGCCGTGCGTGCCATAGACGCCTGTCACTCGGGGATCAGAAGCCAAGCGTTTTCCTCCTGTGGTGTCTCTTCAGTGTCCTCTGTGAACAGAGTTTCACAACATGGCAGATGTCAGAAGGGAAAATATTTAAATGGCCCAAATCCATTTTCACAGAGCTGACAAAAATAGTGAATTTGAATCTGAATAGCAGTAATGGATAACTAGAACCAGTCATCCCTTTGACTGCTTGGATTCCGTATATACCTTTCTACACACATTCGAACTCCCATCCAACAACAGTACAACTATATTTCTACCTAACAAAATATAGCTATCCTTGCAAATGAAGTTTTCACTCTTTCCCCAGAATGAGCAGATGAACAGTCCCCAGAATCATTGTATCTGTTGCTGGCTATATTAATTACTCCACAAATTCAGTCAGTCACACTAAATATTCTTTTATATAAAGATTAAATTATAAAGTTAACTGCTGGATGAAAAAAATGGGAGAAAAAAAGAAAATAGCACATACAAATAAATATATATAACAAGCAAATAGGAAATATGCAAAGCTACTAGTCCTTGTTTCTGTATTTGGTCGAAGGCTATAGTTAATAGCTATGGTTTCCTTCTTTCGCAACTTATTCTCTAATTTTCCTTCCTTTAGCAAGGATCTCAGCTAGTTAGGATTCTTTACTTGGTGGAGTGACCCGAACCTACATTCCTGAAGAGAGTCTGTGTCCTCAATTATCTTGCCTTTTTTGGCTGCTGTAGTTTTCTGGTAACTTTACTGCGGGGCATGGAAGTACTAAGATATATGCTCTAAATGAGATTATCACATAATTTTTAAGTAGAGAAAGGCTGGTCAGTAGAGAGTAAGCTATTTCTACTGCTAAAAGAAGGCTCAGTGATTTGGGGATTCAAAATACGGTTGACCTTTAAACAACACGTGTTTGAACTGTATTTCCACTTATACGCAGATATTTTCATCTTCTAAGCAAATGACAAAGTTTTATACTGATAAGTACAGTACAATACTGTAAATGTGTTTTCCTTATGATTTTCTTAATAACATTTTCTTTAGCTTTATTGTAAGAATACAGTGTATAATACTTATAACATACAAAATATGTGTTAATGAACTGTGTTACCAGTAAGGCTTGTGGTCAACAGTAGGCTATTACTCATTAACCTTTTGGGGAGTCAAAAGTATGTACAGATTTTCTGCTGCATGGGAGTCAGCCCCTGCATTGTTCAAGTCAACTGTAGTCTGTTTTAACTTAGTACAACCAGATGTCCCCATTCTAAGTTTCAGAATTTTGTTCTTTAACCAGTCAATGGTAAAACTTGAAAAACTTGACAAGACTGATAATGGAATTCTCATTTTAATTCAGCAATTCAGTAATTAAATTTTATGTCTGATTTTCAGAAATAAGAGTTTTTTTAGGGCTATCATGGACATTTCTGGTTCTCATACTATGTTTCACTCTTAAAGTTAATGGGCCTGTGTTTGTCATTATCTCTTAATTAAGTGTGCGGAGACACCTAAAGGATCCATCTCACATCACAATTTTTATAGTCATCTCTGCCATAAGGTCAAGTGCAGAAGCCATCTGGGCTCCCAAGACACATCTTTAGCTGACACTTCATTGCGGTCAACCACAATGATAGTTTGATTAATTGGGATGCCTCTACAGGCCACGGATTGATAGCACCCCTTCCTGTCTCAGCACTGAGCTCCAGCCCAAAGGCCTAACCAAACCAATCCCTCTGTCCCATTCTTGCTTCATGGGACCATACCTGATTCCACTTCTGTATCAGACTGGTCTCAATCACAAGAGAGAAAACAATAATTTGAACAGGATAAGCTTAATATAAAAAATTATCAACTATAACAGGAGACTCTAGAATAGTGAGGGATTGCCTACTAGAAAATAAAGTGAATTATAAAGAATACAGGAATGGCAGATTTAAAGAATTGCCTTAGGACTGAGATAGAGCGCTCTACCTCCCCACCCCCTAGGGCTGAGATCCTGACTGTTGGGGAGGACACAGCCATGGCTCTTAGAGAAGTGTTTGTGCTGCTATGCTGGCAGAATTTGCTGGAAGTCTGCCCTCTGGAATTTGGCAAAAATCTGCCTTCTGGAGTGATGGAGAAGCTGTTCACAGGGAGGTGACTAACTGGAAGCGCTCTGCTACAAAACCACCCAAGATGGGTGCCGGGGAAGCTACTGGCCACCTTATGCTGCTGCTGTCAGGCACTGGAGAAACTGCATATGCCTCTGGAGCCAGGCCCTGGAGAAGCCACCCACACTGGAGGAGCCTGGTGCTGGAAACGCCATCTGTGTTGCAGAAGCCCACAATAGGGAAGCCTCTACACTTAGGGACCTGCCCAGCAAGCCCAACAGAACAAAGAAGCACTTCCCTTTCCTTCTGTGATGTCTCTCCAGCACCTTCCTCTGACAAGCCTAAGATTTTGCTAGATGACAAAGGAAAGTATTTAAAAGGCCCAGATTTATTTTCACAGAGCAGAAATGAAAGGCTAGTTTAGAGCTGAGAGGCAATAATCCAGTTACTGGCACACTACTTTCTTAATACATAATCTCTGCAATTCCAGAGTCAGTATTTTCAGTATTATGTTTATTAACTCTCATTGATAAACCTTGTTTGCTTTCTCCTGACTTTGCTTTGGCCTTGGCCCTATCCTCTTTTGTAAGTCATCTCAAATCCTTTTTGGAAAAACATAATTCATTGCTAAAATATCAAGGCTAGATCCCGAGTATACAAAAGATTACGTTTGCCATCCACAAGAACACACAGTGTTAGCTGTTATAAGGCAGATTATTCTTAGCTGGTAAGCCCAGTGGTTTTTTTTTTTTTTTGGTTTTTTTTGTTGTTTTTTTAATTGTGGCACTGTACACAGAAATGTAAAATTTACCATTCTACCCATTTTAAGTATATAGTTAAGTGGCATTAAGCACACTGTAAACAATAACTCCTCATTTCCTTCTATCCCCAGCCTGTGGTAACGACCATTCTACTTTTTGTCTCTGATTTTTCCTACTTTAGGTACCTCAGTTATGTAGAATCATAATACATAATTCAGTAACTAGCTTATTTCACTTAGCCTAATAACTTCAAGGTTCACCTATGTTTTTGTAGCATGTGTCAGAATTTCCTTCCTTTTCAAGACTGAATAATATTCCATTGCTTATATACACCACATTTTTTCCAGCTTTATTGAGATATAATTGACATAATATTGTGTAAGTTTAAGGCGTGTAGTGTGTTGATTTGATGAACTTACATGTTGTGAAGTCATTATCACAGTATGATTAGTTAACACCTCCATCACCTCACATAATTACCATTTCTTTCCTTGTAATGTTTAAGATTTATTCTCTTTGTAACTTTCAAATGTATAATACAGTATTGTTAACTATAATCACCATGCTATACAGTGGATCCCCTTAGCTCATTCATTTTAAAACTGGAAATTTGTACCCTTTGATCAGCATCTCCCCATTTCTCCCACTCCCCAGCCCCATAGCCACTATTCTACTCTCTGTTTCTATGAATTCACCTGTTTTAGATTTCACTATAAATTACATCAGACAGTATTTGTATTTTTCTGTCTGATTTATTTCATTTAGTATAATGCCCTTAGGGTCTATCCATGTTGTCACAAATGACAGGATTTCCTTCTTTCTCATGGCTGAATGATATTTCATCATGTATATATACTACATCTTTTTATCCATTCATTTGTTGATGAACAGATTGATTCTGTATCTTGGCTATTGTGAATAGTGTTGTAGTGAACATGGGAGTACAGATATCTCTTCAGCATCCTGACTTTATTGACTTTACATATATACCTAGAAGTGGAATTATTGGATCGTATGATAGTTCTGTTTTTTATTTTTGAGGTACTTTCTACTATTTTCCAAGGTGGCTGTACCAATTTACATTTCCATCAACAGTGCACAAGGATTCCTGTATCTACAGCTTCACCAACACTTGTTATTACTTGCCTTTTTGGTGGTAGACATTCTAACACATTTGAAGTGGCAGCTCATTGTGGTTTTGTTTTGCATTTCCCTGATAATTAGAGATGTTGAGCACTTTTTCATGGACCTGATTGTTATTCGTCTATCTTCTTTGGTACAATGTCTATTCATTTCCTCTGCCCATTTTTTAAATAGATTATTTTTATTATTGAAATATGAGTTCCTTGTATATTTTGGATATTAACCCCTCATCAGATATGTGATTCATAAATATGTTCTCTAGTTCTGTAAATTGGCTTTTCATTTTGTTGATTGTTTTCCTTGCTGTGCATAAGCTTTTTAGTTTGATGTAGAGTTATTTTTGTTTGCTTTTGTTGCTTGTGATTTTGTTATCATAGTCAAAAATCATTGCCAAGACCAATATCAAGGAACTTTTCCTTAGTATTTTTTCCTAGGAGTTTTATGGTTTCAGGTCTTATGTTTAAGTCTTTAATCCATTTTAAGTTAATTTTTGTGAGTGATAAAAAACTAGAGGGTACAGATTTATCCATGTGATTATCTTTCTGCATGTGGCCATACAGTTTTCCCTGTACCATTTATTTAAGAGATTATTCTTTCCCCATGGAGTATTTCTGGCCCCCTTATCAAATATTAGTTGTCTGTATATGCCAGAGTTTATTTCTAGGCTCTTGATTCTTTTTCATTGATCTGTTTTTATGCCAATACCATACTGTTTTGATCACTCTAATTTTGCAGTATAGTTTGAAATCAGGAAATGTGATGCCTCCAGCTTTTATTTTCTTTGCTTTGGTTTTTCAGAGTTTTTTTGTTGCATACAAATTATAGTACTGTTTTTTCAATTCCTATGAAAAATGCCACTGGAATTTTAATAGGCATCTTATTAAATCTTTAGATTGCTTTAGGTAGTTTGAACATTTTAACAGTATTAATTCTTCCAGTCCATGAAAATGGGATATTTTTCCATTTGTGTCTTCAGTTTCTTTCATCAAAGACACAGTTTCCAGTGTACAGATCTTTCACTTCTTTGGTTAAGTGTATTCCTAAGTATTTTATTGCTTTTGATACGATTGTGAATGGAATTGTTTCCTTTAGTTCTTTCTTAGATATTTTTTGTTAACATATAGAAACCCAACTGATTTCTACATATTGATTTTGTATCCTGCAACTTCACTGAATTTATTGATTAGTTTTAAGTTTTTGGTGAAGTCTTTAGTATCTAGTCTTTTCTCTATATAAGATGTTATCTGAAAACAAAGATAATTTTATTTCTTTCATTTCAATTTAGATGCCCTTTTTCCTTTTTCTTGTCTGATTGCTTTGTCTAGGACTTCCAGTACTGTGTTGCATAGGAGTGGTGAGAATGGACACCCTTGTCTTACTCTTGATCTTTGGGGAAAGCTTTCAACCATTCACTGTTGATTGTGATGTTAGCTGTGGGTTTATCATATATGTGTACCTTTATTATGTTGAGGTATGTTTATTTTATACCGAAATTTGTTGAGAGTTTTTATCATGAAAGAATGCTGTGTTTTGTCAAATGCTTTTTCTGCAAGTATTGAGTGATCATAAGATTTTTAGCTTTTATTCTATAAATATGGTGTATCACATGTATCAAATTGCATATATTGTACTGTCCTTGCCTCCCAGGGATAAATCCCATTTGATCATGGTGTATGATCCTTAAATGTGCTGTTGAATTCATTTTGCTAGTATATTATTAAAGATTTTTACTTTTATGTTTGTCAAGGTTATTGGGCTTTAAGTTTCTTTTTTTTCTTTCTTTCTTTCTTTTTTTTTTTAAGTATATTAATCTGGCCTTGGATGTCATGGTAATGCTGACCTCATAAAATGAGTTTGGGAGTGTTTCCTTCTCAATTTTTTGAGAGTTTTATAAGGATTGGCATTAATTTTCCAATATTTTATAGCATTTCCCAGGGAAACCATCTAATCCTGAGCTTTTCTTTATTGGAAGAATTTTGATTATTTGTTCAATTTTATAACATATTCAAATGTTCTATTTCTTCATGATTTATTCTTGGTAAGTTGTGTATTTCTAATAATTACACCAGTTCTGGGTTATCTTATTTGTTGGCATATAATTGTTCATGATAACTCTCATGATACTTTGTATTTCTGTGGTATCAGTTGTAATGTCTCCTCTTTCACTTTTTATTTTTTTTTGAATCTTCTATTTTTCTTTGTCTAGCTAGAAGTTTATCAATATTGTTTGTATTTTTAAAAATCCACTCTTAATTTTGTTGGTATTTTCTGTTGTTTTTCTGGTCTCCATTTATTTCTGCTCTGATGTTATTTTTCTGCTATCTTTGGCTTTGTTTGTTTTTTTTGTTTGTTTGTTTTGTTTTTTGTTTGTTTTTTAGTCCTTGAGATGTAAAGTTGTTAATTTGAGATCTTTCTTTTTTCTTAATGTAGGTATTTATTGCTTTCAACTTCTTAGAACTGCTTGTCATCTTATAAATTTTGACATGTTGTGTTTCCATTTTTGTTTATTTCAAGATATCTTTTGATTTCTTCTTTGACCCATTAGTTGTTCAGGAGTATGTTATTTAATTAACACATATTTGTGAATTTTCCAGTTTTCTTTCTGTTACGATTTTTCATTTCTTTCCATTCAGTCAGAAAACATAGTTAGTATGATTTTACTCTTCTTAAGTTTGCTAAGAGTTGTTTCATGATCTGTTCTGGAAAATGTTACATATCTACTTGAGAAGAGTGTGTCTTCTGCTGCTGTTGTATGGAATGTTGTTAATGTCTGGTAGGTTTATTTTATCTAAAGTGTAGTTCAAGTCCAATGTTTCCTTTTTGATTTTCTGTCTGAATGGTCTATTCGTTGTTGAAAATGAAGTATTAAAATTAAAATCTCTGACTCACTATATTGTTATCTTACTTCAGATCTGGTTTTATTTACTTAATATATTTAGATGTTCTGATGATAGGTGCATATTTATTTATGATTGTTATATCCTCTTGATGACTTGACCCTTTATCATTACATAATAATCTTCTATGTCTCTTGTTAAAGTTTTTTGCTTAAAGTCTATTTTGTTTGATGTTAGTTTAGTTCTTCCTGCTCTCTTCAGTTTCAACTTACATGGGATATCTTTTTCTGTCCTTTCACTTTGAGCCTGTCTTTAAAGCTGAAGTGATTCTCTTGTAGGCAGTGTATAGTTGGGTATTGTTTTATATCCATCCAGCCACTCTATGACTTTTCATTGGAGAATTTATTCCATTTACATTAGGTGTGATTATTGATATATAGGACTTAATGCCATCTTATTAATTGTCTTGCTGTTTTGTAATTGTCTTGTTCCTTTCTTTCTCTCTTGCTACTTTCTTTTATGACTTTATGATTTTCCATAGTCGTAGCCTTTGATTACCTTCTCTTTATCATTTTTGAATTTAATGTAGATTTTTGCTTCGTAGTTACCTTGAGGGTTACATAAAACATCTTAACAGTTATGCTGATAACAACTTTTATTGCATACAAAAGCTCTATTCTTTTATTTTCCCTTTTATGGTTTTGATGTCACAATTGACCAATTTTTATATTGTGTGTTCTTTAACAAATTATTATAGCTGTACTTATTTTTAATACTTTTGTCCTTTAACCCCTATACTTTACTCAAGTATAGGGGTTAAAGGACAAAAGTATTAACATAGAACCATGTTACAGTATCAAGAATATTCTGGATGTGACTATATACTTAACTTTACCAACCACATTTTGTTTATCCATTCATCGGCTGATGGATGCTTGGGTTGTTTACACCTTTTGGGTCTTGTGAATATAAGTCCTATCTAAAATTCTAATCTAATTATAGCCAGAAGGGTTAATCAGTCTACAAAAGGATGAGGGCAACTTAATGTTAGGTGATCATATGGTCTAATGGTTTTTCCATCCTTGTTTGAAAAGTAACTTTATACAGACTTTCGAACTTCTAAGTAGAGTTCACAGCCCAGATAACTTAGTAATATTAGTGAGTTAGTAATGTGGGTATGCTGACTCTATGACAGTAGTAGATATAGCCATTCAGGAATGCATTATTTGGTTTCATAACCTTAAACATCTTATTAATGTTGGCTATATTTTATCTTTCATGAGTTGAACTTGTCAGAATATTTACATTCTTTTATATTATTGATCATATACAGGAACTTATAAGTTGGAAAGGTAACCACTCTTCTGAAAATATAAATATGGTGGGCAAGTGGATAGTTATTGAGACAAAATACATTTGTATTGTACTTGTGAAAAGTAGGGCTTATTTTTTGGGAGGGGTTGTGGTTTTGATATTTTGATGGTGGTGATGATGGTTCCTTTTGGAAGGAGGCAGAAAAGGCAGGAGACTGAAGCAAAAGAAATGAACAGGAAGAGAGAGCATAATGGTCAATGTAATTTTGGAGATATAAAAAATAGTTTTCTATCACTGTTTTCAAGTGTTTTCTAACAAATAACTTATTTTTTCAGACTGCCCTGGCACATTTAGAGTCTCTTGCAGTAGATGTTGAGGTGGCCAATCCACCAGCCAGTAAGGAGAGCATCGAAGGTCTTCCAGAGACCCTTGTTCTCGAAGATCACACTGGTAAGGGCAAAGTTGATCTCTAATGTCGAATGACACATTGCATTTTTGAGTGTGTTATCAATGCACCTAGAAGATAAAATACTATCATTAGATTTTCTATAAAACCAGATTCTGGCAAACTTTCACCTAGTACAAGGATATTTTTAATTATTTAAGTGATGGGCTGGGACAAATGTTCCCGAGTCAACTTTTCTACAAAAGCAGTGTTTGTCAAATTTCAAATTATCATGTATTAGAAACATGTTTCCCAATTTATTCATCAAGATCTGATTCTTTTGTCTTTAATAGGTATCATCTGTGAGTTCATATGTTGATTTTCAATATTAAATTGAATTTCGTGGGATTGATATATCAAATTATTTGTTGTTTTCAGCTATTGGTCAGGAGCTATGCTGTCCGATTTGTTGCAGTGAATATATTAAGGATGATATAGCGACAGAATTACCCTGTCACCATTTCTTTCACAAACCTTGTGTCTCAATTTGGCTACAGAAGGTGAGTTTTACATTATGTTTTTTAAGTTAATATTTTAATAGTTTCTCCTGCAAGTTAATGATGATAGTAGTTTCTTTTGACCCTATTTTATTTAGCTACATACTTGGAGTACTTTTTAATTTAGTTTAATTCCATTTAATTAAAAAATTGTTTACCTTTTAATGACTACAGATTAATAATATCAAACTATTTTACTTTTCTAATATTGTCTATAAAACAATATAAATGACACTGACTACTTAACATGTTTAAACGTATCCCTGAAATTTGGTATTTTCAAAATTATCTCAAGCAAAGAAGTCTTTGGCACTACTCAGAATACTATAACAATATACAGATATTCTGCTAATCTGCATTGGTGTCTGGAAATGTATATGAGAAATGTTTAATAATCTACCAAGTGTCTCCTATTCAGATTTTTATATGCTGTCCTTAAATATTTACTCCTCAATTTTAAGTATGTTTGAATTACTTAAGGAAAAAGTTTTACTTAAATCTCTGTGACCTCTATTTTTGCATAAAGAATATTTACATGCGGTTCAGTATAAATTCCCAAATTAACTTTCCCAGCTTATTGGATATCACTCCCTTCTCTACAACCACTTCCTTCCTTTTCTTTTTTTTCTTTTTCCCCTCTTCTTCCTCTCTTCTTTCCTTTCTCTTTCTTCGTTGTTGCTCCCTTTCTGCAGCCATTTTATCTTTGTCAAAACTGTACTTAAGATTTTTAAATCCCATGCAGAAATGTTCACTTTTCCTTTATGAAATCTAAAGTTTCTGTCTTGGCTTTTAAGGCCTTCTATGATCTAGCTCCCAGCCTATCTCTTATACATTTGCTGATGTTTGCTTAACCTGGTTTGGTCTTTCCCCAATACCTATAAGATTAGATGGTCTAGGTAGCTCCAGCTTAAATTCCACTTTTTATAGCCTTAATATCTCGTTTCTTTAAACTTCTGTGATAGCATCAAAGCCTTAAGAAGGATCAAGTATTTTGTGTGCCTGCCATGTGTCAGGCTCTGCTAAATGATTCATGTATATTTTCCCATTTATTCTTCACAATAAGTCTAGGATATATTCTTATTCCCATTTTCCAATGATTGTTACTCATACAAGATTATACAGATAGTATGTGGTTGATAGGGACTGCACTCATCTAACACTAAAATGTTGCTGTTAGGGCCCAGTCTATATGATAAGTGCTCAGTAAATGTTTGCAGAATTAAATTCTTGAATTATAAACATTATATATATTGTACAGCCATGAATTGTCATTGACTTTGCTATAATCCAAGGTAATAATCTTTGCAGTCTCTTTTCAGTCAGGAAAAAGCTTCGCGTGAAGCCTTTCCTCTAGGGAGAAGATTCCCAAGATACAAATCTTTGTCACCTTTAACAGCGTGATTTCTGCAACCCGCTTCTATCAGGGAAATCTCTCTGGGAAAAAGAACAGCCTTGCAAAGGGATAATCACAGATAATATATCTTCCATTCCTAAAATATTATATTACCAGTATAACTGCTTTCCCTGTCCCAACTTCCCACCCAGGTCTATGGTTGATTTGTTTTATCATTGAGAACAGCGGTTCCTGGGCCATGGACCTGTATTGTTTTGTGGCCTATTAGTAACTGGGCTGCACTGCACGAGCTGAGTGGCGGGCGAGGGAGCAGCAAAGTTTCATCTGTATTTGCAGCTCCTCCCCAGCACTAGCATCATCACCTCAGCTCCACCTTAGATCATCAGGCATTAGATTCTCATAGGAGCACTGGTCCCTGGTGCCAAAAAAGGTTGGAGACTGCTGAATTAGAAAACACCGAACCATATCTTTTTGAAAAGGAATTACATGGCTTATAAAGAAGGTCCGTGAGGTTCATCTGTTTTGACAAATCTGTGTTCACTATGTGGTTTTTGTTTTTTTTAAGTTAATTGTTTTGTTTTTAGGATAATGATACAATTTTTTTTCTTTATTAAGATATGTATGTGGCAGTTAAGACCTTTCCATTGACTGTGAACTTTTTTTTCCCTCCAGTCAGGAACATGCCCTGTGTGCCGCCGTCATTTCCCACCTGCAGTTATCGAAGCATCTGCAGCTGATTCCTCTGAGCCTGATCATGATGCCCCACCTTCAAATGACAGTACTGCAGAAGCCCCCTAAACCTTAACACTTGAATGAGATCAGTCTATCAAAGTAAATTTGCAAATTCCTTCTAAATCTGATGTGCAAATAATTATATATAAATATATTAAAATGCTATATATAGTCAATGCCATAGTTTAGAAAGAGAATATTAACCTTTCTAAACTAAATTTAGGTTTGCTGGGGGTACTAAACATTTTCAAGCAGAATGTTGAAGCCGTACATCCATTTTTTTTAGTTGAATATGTTGATATTAATTGTAAAGTCAAGCTTAGCTGTTTACTCTGTCCAGAAGAAATAATCATCTTTGTGGCACACATTATTGGTTTTTCTGATGTACTGCCACTAAGTGATTATGATTAAGCTCTCCTATTTGCATCAAATGTGAAGACTGTGATCACAACAGTAATAAAATTTGGTTTCATTGGAAATAAAAAAAATCCTAAAGCATACTTTTTCATTGGTCACTTTGCTTTTGCTACATCAAAACCTCTTGGTTCATAATACTGGTTTTTTTGGTTGTTTTTTTTGTTGTTTTTTAGGAAGATGTCTCTTCTTCCATTTTTGTTTAAAATTAGGACTTTTTTAGGGTGCCAGACAGAGGCTGAAATTCTGGCTAAAGCATCACAAAAAATTTAAATCTTAAATGTAATCCCCTGGAAATGGTTGTTAGGTAGTAAAATAATTTTTTCTTTTAATGTTGGATGTGCTTAAGGTGAGCTTAGTAAAGCATGCAAACAATCTAGTGTGCTCAGTGCTTGGTACAATAAGATGAATTATATGGCCTCACCAAAATCCTTCCTACTCGGTTAAAATTATACTTGAAGGTCCAGAACACTCATGGCACGCTTGTTTAATAAATATTGAGTATAGTTAATTTAAGGTAATTTTGGTTCTGAAATATTTTGGAAAATTCAAAAACATGCATAAAGTGTTTTTAACACTCATTCTCTTGTATACTAAAGGAAAATCTGAATCCTTAAAAAACTAGCAGGTTAATTGTACTAACTTGTATAAAGCATAAAATTGATGGGGTGTAGGACAGATTTGGCCATACCTTTTTACAACATATCTAAACCTTAATGTGTTATAATTTATTTCTTTAAAGTATTTCTTTAAAAGGATTATTATTACATTTATCAGTATTTGTTTCTTTACACTGATTTATTTTGGTTAAATTATTCATCTGGACCTAAAATAAAAATAGTTTCAAATTAAGCTAAACTAAGCCATGAGTGAAAAGGGAGTAAGTTGCCTAGTGACTGTGTGAACAGAATTGAACATGTAGCAGTTTTTCTTATTTTCCTTTGTTTAAAAAAGAAAAGAAGATCCTGACCTCAGATATACCCTCTAAAAGAGTTCTATTCAAAAGCTTCTACAAAAGTGAGGAAAACAGCTTTTCTTCTTATTTTTTTTATGGAAAATTTGACCCACAAACTTAATCTTTATAAATGATGTATAACCCCAAACTCAGATTGCACAGCTTTCTGTTTAGGTTATCATACTCAGCAGGCTATAAAGTACAAACATTGATGGAATATTTAACATATGAATGTCATTTGATATCAACACCAGAGAATGATGGCTGTTAGAATACCAACCACATTTGAGCAAGTAAAATAGTAAAAGCACATGGCGAGTGTACATCCATTCAAATAATATATTGATAATTTAGTTTGCACATGTAAAAGGAATATTTATATAACTTCTCAAATGCAAAATTACATTTTATTTGTGTAATTTCTCAGTGTTTATATTCCATCTCTTTTTGTTATTCTTAAAAATAAATGAATTTTCACTGTTGGCACACTTGAGGCTTAAAAATAAGGAACATAACACTTGCATTCTAATTTTTGCATATACTGTAAATGTGTCTGGTATTTACAGCAAAATACTGTGTAACCTTTTATGGGTAAAACAAAACTGAACATTGCATGCATGTAATGTGGTGACTTTGTAACTTAGGGGTTCTTTGGGGCTTCTGTGACTTTGGAAATGCTTACATTCAGGCCTTAATGTTGCATTAGCTAGGCATGTTTTCCTTCTGATGTATATAGTCACTGTTGTATAAACTAATCTTTGCTTGTTTTCTATTCTGTGATCTTTCCATACTATATTTCATTGATGATCAGTTAGTGTCAAAGTCAAATCAGATTAAAATTAATTCTCATCTGTATATTGTGAAAATTTGTAGCTAGGGTGGTTTTTGTTTGTTTGGTTTTCGGTTTCTGGAAATTTGTAGCTAGTGTGTTTTTTGTCGTTGTTTTCTTTAAGTAACATTGATCAGTTGTGACACTAGTTAAACGGACATTGCTACAGATTTCTCTGTAATAAGCCACACATTATATTTAGGCAGTATTAAGGGACCTTGGTTTTCTTCTTTTAGATAGCAGCTGTCCCAAAGAAAGTATTTCTTCTTTGCCTGTTAAGATTTAGCTATTATCTGCCAGTTGTTAAGAGGTTTTGGTTCCAGCCTCAACCAGCAGTGTTGAGAGCTGAACTTAAGATAGCTGTTGTACTTTTTGCTTTCCATCTGTTTCTGTCCTTTATTCTTGGCTCCCTACAATCTATAAACAGCTGCTATGAAGGAGAAAAGTTGAATAAGAGTTGGCTTATAAAATTCTTTAAAAAGGAAATTGAGATTTTTAGTATTTTCACTGTAACAAGCTGAGGCTGACAAGTTCAGACACCAAAATATTCTTTGATCATATCTTGGATCCTTTTGAAAAAATTTAGAATATACGAAGATAAATTAGAAATAAGTATAAATATTAATAAAAAATGCTGTTTCCCTTATTTCTCTATATGTTGTGACTTGACCTAATAATTTTATTTTTTAAAACATTTTTTCTTTCTTGTTATATGAATGATAATATTTAAAGGTAGATCCATGTGGGTTTTTTTGTGTTTCTTAATTGTTTATCTCTAAGCTAACTAACTTTTAAGATTATTTGTGATCTGAATTTATATATAAGCTGTTAAATATATATGAACTGTTAAAATGGAATGCAAGTTTTTCAAAAGCCCAGGTCTAAATGTAATGATTGGTTTATTGTTCTACAACTCAGTCCATTATTTTCTGTGTAAATCATAAACAATAAACAGGATATACACAGTGTTCATTTCTAATATTGTACAGTCATATCACTTCTATAATGTTAACCCCCAGGGGGATTTAGTTTAATGGCAAAGAATACAGCTGTTAAAGAAGTCTAGAATAGGATCCAGAGCACATGGTTTTATAGTCCTTGAACTGTGATCTAATAAGGCCCAGACAGAGAGCCCAGCTTTACAAAAGTAAAGTGGTTGATGGACATCCTTTTGGAATGGCTCTAAAAGAGTGGTCCCTGCTCTCTCCTGCCCAACCTTAGTAATCCTGTAGGTTCATCAGAGCCCAACGTCCACACCCCTCAGGACTCCAGAAACTCTCAAAGTTCCAGGATGGATGCCTGCCTACCGTGCTTCAGTGGCTTTCTCTAAATCAGGTATGAGAGTGTTATCAAATGTACCTATGTAGGGAGATTCTCTGTGGTTTCCCAAGTGTTCAAAACCTGACCCATTTCAGGTGGGGAAACAGTGCTGACTATGCCCACATTAAGTTAGACAGAAAACTGTAATCATTTTGTTTAGAAGCTTTAGGAAGTTTAGCATTCTGATTCTCCCTTAAGAGAATAAACATGCTAGAAAATAGTTTCACAGCTACAAACGGCAATGATACACCTCTTCTGTAGTGCCAAAATCCACTTAAAATTGTGTTATATGATTTTTATCCAGCCACTGCTGCCAGAATTGGAGCCACCCAGCACCCTCAAAGGGATGGATTTCATCGTTAGAAGTGTCACCCAAATGTTTCTATGAATTTAGCACACATGCATATAAAAGTCCTGTCTCTTCTGTGTGGCCACCTCTTTATATCTTCAGGCTTCACACTTTTCTCAGATCTTACATGATACTTATTCCAGACTAGCCTGGCATTGGCTCTTTCAATCCCATTCTTAAAATATGTTGCTTAGAACTAAACACAGTTCTTCTGTGGTCTGACTAGAACCTGTTCTAGAAGCATTATTGCCAACTTCAGAGTGATTCTCATGTGGCTGGTATATGTTGATAATTCATTCTCATTATTTTTACTCTTAGGCAGGCATGTCACATTGTCTCTCGCTGAACTTTACAGGCATTGCTGGTAAGTCAGGTCCACTCCTAATAATTACTTATACAATTTCTTCTTAACCTATTTGAAGGATTGCATTATTAAATGTAATTTGTAAAGGTCCTTATGAATTCTGATTCTTCCTCTTAGCTTTGTGTCAGTTTCAATTTAGATGATTCATGCCTTTGGTATTTAGTGGCTTTGTCCAAGTTATTGATCAATATTGACTAGAGCAGGATGAAATACAGACCCTCCTCAGAATGCCACTATATAGACTGCCCTTCAGGTGACTTTGATCCATTGGTCAGTACTTTGGGTGTAGTTGTTGAAGCAACTACCAATCACTTCTGTGCTCAACTTTCTTCATCTTATAAATGACACTATAAGAAATTTTGTCATGTTTGGCTGACAAGCAGATTACGCTGTTTATGGAAGTAACCTAATCTGCTAGTATATTAAATCAAGAAAGGAAATGAAGTTAGTGAGAAATGCCTCATTCTCAGTGAAACCATTCTACCTCAATTTCCAACTGCTTACATGCCATCTGTTCATTAATCTGCCCTAGAATTTAATAAGTGATCAATGGCAAGCTCATATCTATAATTTTTGGAGTTCATTTTTTTCCTCTCAAAAACGTGGTATTTGAAGTAACATGACCTTGACAAGTCACTTAATCTCTCTGCTTCTGTTTTCTCTGTATAGTAACAAATCTAAATTATAGGTTTAGTACCACTGCTTGTGCGTGGATAGAAATTTGAAAAAAATGTTCTTTGTTAATGTACAAAGTCATGGGGAAATACGATTGCTTTCCATCATTGTTCGATGTTAGCACTACTTTTAGAGTTGAACATTTCAGATGAGAACCTTAAAAGCATCTTAATCACCTCTCAGGAGTTGAAAGAATTTGACAGGGGAACTTTATTAAATCAAAATAAATAAAAGATAATAATTTGATTAAAAGGTTACATGCCTGGATATGGCAATTTATTTCATCTTGGATTCTTACCTTATAATCAGTATATAGTTTTCATAGTGGATGTTGGAGGAGAGAAGTCTTTCTTTTTAGAAGGATGCTACCTCTTAATCATTCATTGTCAGTAAGAGAAATCATACTGCAAGGCACTATGATTCCTTCAATTACAGCACAGCCTTTCTTTGTAATAAGATTCATTTAAATGCATTTTTACATTATGAGAATAGTTTCCATTTATGAAGTGCTAATTATTAAACACTGTGTTAGGCTCTCTGTTTTAGCTAATATTTATGATGAATTCGTAAGGCAGGTGGTACTGTCCCAATTTTACAAATAAGAACATTGAGTCTTGGCTCGTAAGCAGGAGCTAAGGGGTCTTCCCATCCAACTCTCTTTCCTAGATGGGAGCAGCTTAGGATCAAAGGTAATGTTTAAGCAAGTTGCTTGAGGTGCAGTCTGAGCTTTAAAAGTGGGGGATGGGGGTGGAAGGGCATCTGTTCAAAATTCTGAAAAATATTTTAGTTTTTCCTTGGCATATTATTTTGCTAAATTGTCATAGGCATTTTTGCCTTAAGGAATGTACGTACTCCTGACCAAAGTTCTAATGTCCTGGTTATAGAAGTTTCTTAGTCATCATTACAATCTTAGGAGAACTACTTTTGTCTGATAATTTGGTATCCCTTAAATCATTCTACAGAGACTCTCTGGCCTAGAAGTGTGTGTGTGGCATCCTTTGGTCTCTTTAATCGATGAGACTTCACTAATGCAGACACCTGTCTATAAATGACAGTCACTACCACTTTCAACAGTATCTAGATTTCTTCCTTTGGAAGGCAGGGATATTTACCGTCACAATTACAGTCACTCCACACAGGAGAGAACCTACTCCCAGATTGTTTCATCATAGGAATAGACATTTGACAGAGTTTCCTTTTTATTTCAATCCTTAAATGCTATTTTAAATTCTTTCCAGGCATTAAAGCTATGCCCTAGTTCTATTTGTCTATTTTATTCCCATTTTCTTGTTAAAAGAATCCAAATGTTATGGACAACTATTATAAGGGGCTTCACAATGTAATACCATACTGACTAGCCTTTTACCTCAAAAAATAATTCCTCCTTTTGACTTGGGCCCAGGATCCTTCAACCCTGGTATTTCAATACCCTAGAGTTGGTTCCAATACAAAATGTTAGAGCTTTTATTTCAGTTTAAATTCACATTTAAGGCAGATGAGCCATAAGGATTGGGAGCTTACAAAATCAACCTTGTCTGGAAAGTAGGCCCTAGCCTAGAATTGGATGATGATGAATCACAAGTGAACACCTCGGTTATGCCCCACATCTAAATGAATAAACAGCACCTGAAAGATGTTAAGTTTTTTAAACAAAAATTAGGGAGCTCATGAAAGTAATATATTAGGACATACCAGCCTGGCATCCTCCCTGAATCTGCTTTAAAAATGCCTTCATTGAACCAAATAATTAACTGCATATCCTTGATAAATGTTTACCAAGTGCCTACTCTGGCACAACTGTAAACAAGATAGCCAAACTCCTTGGCCTTCTGGAATGTCCAATGTAGTGAGGAGAATATTAACACCCCCCACCCACACAGCTGACTTCGCTACATGGAAAGGTTTTCATCTTGGCCTGAGAAACGCATGGCTCTCAGGGCCTCCTGGCTTTTCTATAGTTATCCAAGCTAGAAACAACCAAAGCGGGGGAGGTGGAGGGGGGGCGGGGAAGAATAACTGTTGACCCTCCAAGGGGACCGACCGACTACCTGCAACTACCCTCAAGTCCAAAAGATGTATGTTGCTCTATAAATTGAAGCTCTCTTAGGTTATATAACCTATGGCCACTGTCAGGTCATGATATCTCACAACCAGAGAAGCTTAAAGTGTTTTCCAGAGACGGGGCTGAGAAGAATGGACAGAAGCACCTTATTTCCTGTACTATATTAACTTTTCCTCTACTTGTACTTGAAGGCATTTACATGCTAGTGTCCAGCATGTTTTCACCCAGAAAATAAAACATAAAGCAGGCAATTCTGGAGCATTACTTTCCTGCTAGGTATGTTGTCTCTGGTGCAAAATATTGTAAAGGCTTGGGTAACTGTGCTGATGGACCAGGGCTAAGGTATCTTGAAATCTGCCTCACTAAGGGCTTGACAAGGAGAAGGCCATGGTCAAATTGCCAAATTTCCTACATCGTGACTCACCGCAGCTGAACAAACCAAATGTGAAAACACATTGTTTTCAGCAAGGGTACTAAATGCTATGCAGATGTACAGTCATATTAGTATAGCCCCGGCCTGACTTAGTAGCAGCTCCATGGTATACAAAGGTGCCAAATCTGAGAGTGCAAAGGCTCACTCGGAGGAGCAGAATTGTTACAAATCCTTGGGATTCTTGTCTCTCCCCACTCACTGCTGTATAATTCATTTTTCTCCCCAGAATAAGGCCCTGGAGGACTCCTAAGTGTTTATTTAATCCATATGTAAGTGAAGCTTCCTAAAGAAGAAGCAGAATTGAAGGCTGCATTAGGTGGCTTCACCACAGTGCCTGCCATGACCATTCTACTTGAAACTTGAGCTTAGAAACCCCAGTGTTTGGGGGTTGCTGGCAAGCCTGCCTAACTTTTGCCCCAGAGTAAGACATTATCTGTTATCTTCGTCAGGAAACAAATCTGTCCTTTTACCTGGGGGGTAGGGTAGGATAATATAACTGTCTTCTAAGACTTTTCAAACTCCTTGAAAAGACAGTACAGAACAAAGTTGTATCTCTTGCTCAGAAGACATGAGAAACAAGAAACCCATGAATTGTCTCCCAACATCCATAACCCCTGCTAAAGAGATGGGACACTGCAAGTCACGAAACCCCCCTCTTCTAGTCAGAGCTGATTATACTGGTGGTAGGCAGACTCCAGGCCCATCTATTCAGAGGTTGGCCAGTGACCAAGTGCTAAAGGTAAGGGAGGCCAGCCAGCTCTTCTTGCTAATTTATGTTGCAAAATGGGGAATTCCCAATAGGAAATGGGAACTGAAGCAAAAGGGTTTCATAAGGAATATTAAAAGTCGTGAGCAGCTATGTCATGCTGGTGTGGTGTGAAAGCAGGAAATAAGAGCAACTCAAAAATACAAGTGGGAGAAGTGGCACAAAAGTGGATTCGCCACCTGTAGTGGAGAGAAGGAAGGTTAGCCTCATTGCTAGAGGAACACTGAGCATAAAAGCAGTCATAGCTCCTTCCTTTCCTGAGGCATCTTCTTTCTCATCTCCATCTGCTACCCACACCAAACATGGCCATCCTTTATAACAACATATACACATGCCATTACTGCAGAGAATTTGAGTCTTTAAGTGAACTCTTTGGTTATAAAGAACAGAAGAGGTGCAGAAAGATGTCAGACAGTGAGAGAAATTTAGCTAACATGTATTGAGTGTATACTATATGCCTGGAACTTTTATAGGTAGTTTTATATGCATTATTTGAATTATTCTTAACAAAAATTTTTCGAGATAGATTATTCTAATCTCCAAAAGGCATCAAAAGGTTACGTAGCTGCCAAGGGTACATAGCTAGTAAGGGAGTCAGGATTCCAATCCAGTGTTCTTAACTGCTTTGTTACGTTGCCTCCTACATAGGTGAGTTAACACTCAAGCTAAGTATAAATGAAGTAAATTTTAGCTACAGTACTAATATTTCTTGCAGACTAACCTGCAAGTTTAATAGACCTTTATAACATTGTTTCAATGGGGATGAAAACACTACACATCTGGACCAAAAACTACTCAAAAGTCGGTAATTATCTGTATTAATAATCATAGAGAATGAGCCCAAAGAGACTAAGGAGAGAGGCCTAAACATATTTAATGGCTTTACTCCTATCTGGAAAAAGTGATCTCAGTAGATGCAGGTGTTAATGTTACTTTCAAATCCACTTCATAGAGAATTCTGTCTCCACCATTTTTCTCTTGTCAGTCCCTGTTGTACCCACAGTGCAAGTGACCACTCTCCACATCTCCGAATAAGTGAGAACCATGATGTGGTGAAAGAGAGCCTGCTGTGGCCTAGATAGAAAGCAGGCTGTGATTGAATAGGAGTAAATGTCAGGTCCCTGCTGCTAGGGTAAATCCAATGTACATGGCCTTGTTCTGTTCTAATTAGTCTCTGTCCCAGACAGCTAATCCTTTTGGTTAATGAATACCCATGGCCTCCTCTCGCCAGTAACAGATGCCACTTGAGGATGGAAGATCACTGCCAAAGCAACTTGGCGGAAGGTGCTTGTCTATTCAGGGATGCTTTGTACTTAGAATCAATGGAAAATTAACAATTAAATCATCAACATATTACCTCACTTAAGGAGGAGGCAGTGGGTAGCCCATAGTCACACAGCCAGAAAATGTTGCAGCTGGGACTTGAATTCAGATGTTCTGACTACAGTTTTTTCAGTTTGGGAAAAGCTATGCTCCTGCTTTCTTGCCCAGTCTAAACCTCTGGTAAGTCAGGGCAGCAGCTAGGTTTAGATCAGAAATAGGTTTTATTTATTAACCTACAAACGTGCTTTGTGCATTCTGAGATGCCAGCAAAGTGGGAAGATAATGACAAATTAGATCAAGACATTTGCTTGTGAGATCCTATTTTTCTGCTTCCATTTTGGGATCAGTTTTAAGTGAGGAAAGGCTTGGGGTGGGGAGGAAGGGAAGGAGGGAGAGAGGAGAGAGCAAGCGAGAATGTACACACAAAGTGGGAGAGCAGGAGAACTCTGGTTCTCCAAGCTTCCAGGAGCTGAGAACTCAGGAGGTATCTGGTACGCTTGCAGAGCACAAATATTAAACTTCTAAGATTTTAAAATAGAATGTCAATATTTTAGAAAACAGTAACATTACAAATATGTGAGAAATTAAAGACTATAACAAACCCCTGTATACCCATCATCTATACCTACAGTGGCTAATTTAAGAATTATTACTATTTTACCATATTGACAAAAAATGCACATGTAAATTTGTGTGTGTGTGTGTATGTAATATACATATATATATACACACACACACCATATATATGTTTTTTTCCCTCAAAAAAGGACATTGCATCCTAGGAAGCTTGTTTTTATTTTAACCTCCACTCCCTGACTCATTCTCAGAGGCCCCCCTAAAACCATATACGTCTTCCATGGTCAAGGATATACATAGGCTTTGCCCAACTTGACTCTGATCAGTTGGCTAAAAGGAGTACAGCAGGCTCAGAGAGTGCCATGACTGTGAATACACGTCCACTTTAGGGGTTGGACCTGAAGGGATTGGGGCCTGAAGGTGTTCCTGCTCACAGCTCTTCTTGACTAAGACTAACTACTTCTCTCTTAGCTGTGGGATGTGCCACAGTTCTTGAGCCTAGCCAGTGGCTAGATATGCTCCCTTCCCTGCAGGCTTTAAGAGACTGCATTGTTATAATGCTGTCCTCCCAAATCACTGTCAAATTTGAGTCTGCACTGTGTTCTTCATCTGTAATTCATGTCTTAAAAGAATTAGTTTGTCCCTGTCTGGTTGGACTCGGTGCAGAAAATTCTACCATCTAACCTCTGGCCTGTTTGCTACAATAGTTCACCCTGGAAACTGCAGAAGACCTCATGGGAAACAGTGTTTCTTCATCTCCGGGCTTGGAGGTTAGGCACATTTTATCTTTTTCAGACTGGAGTCTAGCCTGCTTTTGCATTTCTGAGAGCATCCTTTGCAGCAGGCCCTTTATTAAAGTACAGGATGAAATTTTAAGCTTTATAAGGATGACAACACCGATTAATAATCCCTAAGAGCAGGTGATTTCTTCATGGTCCTAAAGAAGGAAACCCCAATGGTTTAAAAAAAAAATCACAATGAAGGGAACATTTTGTCTTGCAAATCGAGTAACAGCATTCCCTAGTGACTCTGCTAATGTCAGAGATGATGGCTAGGAAAGTGAAGATAAGCTTCATTACACCTGAGGAGAATATTTTTTCTTTCAAATAGAAATACAAATTTAGGGTTGTTCTGTGCAGACTTTCTTGAACCTGGAAAAAGGGGAGCTGAGGCAATATTTACACACTCCAAGTTATAAGGGAACAAAAAACCCCTCAATCCTGCCAGTTACTTCAGAGGTGTTGGGCACTAGCTTTTTCTTGTGCTTCTCTCTTCTTTCCTCCCTTCCTGCACTTTTTAGCTCCTTCTTTCCTTCATCAACCAGACTGGCTGAGCTTAAATCCCAAATCCGCCCACGTACCAGCTGTGGAATCTTTGGCAACTTACTTGACCTTCTTGTTGCCTCTTCTATGAAACAAGGACAGGTGGTACTACTCTTGTAAGGTTATTATAAGGATTGAGTTAGTTAATACACTAAAGTTCTTTAGAATCCTCTCTGACTCGTAGTAAGGTTTAGGTGGGAACACTTCTTCTCCATTCACCACGTTTCCTTTCAGGTGGAGGGAACTCCACTGCAGAGACACTCCCGGCCTCACTCCATCCTCACTCGTGGGAGTGGCTTAATCCGGTCAGAGTCAGGGTGAGTAAACCCACATGCTTGTCTAAGCTTCTTTTCCTCTCTTGGAAGTGAGCCGTTGCCTCTGCTTCTCCGAGACCAGCTCTGGCCCACTGCTGTAATGGCAACCTGTCACGCTAATTCCAGGGTTCACTATTAAGAAAAGCAGCACTGCCGTTAGACCTGCCCCAGCCCTTGGCCACAAACAGGGCTCCTGCACCTTGCAGTTCCTTCCTCAAAGTGTTCCAGGTTCCCTTCTAAGGCTTGGGACTGGTTGGACATGTCACTGAAGTGCCACCTGATAGAGCACTTAGGCGGCGGCCAGCAGGTATGTGTTCTTTACCCTGTTCCACCCCACTTCTAGCACCGAGGGAAGTCGCTCACCCCCAGCAGGTGGTCTCAAGGGGCTGAGCTCGGCTCCTCTGAGGACACTTGAGACTATTGCTCCAGAACCAGCAGGCCCTTTCCATGTCCTCTGCTGCCTCTAGTCATGGTGACATCATGCTCTCATGGGTTGGTCTTAGACCGTGCTAGACGAGGGAATGGCATTCCTTGTGCTAAAGGAATCATTCTCCCTCTACCCGTCATCCTTCCTTGCTGATGGTCTGTGGAAGAAGGAGGTTCCATTCACATGGAAAGAGATTACATTTTAGGAATACAGTGATTATGACCTAAGAAGTTCAAGAGAGGATGTAGTTGGAAGATATGCTGTTCTGTTTATGTTATAAAATTCAGAACAATACATTTAACATCTAGAAAATGAATTAATGTTCACATTTTCTTGCATACTCTGGATGAGACTTGCTTATGTGGTTATCAGTGAAGTGCAGTAACGACCTTTGATAGAGTCACTGGAAGCTGGTATTCACATCAACACTTTGGGCGATGTCTCGTCAGGAGTAATACTGTAACCAGCATTAAATAAATGGAATCACAGAACTGCAGATGGGAGAAGACCTACATTGTTTCAATACAAACAGGTCCTGCAAGGCCATGGCATCATAAGTAATAATGCTGTTGCTGTCATTTCCTCACTGTGGGAGATATGAAATTATCTAGAAACATTGTATATGAGAATAAGGAACATGAACAAAGGTTCCTGGACCTGGACAGGAAGAAATGGTGCCTGGGCAGTATGAAAAATTTTCATGCACTGATGGGACCATAAACAAATATGTAAGTACATCTTTATTCATTACTCTAAATCTTGATTGATAGATAAATCACAATACCTGACATGGGTCCATGACTTTTATAATATTTTTTTAAAAATTGTTTATATAGACAAGGGCCCAACAAAAATATTTCCCAGGACATTGCACACCCTAGAGGTGGCTCTGAAGAACAGCATTTGCCAATAGAAATAAGCCATTTCCCTCATCTCAGCTTTTATCAGTAACAAAGGTGCTATTTTGGTCTATCTGCCACTCTTTTGACTTATTCCTCAGTTTTTTTTAAAAATGTGATCAGGGAATAGAGGTACTATTTATTAAGACTCTCTCAATGTCCTCAATAGTAAGCACTCAATAAAGGTTAGCTGTTACCATTTTTTAAACATTCAGGTTGCATTTTTTATTGAGGGATAATTGACATATAACATTATATTAGTTGCGGGTGTATAACATAATGACTCAATATTCATATATATTGGGAAATGATTACCACATTAAGTCTAATTAATATTCATTCCCATATATAGTTACTAATGTTTTTCCTTGTGATGAGGACCCTTAAGAAATCTACTTTCTTAGCAACTTTCCAATATGTAATGCAATATTGTCAATAATAGTCGCCATGCTATACATTACATCCCCAGGACTTATTTATTTTATAACTAGAAGTTTGTACCTTTTGACTACTTTCACCCATTTTGCCTACTCCCACCCCACCCCTGCCTCTGGCAACCACCAATCTGTTCTCTGTATCTATGAGCTTGGTTGGTTGGTTGTTTAGATTCCACATATAAGCAAGATCATAGAGTATTTGTCTTTTTATGTGTAAGTTATTTCACTTCACATAATGCCCTGCAAATTCATCCATGTTGTCACAACTGGCAAGATTTCCTTCTTTTTTTATGGTTGAATAGTATTACATAATATGTATCTACCACAATTTCTTTCTTCATTCATCCGTCAATGGACACTCAGGTTGTTTCTGTATCATGGCTATTATAAATAACCCTGCAATGAATATGGGGATGTATATTTATTTCTGAATCAGTGTTTTCATTGTCTTTGGGTAAATACCCAGAAATGGAATTGCTGGATTATGTGGTAGTTCTATTTTTAATTTTTTGAAGACTCTCCACACTGTTTTCCATAATGGCTGCACCAATTTATAATCTCACCCACAGTGCACAAGGGTTCCCTTTTCTCCACATCCTCACCAACATTTGTTATGTCTTGTCTTTTTGATAATAGCTATTATAACAGGTGTGAGTGGATATCTCATGGTTTTGATTTGCATTTCACTGATGATTAGTGATTTGGAGCATCTTTTCATATATCTATTAGTTGTTCATGTTTCCTTTGGAAAAATGTCTATTCAGATCCTCTGCCCATTTTTTAATTGGATTGTTTGTTTCTTGCTATTGAGTTGTATGATTATATATATAATATATATTATATGTATATGTGTAGATATATGAAATATATATGTATATATATATGAAATATATATGTTTAAAATATCTGATATATATATAAAATATCTGATGCACCAATGGGACCATAAACAAACATGTAAGTACATCTTTACTCATTATTCTAAATCTTGATTGATAAATCATAATACCCATGGTTTCATAAGTTATAATATTTTTTAATAAATTGTTTATACAGACAAGGGCTATATATATATATTTATTTATAGGTATACATTATTAACCTTTTATCACAGTGGTCCCCAACCTATTTGGCACCAGGGACCAGTGCTCCTATGGGAATCTAAAGCCTGATAATCTAAGGTGGAGCTGAGTCGGTGATGCTAGCTCTGGGGAGCAACTGCAAATACAAATGAAGCTTCATTTGCTCACCGCTGCTCACCTCCTGTTGTGCAGCCCAGTTCATAACAGGCCTCGAACCAGTACCAATCTGCAACCCTGGGGTTTGAGATCCATTTTATCAGATATATGATTTGCAAATATTTTCTCTCATTCAGTAGTTTTTTTCTTATTTTGTTGATGGTTCCCTTTGCTGTGCAGAGGCAAAAATATAGTCCCATTTGTTTTTAACTTTGTTGAGTTTTCTTTGGAGTCAAATACAAAAAAAAAAAAAAAAAATCATCACCAAGACTGAGTCAAGAACCTTATCATCTATGTTTTTTTCTAGAACTTCCATGGTTTCAGGTCTTACAGTCACACCTTTAATCCATTTTAAGTTGATTTTTGTGTATGGTATAGGTAGCAGTCTAGTTTCAATATTTTGCATGTGGCTGTCCAGTTTTGCCAATACCGTTTATTAAAGAGACTGCTCCTGCTCCACTGTATATTCTTGACTCCTTCGTCATAAATTAATTGACCATATATGTGTGGATTTATTTCTGGGCTCTATTCTGTTATTGATCTGTGTGTTTGTTTTTATGCCAATACCATGCTATTTTGATTACTCTAGTTTCGTGACATAGTTTGAAATCAGGAAGCATGATGCTTTTCACTTGTTCTTCTTTTTCAGGATTGCTGTGGCTATTTGATGTCTTTCATGGTTTCGTACCATGGGTTCATGGTTTAGGATTGTTTGTTCTATGTCTGTCAAAAATGTCATTGGAATTTTGATAGGGATTGCATTGAATCCGTAGATTGCTTTGGGTTATATGAACATTTAAATAATATTAATTCTTTCAATCCATGAGCATGGAATATCTTTTTAATTATTTGTGTCTTCTATTTCTTTCAGCATTGTTGTATAGTTTTCAGTGTACAGGTCTTCCAACTCCTTGGTTAAATTTATTTCTAGGCATTTTATTTTTTTTGATGCAATAGTAAATGGGATTGTTGTCTTAATTTCTCTTCTTGATAGTTTGTTATTAGCATATAGAAAAACAACAGTTTTTTTGCATATTAATTTTAGATCCTGCAACTTTATCGAATTCATTAATTCTAACAGTTTATTGATAGAGTCTTCAGGGTTTCTGTATATCATATAGTGTCATCTGCAAATAGTGACAGTTGTACTTCTTCCTTTCCATTTAGAATGTCTTTTATTTCTTTGCTTGCCTAATCGCTGTGGCTAGGACTTTCAATATTGTGTTGAATAAAAGTAGCAAGAGTGGACATCCTTGTCTTGTTCTTGATCTTAACAGCAAAGCTTTCAGCTTTTCACCGTTGAGTATGACACTAGCAGTGGGCTTTTCATATGTGGCTCTTATTATATTGAGGTACATTTCCTCTATGCCCACTTTGTTGAGAGTTTTAAAATCATAAATGGATGTAGAATTTTTCAAATACTTTTTTTGTATCTATCGAGATAATTATGATTTTTATCCTGCATTTTGTTAATTCGGTGCATCATGTTAATTGATTTGTGAATGTTGAATCATCTCTGCATCCCTGGAATAGATCTCATTTGATCATAGTGTAAGATCCTTTTTTGTATTGTTAAATTTGGTTGCTAATCTTTTTTGGAGGAGTTTTGCATTTATGTTCATCAGGGATATGACCTGTAATTTTTACTTTTTTTGTGATGTTCTTGTCCAGTTTGGGTATTGAGGTAATGCAGGCCTCATAAAATGAATTTGGAAGTGTTCCCTTCTCTTCTATTTTTTGGAAGCGTTTGTGAAAGTCTAGTATTAATGGTACTTTGAATGTTTGGTAGCAGCCAAGGAGGCCAAACCCATGAGCCAGGAGGCCCTCTGAAGTATGTGTGAAGCATTTCCACGGTGAAGTGCAATTGATGTTGAGGAATGAAGCTGATGAACTCCTAAGGCTGGGCCAACAGTGATTGTTCCCAGGCCTGTTGTCCCATTAAGGGTAAAAGTACTTCCAATATGCTAGAAACTGCTCTTTTAAAGATATTCATAATCCCTTCATCCAGTGCCCTCAGCAGAAAGCATAAGAGAGGACCAGACCATTGCCTGGAAACTCTCAAAATGTCTTTCTCTTTCTCTCTTTTCAATAAAAAAGAATGGCTTATTTCAAGTGCCAAAGCAATTTTTAAAGCACGAAAAAATTTACTTAAAAAATCTAAAAGCCTGCCTCTTCCTCTTCCCTTCCTAAACAATTCAGTGCTAAAAACAGTAGGGAAGGCAAAGTAAAGAAGGCATGGAAGGGTGCTGGGATGAAGGGAACCATGGTGGCTCAGTGTGGGTGCCGGTATCTGAGCAGGTTGAGGAGGCATTTCCATAGAGAGGCAGCTCAGCATGGTGTGGTCGAGACTCGTAATGTGGGGTATTGGAGCCCAACAGGTATAGAGAGTGTCCCTGCAGAGAATGACCAAGCAGGGTAATCAGATCCATATGGCAAGGATAGGGGCATGTGAGGGGTTGTCTGCTGGAGGAGAGCATCAAAACAAAACTGGGGAGGACAGCATCCAGGTGGGGGCAGCCCAATGTAGAGAGCCAGAATTCAAGTAATGTGAGTGCTGGCATGTTCGTGGTGGTGGCAGTGATGGGAGATCAGCTACATCCAGGGAGACTGATAAAATAAATAACTATATTAATGATATGGAACCCAGATCTGTCACTTTCAGCAAAGGGAGTTACAAATGTGGAGAAGGAGAGAACTAGGAGGAACCCTGTAGTGTTGATTGGAATTGGATACGTCAGTGTGAAGTCATGGTTTTCAGTATAAATAGTTAAATATATAAATGTAGATATAAATAGATAAATATAGATATAAATGTGTGTATGTGTTACGTGCATACAAACATACGTTGCCTAATTCTGTCCACTAAGGTGTTTAGGAGTAGTGATAATCCTAATATCCAGATTTTGGTCCCTAAATATCATCGTCCACTAAAAGGAACGAGGGCTTATTGGTAAAATGGCTGATTCTAAGGCTGGGGCAGGAAAAGCACAAGATGAGCCTAATATATCTTGAGCCAGATAAGGAAGTGATCAGAGAATGATGGAGACAGGTCACAAAGACTCCGAAAGTCGGCTAGAAGGGGCTCTCATTGGCCAAATGGGGATAATTTGCGCATCAAAGTAAATAATGATCATGGAAGACTATAATCCATTAACTAGGAAACTATGAATTCATTCAGATATAAATAAATAAATAAATAAATAAATAAATAAACAAACAAGCAAACAAATAAATAAATAAATAATTTGATAAAAATGGTATATTTACATAATTTTAAAGTATTTCACAAAACACATTAATTACAAAGGAGGAAAAGGTAACATTAGCCAACATCACCTTATTCAAATTGGCAAAGCGAACAAACATTATCAATGATGAGACAAATTAAAATTCAGTGCTACCTAATAGGAGGCCTTTAGAAGAACTTCTGTGATATTCACACTAAGGATGCCTAACCTGAATCTAACTGAAGAAACATCAGAAAAATCCAAGTTGAGGAACATTCCAAAGATTCAAGGTCAGGAAAGTCAGAGAAAAACTAAGAAACAGTTCCAGACTAAAGGGTACCTCAAAGATATGATAGTTAAATACAACGCATAATTCAGAACTGGTCCTTTTTGCCTAAACTGGAGTGAGGTCTGAGGTTTAAATGCCAGCAATAGATCATTCTCAGGCTCCTTAAGACAGTGCCTGGCCAAGTCGTTATAGCAGCTACATCTTCATACTCTCCTAGGTTTGAGAGTAGAAAAAGAGGGTTCTTTTCAGTAGTTTCCCAACAATCCAGATTTAATATTATTACAACCACTTTGATTGAACCAATTACTCTTCCAATCACTGTGACCAAAAGGAAGAAGTGCGATAGTTGGTCAGGCCTGAGTTGCATGTTTGAGCACAAGGCCCACTCCTGGAGCCTTGGATAGAGTCCCCTAGACCTATGGACTGACAGTGGGGAAGTCGATCCCAATGAGAAATAGAGGCTATTACAAGAAAAAAAGGGAAATGAATGCTGAGAAAGCATATGTCCATAAATGTGCAAAACGTCCACTGCTACATGGTCATGAAAACCTATAAAACTCTTCTGAAACTATTAATTTACTTTTACCATTATACAATTTTTTAAAATCTGCAATTTTATTAAGCTCATGGCAGTTTGGCAATAGAAAACAATTTCTTCTATTCTCAGTTACTCAACATTTTTATCCAATTCGAAACTAAATCCTGGCTTATTTTTGAATTTGTAAGCTATACTCTTTGTTTTTCCATACAAGTTTTATCGTTTTGTTCATATGATTTTTCATATCTGCAAGGAAGCATGATCTGATCAGGAGTCCAACAGATTTGGTCTCTCAGAACTCTTAGATAATAAAAAAATTTCTGTGGTTGAGAAAGATCAGTAGGTCACTTTAACCACTTTCCATGTCCTATCATCTGATTATATTTGAATTAACTCAGTCTCTATAACCCCTGTTGCAAGTATTTCCATAAATTTCTCAAATCCCATAGTAACACAGGGATAGGCTCTATTTGCCTATGAATGCTTAATAAAAAAATATAAACCATTTTCCTAAAGTCCTGGGCCTTAGTCCATCCACTGTTGAATATTGTCATTCAAGATTTCATGAGTTTAGGCCTGCACTAATGCAATAGTGTTATACCAGATTTTCCCATCCCAGTCCCTTTCATTTCTAGTGAATAGATAAATAAATGGGATTTGGATCCTGTAAGTCTGACAAAGGGGATTATAAAGAGCCTTGAAAATAGAACTGATATCATCGAAGCAATTTCCCTCTTTTCCACCTTATTTGCTGTTACAAGAATATCAGGCTTCTGGTCAAAAAGGCAGAGTAGGTAAACCCTGTGCTCGCCTCCTCCCATGATCACATCAAAAATATAACTAAACTACAGAACAACCATCATTGAGAATTGCCTGAGGTCTAGCTGAAAAGAAGTCCTGTAACTAAGGAAGAAGCCACTCAAGACTGGTATGAAGGGCAGAGATGCTGAACAGGATGGTCCCACACCCACAGGTTGTGATTAAAAATCCAGAGAGATATCTTGGCTGCAGAGGTTCCTCCTGAGCAGGGAGCGTCTCAGACCCTCACCAGGCTCCCCAGCCCAGGGTTCCAGTGCCAGAAAGAGAAGGCCCCATAACTCCTGGTTGTGAAAAACAGCAGAAGTTGTGGCTGAGTGAGATGGAGGGCTGCTGGAGCCCCAGGCATTCCTTCTAAAGGTCCTGTGCACGTACTTACTGACAGACTCACTGTCTCTGAGTCCTAGCACTGGGGCGGCAGCTTGAAAGGTGCCAGGGACATACAGGGAGGAACTGAATTGTCTGGCTTCAGGGCAAGGGTAGCTTTCTCCCAGACGGAAGTGCTGGAAGAGTCCATTGTTCCTTTGTTGAACCCCACTCCTACCCAACCTGCATGTGCAGGTGGGACGCCATATTTGAGTCTCCATCAACCTGGCTAACATTATTTGCCCACTCTGGTGGTTTCCTGAGACCCTTCTCCGCCCAACTTATGGGCCCACTCGAGACACTTCCAGTGGCTTTTCCATACAAATGGCCTGTCTTGGCTCATGCTGCATACTTTCCTAAAATCTATCAAAGATTCACAAACCCCAGACAAGCAGCATCTGGCCTCAGCATGCCCTGCATCTCTTGCTAAGCAGCCCCAAGTCTGGCAGTAGTAGCAGACAGCCTCAATTCAGGCAATTCAGCCTCTCTCAGGCACTTCTAAGCCTAGCACAAGTGGCAAACATCTGCAGATCACTTTGTAGTCATACTAACTGGCCCTGGGCAGGACACAAGGCATTAGTTGACCTTGGCCTACAACAGAGCCCCTCCCAAGAGACCCCAGAACCAGCACACTTGGGGGCTAGCTTCAGACCATTTCAGAGTACCACCCACCTCCACAAAAACACACCCAAAATTTAGACTTGGCAGGCACCAGAGCCCTGTTAAAATGAATCCTGCTCTATAAAGTCAGCCCCTGCACAACAGCCAGTCCTCAAAACTAATCAGTGGGAGAGTCAATCCCTCTAACTGAAATGCCAAAAGCAGCCAAGGCTCAATTACAACAAGAGGGCGCACACAACCTACACAAGGGACACACCCAGAGCACCCGGTTCAGATGACCAAGGAGACTGCACCACTGGGCCCCACAGGACGCCTACTACATAAGGCCACTCTACCAAGAGCGGGAGACAAAGCAGCTCTACCTACTACTAGAAAGAAGCACAGGGAGGCAGCCAAAATGAGGAGACAAAGAAGCCTGTCCCAAATGAAAGAACAGAACAAAGTGCCTGAAAAAGAACTAAACAAAATGGAGACAAGCAATCTACCAGAGTTCAAAACACTAGTTATTAGGATGTTCAATGATCTCAGTGAGAACTTCGACAGAGATAGGAAATATAAAAATGGAGATAAAAAACATAAAAAAGAATCAGTCAGAAATGAGGACTATAACTGAAATGAAGACTACATTATAGGGAATCAACAGTAGATTAGATGAAGCAGAGGATAGAATCAGAGATTTGGAAGATAAGGTAGCAGAAAACACTCAATCAGAACAGCAATAAGAAAAAAGAATCCAAACAAATGAGGATAGTTTAAGGGGCATCTGAGAAAATATCAAACATATCAATATTTGCATCATAAATGTACCAGAAGGAGAAGAGAGAGCAAGGAATTAAAAACCTATTTGAAGAAATGATGATGGAAAACATCCCTAACATGGAGAAGGAAATAGACATATAAGCTCAGGAAGTGTAGAGGGTCCCAAACAAGATGAACCCAAAGAGGCTCACACCAAGTCACATCATAATGCCAAAGGTTAATGACAAAGAGAATCATAAAAGCAGCCAGAGAAAAGCAATTAGTTACCTACAAGGGAGCTGATTTCTTAACAGATATTTTGCAGGCCAGAAGGCATTGGCAGGAAATATTCAAAGCGATGAAAAGCAGAGACCTACAATCAAGATTACTCTACCCAGCAAAGCTATCATTTAGAACTGAAAGACAAAGAGCTTCCCAGACAAGAAAAAGCTAAAGGAGTTCAGCACCACCAAATCAGTATTAAAAGAAATGTTAAAGGAATTTCTTTAATTAGAAGAAGAAAAATATAAAAAATATGAATAATAAAATGTCAGTAACTACATATCTGTCAACAATTAATTTAAGTGTAAAATAGATTAAATGCTTTAATCAATAGTCATAGACTGACTAAATTGGATGAGAAAACAAGACCCTTCCTTATATATGCTGCCTATGGGAGACTCAACTGAGAATGAAAGACAAACACAAACAAAGTAAAGTGATGGAAAAAGATATTTCATGAAAATGGAAATGAAAAAAAAAAGCTGGGGTAGCAGTACTTATATCAGACAAAATAGACTTTAAAACAAGGCTATAACAAGAGACAAAGAAGGACCCAGTTATCCCACTTTTGGGTATTTATCTGAAGAAACCCAAAACACTAATTCAAAGGAATATGTAAGTTTGTATGTAGCATTATTTACAGTAGCCAAGATATGGAAGCAACCTAAGTGTCCATAAATGGATGGATAAAGAAGAGGTGGTACATATATGTAATGAAATATTACTCAACCATAAAAAAAGAATGAAATTTTATCGTCTGCAACAACATGAATTGACATAGAGGGTATTATGCTAGGTGAAATAAGTCAGATAAAGACAAATACCATATGATTTTACTTATGTGTGTAATCTAAAAAACAAACATACAAAAAACAGAAACAAACTCATGGATACAGAAAACATTTTGAAGGTTGCCAGATGGGAGGGTGTTCATGGATACAGAAAACATTTTGAAGGTTGCCAGATGGGAGGATGAGTGAAAAGATAAAGGAATTAAGAAGTACAAATTGGTAGTTACAAAATAGTCATGGGGATGTAAGGTACAACATATGGTATATAGTCAGTAATATTATAATAACTATGTATGGTGTCAGATGAGTACTAGATTTATTGGGGTGATCATTATGTAAGTTATATAAATGTCTAATCACTATATTGTATACCTGAAACTAATGTAATATTGTATGTCAACTGTAATTGAAAAATAAAAAATTACTTAAAAAGGAATATATCAAGGTCTCTAGAGTTTAAAATGTAAATTTAGCATTTAGTATTTAATAAAGTTATAGCTATGACAATGTTAGTGTTTGGAGTAACTATTAAAGGCCCAGTTACTACTGTTTTCAGAAAACCTACTTGCTCTGCCCACATCTGATACTATGTGTCATTTTCTATCCTTCGAGTTCCAATATTTGCAATGATTTTAGTCATAATTACCAATACAGGGTGGCAGTTATTTAGTGATATTTCAAATACTTAGAAATGGATTTAGCTGAGTGCCCATCATTTCTCTTATGATTTACACAGGCATCATTAAATCTTCTATGTAGCATTCTGCCTCCCCTGAAACAACAAACTTGAAAATTTTAAATGTAGTTTCTCAAAACAAGTTTCAAGGGGTTGCTGGAAGGTAGGTTATTAGTTAGAATAGATGGGCTACCTGTCTACATTTCAACACTTGATTACAGGTAACAGTTTACAGATATTTTTCCCCTGGTCTAATTCAACCCTCTACTTTTATTTCCTCTAGATCAGCGGTCCCCAACCTTTTTGGCACCAGGGACTGTTGCTCCTATAAATATCTAATGCCTGATGATCTGAGGTGGAGCTGAGGTGGTGATAGTAGCGCTGGGGAGTGACTGTAAATACAGATGAAGTTTCACTTGCTGCTCACCTCCTGCTGTGCTGCCTGGTTCCTAAGAGGCCATAGACTAGTACCGGATCACACCCCAGGGGTTGGGGACCCCTGCTATAGATAGTTTGACCCAGGGAATATTAGAAATCAGAGAACATGAGTGCTGGAAGCAACTTTAAAGATCAGGTGAGATACTTCACAATTGGTGGTTTGGATTCTTTTGAAAATTTGAGGAAAGTTATGAGTGCACTCCCTGAGAACATGCATGTTAAAAAATATATGCGGAACTCTTCGGATCCTAGGAAAAGAATCTGGGTTTCTTAGGCATGGAAGGTCATTGAAATAAAGTGACTTGCTCAAGACCATAGAATAAGTTGATGGGGTTAGAATTCAAGCCTGAAGTACAAGGGGGTCCTGGCTACTCCAGAGTTTATTATGTAAGGCCCAGTTGACATGGAGGACTTAAAAGGAAGATAATATGTAATAGACCAAACCATCATTAAGTTATTCCCCGCTCAAATATTCTGCTTCAGTTAGTGTTGATTCTACCAATTATATCAGTGTCTTTGTTTTTCGAATTCCAGGATTATTGGTTGTTTAGACTATCCAGCAATGCACAGTTAACACAACGCACATTAATCGCAAAGTGAAAATGAAAATCTTGTGAAAGATGCAGGATTTCATGAGGTTGATGAATGTGATGATAGATAACTGCTAAAAATCACACATACTAATGAGAGTATTTGAGATCTCGCTTCCTAACAATTGTAATCAGTTTTGGCTCAAATAAACTCTTATAATAAAAGTTTTTTTTTTTAAATCACACATGCTAAGACTTCAATAAAGGAGGCACTGGTAGAGGTGGATTAGATGACAGTTGAGAGGAGAAAAGGACATGAAGGCTGACTGGCTAAGCACCCGAAAAGAGAACATTTGAATATGGAAAGGTTTAAGAGAATCCCCTGGGGAGGCCAATAAAGCCCTCACATGCTCTTGTTAAATGATACTCTTTATGGTCATGTTGTAAAAATCAGGTGTCAAAAGAAATATGGTATATGCTAAAGTACAATTTTTTTGGAAAGTCACACCAAAATCAGCAGTTTTTAATTTCATGAAATCCTATGGAGCCTTTTTTTAGTTTTCATTATTTACTTTAAAATTTTTGTCCTTATTTTAAGTAAGCTCATTGTAAGTTGACTTTTTTTTTTCTTTTACTCATTATCTTTAAGTAATGAATATGTCCTATATTTCTGGGGACCCCAATCCCGGGGCTGCAGACAAGTACTTATCTATGGCCTGTTAGGAACCTGGCAGCACAGCAGGAAATGAGCAGCAGGTGAGCTAGCAAAACATCTGTATTTGCAGCCACCAGCTCCACCTCAGATCAGGCATTAGATTCTCATAGGAGCACTGGTTCCTGGTGCCAAAAAGGTTGGAGACTTCTGCTATATCTCATTCTGACTTCAAGAAGGAGAAACTTTTTTTATATGTTGATCCTTAATTACATCTTTCTAATTTCAAATCACACAGTTCTATGAGGAATGTCATTTTGCAAATCTCCCTCCAGGATTTTTTGGGTCAACTTCACAGATATGGAGTGTCAATGATATCTGGGGAATAAAATTGTTTTGCTACAAATTGAGCAAATTTTGATTAACTGGGAAGAACTTTTCTAAAAGTCTATGTGCAGTATAACTCAATATTGTTATGAAAAATGAGAATGTCATTGAAACCAAAGGGCATGGACATGAAATAGATGAATTCTGGGTTATTTATTGAATGCCTCTCATAGATAGAATTTTATAAAGTCTTATGTGGTTTGAATAATTTGTAACTATGCATCCTTCTGTTCCCAGACATTTTAATCATTAATGATTCTACAGTGTAAAACATCCTCCAAGATATTTTTATTATGTTTGGTAATCTAAGAATGAAATATAAAATTAACCTTTATAACTAAATGTTTGGGTTTGTCCAGCAGAATGGAATTACTGTTAATTTTAACTGTTGATCAATTTATTACTAGGACTTTACAATGGCATTCAAATACAGGGACTCATATTTAGGCATCTCTCCTCCTTAGCTAACTGTTCAACATCTTCCTAGTTTTTGCCTCAACATTTTGAAGGCTCGGTACCAATGGTAACATAGGGCTGTTGGTGGAGTGGCCATATAATTTATCATCCAAACTGGAACACTTTTGAGAAGGACACTTTTTATAAGGACACTGGGGCAGCAGCTGTAAACAAGGATTATCCCAGTACAGAAGGACATATGCTCACTGTCCCTACTGGCATGTTTGTTATTGTTGCGCAGGAGTTAAGGACCCCTGCCGCTCATTATTTACAAAGTCCCCAGTGCACATCAAACTCCTCCACCTTAGATCTAGGTTCTGACTCATCAGTACATGCTGCCTACCCAAGGGCAGCTTTCCCAGGAGCCAGTGCACCCAAGATGAGGCAAGCTCTGCTGTTAAGAGGATCAGACAGGGCCCCTAGCCCTCTACCTACTTCCTTGACCTTGGTTGAATCCTCTTTAAGAAGTCAAGGCTGAATGACACTCCATAGATGAAAATGGTAGTAAAATTCCATCTAAGCATGCAACACTGAGCTCTGTGTGTGTGTGTGTGTGTGTGTGTGTGTGTGTGTGTGTGTGTGAGAGAGAGAGGGGGCGGGAGAGAGAGAGAAACAGACAGACAGACAAATGTAAATGGCAAAATAGGGAGCTATAATGAAATCTTTAATGAATTCTGCCCTTTCATTGACTAACGGTATAATTTTTAACCTTGTCAAGCCCAAATTTCTCTCTATATAAAATGAAGATGATACTAATCTCTACCTAAGGCCTAAAAGTCTGCTTATTGTATCTTATATCTAGTCTTCTCTTCTTTTTTACTTATAGAATTCTCCAAGTTTTAATTGGGCACATATTTTCCAAAGTAGTCATTGCATCTACCAGCTTCTCTTGTAGCTCTGATGAAGGTGGTGCGTGCAACAGGTTGATCATGTCTTCATTCCTCTTTCCCCTTCCTACTGGCTAGGAAATGGCAACAACTGGATCAGCCAGCCTGGACTCAGAGAGGGAAGTTACACCTTCCACCTGGCAGAGACACTCACTTCTGTACTAACCCATGAGAGAACAATCAGTTTATTTAAGCCACTGTACTTGGGGGTGTCATAATCACAGACATAACTCATACAAGCAGCAATAGTGGATTCGAAAGCTCAATAGACTTAGAGTCAAAGGGTGGATGTTACAGTTCTGTTCTGTTGCTAGTGTGTCCTTGGGCATCTCTAAACTTCACTTTCTCATCTTGAAATATAAGTATGAATAATATCTAAAAGATAGGTGACTATTAAATAATAAATAAATGCACAATACTGTTATTACTTTTCTTTTTGAACCAGGGTTTGTCTCCATGAATTCATTCATTCCCCCTGGCAAACATTTAAGGAGCTGAGCACTGTCCATGGCAAGGCACAGGGTTATCTTCAGCATTGCATAATATACTGAAAGTTCCCAGCCCTCATGTGGACAAAGAGTAGATAGACCAACAAGAAATATTACATAGTGATGAGTTTTACAATGAATATAAAACAAGGTGATGTTTTAGTGGGGGCCATTGTGGGACATGGTCAGAAAACAACTCTCTGACTTTTCTGTTGAGACTGAATAACAACCAAACGAGCCAGTTTGTGAAGATTTGTGAGGAGAGGATTCTAGATGGAGGGAACACCTAAGGCAAAGAATCATAGTAGGAAGAGCAGAACTTATTTAAAAAAAACAAAGAAAGCTGGTGCGGCTGGAGCAGAGTAAGAAAATGGAGGATAGTAAGAGATCAAATAAGAAATAGAGGAGGCCAGATCACTTGTCCATATAGTTCATAAAATTAATTCCAAGCACAAGAAGTCATTAGAGGGTTTTAAATAGGGATATACAAAGTTAGAACCCCAGTACACACTTCATCAGATGCCAGTGCTGTACCTAAGTGCTAGCAGCGCATGTGAAAACATAACCTATTTTACAAGCGAAGCAGCAGCTTAAAATAAGGTCTGGCTACCTTATTTACCATGTCAGGATGAAAGAAATGGATCCTATTCCAGATTAGGACGTAGATGCTTTATCTGAGAACACATGAGGGTATAACCAGGAGAAATATTTAAACCCAAGGCAGGCACCATTGCGAAGTCCTTTATTGTCTCTATTTAAGGAGTTTAGAGGCTTGGAATTTGATGTCAGAAAAACCTAACTTTGAATCCCAGCTCCTCTACTACTAGATGTCTGACCTTAGATAAGACGCTCCCGTCTCTTGGAGTTTCATTTATTCTCATCCATAGAATGTGGAAAATAATATCTGTCTCAGCAATGTCATCATAAGGCTTCAGTGAGATATTATATGTAAAATGTCTGACACATTGTAAGTACTCAATAAAAAGTGGTATATATTTAGTTTTTGTACAGTCCTAGAATTCATTGAAAAATCACGAGGCTGGTCTGTCACTCCACAGAAGTGCTGAGGTGGGGACTGAAGGCTTGAGGACTTCCCCCTTAATCTCTTCCCCCACACCCCAATGCAAAGACCTGTTAAAATCCTCTCATGCTTCCCCCTGAGCCCACCTTCCCCTCAGGGCCCACCCAGACCACCCCCTCCTCTGACACTCTCCACCCTGCTACTACTCTCAGTGAGCTTTTGTTTTATAACATTCCACGTAGTTATGTCTTGTTTCTCTGATTTAATTAGCAAAGGGAGCATTTATCATTCTTCACCTGTTTTTTTCCCAAAGTGCTTTGGTTTATAGAAGGTGCTTAACAAATACATACTTGATGAATGACAGAATGAACAAACACACAAAGAGCATTCAGTCGATCACCTCTCTCTCCCTTTATCCTCATTTACTGTATGTCTTCTGTTTGCTTTGGAATACATTGTCCTCTCCTCTCCTTCCTGTTTTGTGCTCCAAGGGGCTAAATCAATGGGCTCCTTTGCCATCTGGCTTCTGACAAGTTCAGCCAATGGGAGACACTGGCAGCACACTGGAGGGTGAGCAGAGACTGAGCTAGGAAGTTCTCTTTTATACAGCTACTCTTTCTGGTTTTCTATAATTGCTCCACCTAAGGCCTAGAGGTAGTGACTCCCTGCTGTTGCTAGCCCTGGAAATTTTCTTACTAGTTCCCAATTCCCTTTCATTCCATTGTAAGTAGTTCATTTTTAAAACTTCCTTTAATATACCTAGTTTGGATCTTTCATTTTTTCCCCCCAAGGACACACATACATTCCTTATATATCATGTCAGATAGATCAAAATATATCCTATTTTAGATTAAGACTTGGGCTCTATTTGTCCTAGAGAGCAGATTCCACCACTTCTCTTGGTAAACTTCTGTTGTTTCACAAGCATACCAAGTTGCTTTGAGCCTGCAATGACTTGGGCAAACAAATTAGGATAAAGTTGTCCATTGTCTTGAAGAACTTAGCAAGTTTGTTCATAGGAATTGCAGAACTTAGCAGACATGAACCATTGCTGACAGTTAAATGTTTTTAAGAAGGGCAAAATAAAATGCCACTTTGTGGAAGAAACTAAAAATATTTTAAGTATATATTATGCATGAGGTTTTTTTTTTTCTACTCTGAGTTGCCAGGCTGTGGGTGTTGAAAACTATTCAGAAGATTTGGTCTGTCATGTATAGATGGTGGGTGGCAAAAGAAATTCTAGGGGAAAAATTCAAGATAGTCACTCCATTGTCTCCTGTTTAGGAGAGAATTGTACAATGTTGGATCCAAAAATAATTTGAGCTGGCACAGTCAAGGTTGATTGGCAGCTATCAGAGAGGGCAGCTTACCTGTGGAATGGTGTCCCCAAACCATCTCCCTCTTGGTTCTCAGGCCACCATCTTGATCACTTTTGCAAAAGACTCTCATAAAGATAGGGTGTTCTCTGTCAACTACAATCTTAGAAATGGACAAGGTAGATTCAATGAATTGGAATTTCTATAGAAAAAAGCAGTAGAACATTTTTCTTTTGCAACACTGATATGTCCAAAGAAGAAGAGAATTTAGATAGGCAAGAGCCTCTGACCTATAGACCAGACTCGGTCCTCATCAGTATGTAGGGTCCCAGATAGCTTCCAGAGATTCCTGGAAAGGAATGTCTGCATATACCCTCAGTAACGTATCCAGATGTGATGACCTTCAGTAACAAGGTACTCGTCTTCATGTCTAAACCAAACTTGTTTTGTCTTGTACTATTCTCAGGAGAAATTGAGACCAGCTGTTCACCTTCTATAAGCAAACAATGTTCACAGAACTGTAGGTTAGCAGTACAAAAGCCCTTAAAAATTTCTTCCTGCTTCATTTCATGCCTTTATTCATATTATGGGATATATAAGATTTTAGAAAATGAGTATTACTTGGAAGGGATTATGTGCTAGTTGTCAGTTTACCACCCATTGGAAAGATCCTGGCTAAAAGTGAAGGCAAGACCTATGAAAGCAAAGCCTAGGCATGGAAAGAGAAACAGATGGTTATTACTACTGCTATTGTAATTGTTATGAACATTTGAGTAGGAATTTGATTTGGTATGGCATCTTAGAGTTATATGTTATAAATGGTTCTATCTGGGGAGTTTATAAAAGAAAATATATTTAGTGTGTCCCCTTGGATATTCTGACTAGTCAGTCTGGTGTAGGGCTCAAGAACCTTTAGTTTAAAGAAACTCTTCAAATGATTCTAAAGTATAGCAAATGCCAAGCAGCACTGATCTGTGGCAACTTCATCCCCCAGTAGAGAAGAGCATCGGTGGTTCCCCATGGAAACATCAGTGTCACTGAGTTCCCAAGGCCATTCATTCTATGAACGGCGAAGCTGTTACAATTACATCCCATTATTAGAATGCTAAACTCAATCCCTTTGGACTCCCCTACTTGATCTTAACTCTGTTCTCAGGAACAACACAGGACCATTTTTCTCCCTCCTTTTCCCTTAGTTAGTTAATTAATTAATTAGTTAATTAATTAATTAATTTTGTAGCTGGAAGGAGAGAGGAGAGAAGGCTCCTCAGCAGTTTCCTCATTCTTTATATGGCAGAGTTTCTGGATTTTTCTGGACATCACTCAAAATGGTTAAAGGGTTTTAAATATGGTTCCCTGGAGGCCATGTTTGTTGGGCTGGGACTATAAGATAAGTTACTGAGGTAATAATCCTAGTAACACCCTCACCTCAGGATGGCCGGTGCTCCTTAATTCCTTCTTCTCCTCTCCAGCTTCCTGAACCACACTGTTCCTCCTTGAACATAAGCCTCAATATTTCCACTTTCTTCAGCATAATCCTTTGAATAAATTCATCATGCCATGGGAAGGCTATTCAAATCCTATTGCAGCAGAAAGGTATTAGGCAAATGTGTGAAAGTTCGGACAAGGTGAACGAGAAATAGGGAAATGTCACAGTTAACAAGTGTTGTAGGGTACAATATGTTCATCAGAGGTGTTTATACTCAAAGGAAAATAAAATTATGATTGCATGTAAACAGAGAACCCTTGATGTAAGCCAATATATGCATTCATGGTATATGATAAGCCTGAATCCAATAACATATTATAAAATATCTCCTACACATTGTGGAGAGACAGAGTTGTCAAACGAGGTCTATAAATATTCACCAACAGACACATACTACACTTGTATCTGGTAACTATATTAAAATAATAAAGCTTATTAGCATTGCTTTTTAACTAAGTAGAAACACTCCAAAGACATACTGTGAAAAGAGAAAGATGCGTGTAAGTGAAATTGAGTGGAGTTTCTGAAACATGTGGAGATTGATTGAAGGCACGCTCAAATTTGATTCTGCCTCAAGTGCTGGGGTGGTGCTGTGAACTTTAGCTAAACATCTTTAAGGAAAAATGCAATCTCAACATCCTGGTGTGTATGCATGTGCCAGTATTCAACTGTGCACATATACACACACAATATCTTGTTTTTAATTAAAACTGAAATATTTCTGCACACATAGTAGTTAATCAAAATATATAGAAATTTTAAAAACCAAAATGCCTGTTAAGCCCAGCATTGCCTATTACAGAAGAGAGAACAAAGAGGTCTGAGGAGGCCAGAGAAGGCTGATATACCTTGGCTATAGACTGAATGGTTGTTCTGCCCTCCGCCCTTTCATATGCTGAAACCTAATTTTCAATGTTTTGGTATTTGGAGGTAAGGCTTTTGGGAGGTGCTGAGGTCATGAGGTGGGAGCCCTCATGAGTGGCATTAGTGTCCTTCTCAAAGAGACCCCACAGAGCTTTCTTCCTCCTTTTGCCATATGAGGACACAGCAACCAGACAGTATCTATGAGCAAGGAAGCAGGCCCTCACTAGACACCGAATCTGCCGGTGCCCTGATCTCAGACTTCCCAGTGTCCAGAACTGTGGAAATAAGTTTCTGTTGTTTAGAAGCCACCCAATCGATAGAATTCTGTTATGGCAGCCCAAAAGACACAGGCTTGTACTTAACTTTGGCTACTGACAGAACAGCATAAGTCTACAGTGGTTGTTCAGCCTCAGACAATATAATCATAGAATAACTGAATACAATCTGTTACATTTTTCCAAAAGCAGCAGAAATAGGAGCATCTGTCACACTGTCTGTTATTAATACGTGATGTACATTGAGGCATGTAGGTACATGATAAGGAACAAGGACATTTCAACATAAGGCAGGGAAACAGATGGCATTCCTTTAAATGTGTTTTCCGTCAACTTTGGTAGAACAAATGCTCCTGCTATACTTTAATTTGTAAAGTATATATATATTTTTTTTTTTAAAGTGAGAATGTCTACCACATAGACAAAAAAATTTAATAGCAGTTCAATGTTTCTTAAAAATGATTCATCTCTTGTGCAGTACTTTCTGAGCCAAGTAACCAATTTTATTTGGAAATTGAAAAATGACAGAGGATTATTTTTAGAGCAATTTTTCTACTCATGCCCGGTAACCTCTGAAATAGCCAGGCCTATGATGACATACACAGAGAGCAACAAAATTGTCAACATCTATATTTATTTCTTGAAGAGGACTATCAAATCAGACATTAGATGATGCCTTTGTGACCACGATTCTCAAATGGATGTGATTATTTCATCTTCCTACTTTTAAAAATAAGATTTACAGCTCCCTTCTGCTTATTTTTCACTCAGTATGTCTATTATGTTTCCTTTTAAAGGTTGTATTAAAAATTTTTTTTGACTTAATATAAAAGCAGAAAAAGAATTTGGCAAGCTGGAAGAAACAATTTGAGGTGGAAAATCTATGCAGAGAGCATAAATTTCAGATATATGACTGCTATTTCTCCTGGGCCTGGATATACTTTCTTCTCTATGGCCTGAGGCCACCTGCCTTAGGGAGGGCCAGAGAGAGGCCTAGACATCATGACCCAGAGGTTAGAGCAGAGGGAGCAGCCTCCTGGGCTTTTGTAATACTCCATTTTGACTTTGGATGTCCAATGTCTGTCTTGATAGCTAGACCTGAGAATAATTTAAGACTATGCAGCCTCCTACAAATGGGTTCCTTTTAGTCTTTGCTTTTGAACATCTAAGGGAAAAACTGCACTCTGACCATATAAATACTTACTAAAAACATCCAATGACTTGTCATTGCTGCCAGAATAAAGTTCATCCCTGGGACTACACTTTGGGGTCCTCCCCAGTTAGAACATGACTTTCTTCTCTGCTCTTATACTGCTCTTGAAGTGTGCTATATATTTTATTGAATAAAAAATATACTATATTTTCCCTTGCCAACACTTTTGGGTCTTTCCTATACAGTCCGCTCTGGCAGGAAGGAACTTTCCGTGCCCACCTAGCATCCTACCTACTCTCCCATTTCTGCTTAGCCTCCACTTCCTCTGGGAAAGCTTCCCTGATTCTGTCAAAGAGAAACAATCTCTAAACTCTCAGGTTAAAGACTTTGTATCAGCATCCTTAATGGCAGTTGTATCGGTTATATGGATACATACCTGTCTTCTCCCTAGAGGAGGAGCATTTGAGAGAAATTACCCCATCTGTTGTTCTTTCCTATCTCGTTATCACCCTGTACAGGTGGGGCACAGAGAAGCCCCCCACAGAATGGCTGGGAGTAATGGTCTAATGGTCTGCTAATGGTCTGCTGCTTAGTAAAGGGGAATTTGAGAATGATGAGTTCTTTCCCAGAGAGTGCTAAGGGGTGGAGATGACTCATATTTCACTACCAATGCTGTAACAATAGTTCACCTGCAGGAGGCGCCACTGTGTGAGCAGCAGCACAACCTTGATACACTCACAAACATGCTCCTATTATTTCTTAAGAAAGATTCATCTTTCCTGAGGTGGGCTGTTCTCTGGACCTAAACAATTTACAAGGTCTCCTGGCCTTCTCGGCCTGGCTCTACTGGCATGATTAAAGTCCATAACAACTCAAAGAACATGGAGCTGCAGCAGCAATGGCAAACTTCCCCACTTGGGAGTCTTTCAAGCAAGGAAACATGGGCTCATTCTGAATTGGTCTCTTCCCATTGTCCAGCCATCAGTAGATCTGTATGCAATTCTGCTGCTTTCTCCCTTTACCACTACCTCCTGAATCTGTACCCCTAGAACTCATTCTTTCACCTGAGATGCCACCAACTCCTCCTTTCAAAACTTACCTGCCACATGATCCTTTGCCAAAATTATGATTTCAGGCAAATGAACCTCTTTAACCTCTTTTAAAGGGGCAAATTCCACTGAGCTGTGAAAAAGCATTGAGATAGTAAATAGAGCTGAAGATTTTTTATCAGGAAAAGAATAGACAACCAATAGAAATTTGCTTATAATTAATGCATTTTTACTTTTATATCCACCTCTTTCATTAATTTGTTCATATAATAGTGAATAAATTGAGTACCTACTCTGTACTCAACATTTTCTCAGTACTTGAGATACACAGTGAAGAGACATGAAAAGGCCAACATCCCTGCCCTCGTGGCAAGGTGTAGGGGAGACAGACGATAAGCAATAAACTTAGTAAATAATTAAAGTATATCATTTGCTATAGACAAAAGAATAGAGCAAGAATTGGGGCTACTTGGAATTCTGCAGCAGAGTGTGCAGGTCCTGGGGTCTCAGGTGATATTTGAGCAAACTTGATAGTAAAGTGAGCCCAGTGGGCACTGGGCAGGAAGAGCAGTGTGGGTAGGAGGAACTGAGGGCAAAGTCCTCAGGCAAGAGTCCCTGGGGTGTTTGAGGAGCAGCAGGAAGGCTGCGTGGCTGGAGAGTAGTGAGGGGGGGAGGGGGAGGAGGTTTCACAGTGATAACAGGAGGACAGCTTTATAAACAGTGGTAAAGACTTTGACGTTTTTTTGGTTTTGTTTTTTTAGTCAGAGTAACAAATATTTTCCTTTACCGTAGTAGAAAAGATGGAGTGCTTTGAGGTGGCCTATCCTAACTGAAGACATGGCATCAGTCTTCACACACTTTAAAGACTGTCATGTAGAAAATCAGTTTTGCAAACACACCGTGCTCTAGCCAAACACACAGGTATTCTTGGGTAACCCCAGAAGGCAGACCCAGGAAAGAAGAATGAACATCATTGGAGGTAGGGAGAGGTTTGGGATTCAAACAACACAGTTATTAAGCACCACTGTGTGTAAGAAGGGCATTCTAGCAGAGAGAGCTGTTCAACAATAGGCATTAGACAGAGAAAGATACAATTGTAAAATGATTACCTAAGTGCTCAGAGGAAATGAGGAGTTAATAAAGAGTAGTGTTTATGGCCTCATGTATCTCCATGCTGAAAATTCTGTCTAGGAAAGAAAAAAGCAAACTGTAAAGAAAACAAATTCCTGACTGTCATTCTGGGCACCACATAAAGCTACTTGTATAAAAGTCATAGCTACAGTATCATGGTGGAGACAAATACTTTGGCAAGGATAAAGGCATAGTCTGTAAATCAAGTTATGGCTACTTATAGAAATTCATGAAGCTGGCAGTGGGGCGATGTGGAGGAAGGACATATGACTACAGATAAATGGAGGGGAAAACACAGATGATAGCTAACCTGCCTCATTCTATCGGTTAAAAAAATGTTTGTTTAGCACATTATGCATGGTAAACTTACTAGAAATTCAGAGAAAGATGAGGCCCTTATTTTCGCATGTTGCCTGGAAACTGTCGTCTTGTCCTTATTTGGGTGAATTTTAAAGAGGAGAAAGAAAAAAATAGGTGCTACAAAACCAGTTTTGGTTCCCCCTTCCCGCAACAAATAGCACAGGGTGCCATATCATATTTCTAGCATAGTGTGGGCAGATTGTGAAGGGGATGACGTGTGTCCCATGACTCGAATCCACATATCCTCCTAGTTCCCATGTCCTTTGCACACCCCCACCTCTTATAATCTTGCTCAGCATCACAAGTAACTGCCTCCTTGACCTACCAGCTTCTGCTCCATCCTAGAGCAATCCTGGGGAGGTCAACAACACCAAAAGTGGCCAAGAGTCGAGGAAAATTTAGACCGAAAGGTGTCCATGGGAATCCATGACAGGGAGCCATTTGGGATCTGGACAAGAATAGAGTTCATGGGACTGGCATGTCAGGCTGCGTTTGGATTGAGGAATGAATGAAAGGTAAGGAATTGAAGCCAGCAAGTATAATGAAATCAACTGTGAAAAGAAGAGCTTTTGGGAGGCTTTTAAATTTTAAGACAGAAGAGCCTCAATCATGTCTAAATGTTAAATTTTAATGGAAAGGAGCCAGTTGCAAGGAACAGGTTGATGATACAGAAGAGAGACGGAACAATCAATAGCACAAGGCCCTGAACCCAGCTGGGATTTTAATGCAAGATGATAAATGATTCTGGCCTGGCCTTTGACCTGTTGCTGGGACCCAGAAAAGAAATGCAGAGAAATGTTTCTGGCTGCCCTGACACATTTAAGAAACTTAAGCCTCGTTTTATTAAGTAGGATCCTGAGTGCTGGAGCCATTGAGCAAATCTGAGAGAAATGACAGGTCATCTGCGTCTAAAGTTATATGACCGAGAAAAGACTCCCTATACTCTAATACATGTGTAACATTTTCTTAATGTCCTCTGAGGTCTGTGACTAATATTAGAATAAACCACTCTAATTGTTTCTGAAAGCCGTTTCCACATTAACATTATCCAATTGATTTTCATTATCCTGGGAACTTTTTTTTCCCCTCTAAAGATCTATTGCATCTGCTCTACTTTTAATTGTTTTAAGAACAAACGTCATCTCCAAGCAAGACATTTACAGAGATGTAAATTAGTTTGACCCAAACCCAGAACTCTACATGATTTCAAGAAAGCTGAGCTCTGTCCAACAAAGACAGAGCTGAAGGGATATACTTGTCGGTATTGCTGTTTAGTTATCTCAATTAATGGTTTAATTTTCAAAGAGAAAAATGCAGGTCAGAAAGAATCACTCTGAACTATCCAAATTGGGGCTATATTTAGTCCTGGAATTCATATTTCAGTATATTTTTTAAGTTTTGTAAGCTTTGGATGCTCCTTACTTCCCATCTAAAAGCAAGCATACATAATAAATTAAACAAAACAAAACAAAACAAAACAACCCTGCTATGACGGCAGCACTGGTAGCTGCACAGAGACAAGTAGACACAGGGGTAATAGAGAGATGCCGCTCTAGGTTGTGAGTAACCGAGGGCCACAAGTTGTTGGGCACAGTGATGGAAAGTAGGATATTGTTACCACGGAAGTAAAGATTCTGTACTAAAGTGAACACTGAACAACTGCATACACAGAAGCTGAGAATTTTCTGCAAATGAGTAACAAGTCTGATAATGAAGTAGATAATAAGAGCATTCATGACACGCAAATGAACACCAGCAGAACCTGACATTCAAAGAGATTTCCAGACCCAAACAGAAGTGATACAAGTCCCTAGTTAGAGAAGACCAAGTGTTCTCAGAAATCGCTTAGACATTAATATGAGAGACCCTGCTCGTTGACGCTGACACTACAGTGTGACATGCGGTTCTCGTTGCACAAAGGATCCAGCATTCCCGGTTCCTTCTGTTAAGAACCTGCACCAGCTGTTATTAGTAATAGCAGTGGCTGGATTGAATGCACTCAAGCCTGTTGTTCAGGCGAGGATCTGTCACTTGTATAGAATCTGCCTTATTTTTAAAAGTGCTACACATTACACTAGACATCGATTTCCGTCTTTTAAGAGAAGACTTTTCTACTAAAGCTCAGTGAAGCATTATAATTCTTTCCAGAATACAATGTTTTTATACCTATAAATAATGTCAAAGCTGGGTCATGTTGCTTTATGGATTCTAACATGATACAGGCCAGTAAAGAAGGACATTTTATTGTGTTAAAAGTGAACTGGGCTCATAAAGTAGATACTTCAGAATAGGTTTGATCTGATACCGACCCCTATAGCAAGAATCTTTTTGGATTTTCTTAAAACATTCTGCCAGTCTGTTAGAAAAATATTCCTGATCATTAAGGTTAGGAAAGTACTTTGGTGAATCTCGTGCATGTAAATAATTGCTTTGGTTTGCATTTTGGTGAAGGTCATTGATGATTTTATCAAAATGTGATCTATCCATAGCCAGTCATGATAGAGAACTGGAAGTCTCCTGCAGCAAGGGCAAGGAAGTTTTTAGTCAGCGAGTGCAGGTATTGGCAGTCAGGCAGCCTTTGGTGTGCAGGGGTGATGCTGGTGGTGTGGACGGACTACATCTGCATCATGGGTCAACGGATGAATGCGAACCAAGTTTCTGAATGGAGAGAAAAGCCCCCGTCTTAGTCTGTTCAGGATGTTATAACGAAATTACTATAGACTGGATGACTTAAAACAACAAATATTTATTTCCCACAGTTCTGGAGGCTGAGAGTCCAAGATCATGGCACCAGCATGGTGCGGTTCTGGTGAAGGTCGTTTTCCAGATTGTAGACTTCTAACTTCTTGCTGCGTCTTCACAGGATTGAAGTGGGTAGGGATCTTTCTGGGTCTCTTTTATAAGAGCATTAATCCCATTTTTGAGGGTTCCACCCTTATGACCCACGCACCTCTCAATATCACCTCCTAATACCATCAATTGGGCATTTCAACATATGAATTTAGGGGGACACAAACATTCAGACCATAGCAGACCCCAATGGAACTGCCTCAAACTTGAAAAAGCTAAGGAGATGGTTCTCCTCATCCTCATCTTCCTTCTTTTTATTTCTCCCTCCCTTTCTCTCTCTCCCTTTCATTTTTCTGTCTCTCTCTCTGTCTCTGTTTCTCTCTCTTTCTGTCACACATGTGAGCATGCACACACACACATACACACACACACACACACACACACACACACACACAGCTGCTGGTGAGCTGTATATGCCAAGTGCAAAGAAGGAAAAAATCTTCAAACACACAGAATTTGATTAGCTAGAAAGAATATACATAAGCAATTATTGAGCACTTACCATACACAGGGTACTGTGTGGCGGTTTTAATAATGAATAAGATAGTATCTTCTTCTC
>NW_011888887.1:3315597-3323125 GCF_000151845.1 Pteropus vampyrus | reverse complement strand
CTAGAAAGAATATACATAAGCAATTATTGAGCACTTACCATACACAGGGTACTGTGTGGCGGTTTTAATAATGAATAAGATAGTATCTTCTTCTCTTAAGAAGCTGGCCATTGAACAGGTGGGACAAAAGATTTAAAAAAAAAAATACTTCTCAAGGTGCCCAAGAGATAAAAGATATCACAAGTCTTCTAACTAATGGAGCTAGTGGTAGATGCTAAGAAATAATTAGTCCTTTCCAGAGGCTGCAGAGAAGAGCAAGAGCCCCTCCTAATACCACAGAGAGCAAATAAGTGTCTTTTGGAGATGGGTTGGAGGGTAGAGGGAGGTCAAGGTGGACTTTACTAGAAAATGATATTTTAATTTGTCCTGAAGTGAGAGTGGATTTAGATGAGGAAAAAGGGCATTGTTGGGGGGTGAGTACTTCAGATAGATATAAGAAGAATGTCGACTTTCCTTAGAGGGTTAAATACTGAAAGAGACACAGTGAAACAAATGAAATAGTGGAATCTCAGCCTCTAGACAACTTTCAATGTCATATTGACAAGATGACTCTTAAAAGCATTCTGTTAAGTGAAAGAAGTCAGATACTAAGTGCTGTACATTGTATGATTCTGTTTCTAGGACATTCTGAAAAAGGCAAAATTATAGGAACAGAACACAGACCACGGTTTGCCAGATGCTGGAAGTGGGGGTCGAGTTGACTATTAGGGGTAGGAGGTCACTTTATGGGATGATGGAAATGTTCTACTCCTGATTATTGTGGTGGTTATTCAACTGTATAAGTTGCTCAGAATGTATCAATCTGTATATCCAAAAGAAGTGAATTTTATTGTGTGTAAATTATACTTCAACGCACTTGCCTTAATAAAAGATGGGAGGAGAGGCATGGGAGTTGCATAGGTAGACAGTGGCAGGTCTTGCCCTGTGTGAGGAAGGTTGCTGGAGCAGGTCCTTTTTCTGCCGAGATCTGAGAGAGAAGATAAAGGAAGGCCTCCTTTCTAGAGTGTTGTGGAGCACCGCCTGAGATCCTCAAAGACATTCTCCTCTCACCTTTCCAGACATTTCCCACCTTACCAGAGACATGACAAATGTGCCAACTGCTCATGAGTTTCCTGAGGCTGTGGTTTGTCCACGAAACCTGAGGTTGTCAAACTTCACTGGCCCAGAGAGGGAGCACAGGGAACTTGCTGACCTGGGCTCCGGCCCACAGAACGGCCAGTCCCCAGCGCCTCTGTGCCTCGTACTCATCTGTTGTACGATATGACATTAAGTGAGTTTCTTTCAAGGTGATTCCAGGTTGGCTGTGAACAAAATGAGGATCAGCTTGTTTTAGTTTCTTTGTGGTGATTTGCAACCTATTCAAGGTCATTCATGTTACAGACTGAACAACCTGGAAAAACTAAAAATAAGAGGAAATCAGGCTCTCTGGTCAAGAGTAGAGGTCAATTTTTAGAGTCACAGGTATTCTCAGGTTGCCGTCAGCCACGGAATTTAGTCAGAAATTTCAGTCTTGAATAAGTGTGTCACTGTTCCCCTCTTGCCTCTGCCCTGGACTGGAATTGAGGGAGAAAAATGTAACATTCTGTGACAGTAATTGCCAACAGGGAAATGTTAAGAGGAGAAAGAAGCCGATGTAAACAGCAACACAATTTTCTCAGAGAGAATGCAATTTAGGAGAATTTAGTGGAATTCTAAAAGGATGATTGGGAGTAAACACATAGTATATGGCCCTGGGCATTGCATTTTTCATACACACCTTTGTGCTATCCCCGCAACAAGCCGGGAATATAACTGTAATCTCCTAATGAATACATGTTTTTCAAGTCTTGTAACTCTTCGGTTAGATGCTGCATCTTATCCATTTAACCTAAATTCAATTTTCCTGTTTATTTTTGTAGGTGACACACTATTGAAATGCAAAGAGGCTTTTCCAAATATATAACCCTATACAATTGCTTTCTTTTGCCGTTTGAGTTAATGGAAACCTATTTTGCTTTCTATAGGATTTGGGGTTTGTTTATTCTTCTCTCTCTCTCTCTCTCTCTCTCTCTCTCTTTCTCTCTCTCTGTCTCTCTCTCTCCCTTCTTCCCTCTCCCTCCCTCCCTCCTTTCTTCTCTCTCTCTCTTTTTCTTTCTTCCCTTCCTTCCTTTTCTTTCCTTCCCTCCCTTCCTTCCTTCCTTTTCTTTCCTTCTCTCCCTTCATTCCTCCCTTCCTTCTTTCCTCCTTTCCTCCCTTCCTCGCTTCCTCCCTTCCTCCCTTCCTCCCTCCCTTCCTTCCTTCCTTCCATGAAGGTGAGGGAGCCAAGATATTTAAAATGCTGCACAACTGATGATCCTAGATCACTGGTAGTTCTGCCTGGTGTGCTGTGTTTATACAATTGATAATTATCTCCTTTTATTAAAAAGAGAGAGCACAGCCTTCTCAGCAAGTGATTCTGTGTGCATTGATACAAGAGACCGCAAATGTGTTCTTGCTACAGAGGAAAGGAAAAGACACATTATAACAGAAACTTGCCTTTAAAATCGAGAAACAAGGAAGGGAGAGAGAGGGAAAAGGAAGGAAGGGAAAGAATGAATTTTGAGGGAGATGAGACACAAACATCTAAGATAGGTCCATAAGTAAATTTTATTTGGTGTTACAGCTTTAGGAAATAGCATTCTTCCTTCATAATGTTACGTTTGAGTACAAATCCTTAAAAATCTCCCTCTAAGTATGTGTGCGTGTGTGTGTGTACATGCATGTGTGTATAAAAATGAAAAGTCTACCAATCTCTTACCTCCTCATAAAACAGAATAAAAACAATATGTGTTAAGACTCACTGTGGTGCTATTTCCTGCAAAGTAGAGAAAGTACTGACTTCAGAGTTGGGATCAAAGATAATATTTTAAATTAAGAGGCTTAAAATGTAGCAATCGTTAAGAAGTTTGACAACTGAAGAATTTGTGAAGACAAATGATTTGTTGGACTCAGAGGGATAAATAAGAATTCATTATTTGCTTGCATTTTTCTCTTTTCATATTGGTAATCAAAAGAGTCACGGACAAGATGATGTGTAACCTTAAGGAAGGAAACAGATATCTGAGTTTGCAGCTCAAGCACCTACAACTGCAAAAAACCCTCAAAGAAGATAAAACAGTGCTATGTTCTCTAGAGAAGAAGACATCCAATTCTAGGGCATTGAGGGTGCTAAACTTTATGGAAGTTTTACAACTCAGGTAAACAGTACACAGAACAAACTTGTCTCACACAAGTCTCTCATTGCTTTAAAAAACAAACAAACAAACAAAAACAACTTTTGTTTGTTTGTTTCCATTTAAATTTATTTAGTAATACCAGTTCCTTCCCTGGAGGAAATCTGCATCACATAAATTTCCTGGTCACCGATGTCATAAAAATCCTCCAGTTATTCTAAATTTCAGCACAGTGTTTAGAAAGTGTTTAGAAACTATAAATTCAGTCCCTATTATAATCAAAACTATGAACTTGATGTAAATTGAGGCATCTCTCCACACCAAGCTTGGGCCCGCTCCAAGTAGAAAGTGGAAGGGGCTTGTGGTTGGCTTCTCTCTTCCCCTAAAGTGTTCTATTCTTTTCCCCCCACAGGCAAGGAAAGTTCTTACCTGTGTGGCACTGTTATGAGTGCCACCTTCTACTACAAAGTCCAGCATATATTATTGCTGATTTTCTAGTGAGTAGATAGAGACCCTCCCTCCCCACCTCCTTTGCTGGGAACTGTCCCTTACAGTCCCCTTGCTGTGGGTGATTCACTATCAGGATGTGACTTGAACTTTAGTAGCTCACCTGTAGCTTCTTTGTACTCAGGGAACTTTGCACCTCCAGGTGGCCCTCTTAAATAGGACCTAAGCAGCCTCTGCTCCATGACTCAAGGTTGATCCATGGGAAGCCTGGCCCCTCTGCCCTGATAAGCACTGGGAGTTTAGGCCTTTTCTCCTCCCACCAGACAAGCAGTCATCGTTTACCATTTAAATTTTATAGACCAGAGTCAGAACCAGTTCACTGTGACCCTCCCACACTACAGGGGCGAAGTATTAAGCTCTCCGATGACCTATCGCCCTTACCTTCAGGTGGACAGTGAAGGGGAGGAAGCGTTCACCCCCGCTGGCCCTGAGGAAGGAGCTAGGGCAGCTCCAGTAGAAAGTAGGAGGCGGGGCATGGTTGGCGTCTCTCTCCCCTCAGTTATCCTATCCATCTCTCCCCATAGGTAAGGACAGTTCTGCCTGTGTGTCACTGTTAACAGTGTCGCCTTCATAAAACGCTTTCTTCAAATCTAGCTTCTCACAAAATGCTTCAACTCCTCACCCTTTTATAATGTCAAAGGGTGCAAGGGCTTTAATGATCACCTAAATTCTCATCATTCCTAGACTGAATATTTATTTTGGAAAAGACAGTAAGTATATCTCAGGGAATGACAGCTGACTAAATTTCCACATCATTTCCACTTCCTTAATGCAGCCTATATTAATTTTTTGTATTTTAGACCTTATTTCTTGAAAGTATTGTCTAGTCTTGATTCCTTATTTTCAACTAAAATTATAAAATTTAAATATGAATTTAGAAAATTAAAGATATTTTATTATTTATGTTTATATATTATTTCAGTTTAACAAATGATTGACATTGCAAAAAAAAATAATACAAGAAAACCCGAATTCATGATCATGTGAATTTTTTTTCCAGGTACGGATAACAGTTCTGTGTTTGATTTTAAGATATGATATTCCTTTTGGTCAAACCATCAAATTTATAATAATCGCAAACTTTATAACTAGAAGAACTTTTCTTATTTTTAAATAAGTTGAATGAAAAGATAACCCAATGATATTTCTCCTAGAAATTATTTGTTTATAGTCTGTTAGAAATCACAAATATAAACTTATCAGTGGATATACACAAAGTGGCTAGTGTTTATATCAGGAAAAAATTAACAAAACAGCTCCAAATCATTGGCAATTTACTATCATTAATATATAACTAATGAACTTATTTTTGTCAACAAAATAATTATTGGGTTAGGAGCAAGAAAATGTAGTTATGTTAATTTGTGGCCTGGAAAGGCAGCAGTAGGAAAGATCCAGGATCTGCAATTAGGACGCTTAGCTTTGTACACTGACACTAGCTGTGAGACTTTGGACAAATTAATTAATCTCTTCACTTCCTCAGTTTTCCTGTCTGTAAAATGGACATGATAATAATAGTATATCAGTCAGGGTTCAACCAGAGAAACAGAACAAGTAGGTTCTATATTTATTACATGGGATTGTTTTACACAATTGTGGGAGTGGGCTAATCAATTCCAAAAATCCATAGGACATAGTTTGAAGCTATGGAATATCTCCCTTCCCCTACCCCTCTGGCCCCAGAATGAATCACAGAAGCCTTTGCTTTTAAACTCATCCAGATTATCAGATTACTTAGGACAATCTCCTTTACTTAATGCTAACTGATGACGGACTTTAAAACTACAAAATATCTTCATAGCAACATCTAAATTAGCATTCGATTATATAGCTGGTGATTGTAGCCTAGCCAAGGTGATACATCACAAATACCTATATTATAGGTTGTTATAAGGATAAAGCAATATTTGTAGTAAATAGTCTGTTTCAGATGTTATTGAGTAGACTAGCTTGATTCCATGGCTAACCCTAACTCCTAGGTGCCCTGGTCTGACCCCAAGTGATTCTTGTCAGAAGTAGCAATAAAATCCCAACTCTCCTGCCTAGTGGTCTTATTCAGCAATACTGTTTGAGCAGCTACTGTGTGCCAGCCCAGGCACCTACTGTGTGCCATGACAAACCCAGAAGTTGGCTCCAATTCCTTATTAGCAGGAAACACTTCGATAATCACCTTTATTCTTTCTCAGTGTCATCGCTACAAAAAATGTGTTTTCCATTTAAGGGCCCGCAGGTTATGTGTTCATTACGGGTTCTGGGGACAAGCACTCAATGTTCCCACTCCCAGCTTGAAACTGTTGTCAGCCTTGAAAGATAGTGCCACCTAGCATTTCAAAACAGGCAGTTTCTGACGTTTCTTTAGAAGAAGGGTGAAAAGCTTTTCTGCTTCCTCTAACAGCAGTAGCTAAAACTAAATCGAAACAGAGGAGAATCTGCCAATTTGTCCTCTGAGAAAAGCTGAGGTGCTTGGCCATAGTGATCTAAATCTTATCAAGTCCCCTTGTCACAAGGAAGACAAAACTAGGGGAAAGGCAATGTGGATGGCTTGGAGAACAAAGGAAAAGGAGGGTGTCTTGGGAACTCCTAGTGAAGTTCTGTTAAGACAGTTCCACCCAAGAATATACTTCACACTATGTCCCGTGAAATGACAAGCTGGATCTTGCTTGACCCAGCAAGTAGGTGTGTTTCTGGAATCTGGAAAATAGCCAGAAAAGTATGGCCCCCAGCAATCTGAAGATTTCCTATTTCTGTTCCTGTTCTGTGAAGCTCTAGCCACCATTGTCATTTGTTTCGGAATAGTTTTTCTCAGGGTAATATGACTTAGGTAACATTTGAAAATTCCATGATTTCTTGTTTGCATGTATTCCTTTTATCTGTTACCTTTATATTTGTTTCTGCTTTATCCTGTAGTACTGACTTTTACAGAAAGGAAATTGTCACCTAATTTTTTTTGTCAAATAATCCTTCATTAAGGGTGTGTTTATAGTATTATTATTATTTTATTATTATTATTATTTTATTATTATTATTTAGAATCATCAGACTTTATTTTTTTCCCTCAGGTATTTTTGAGCACAAATTTTGGGTTTGAGCATCTTATGTACAGTTCCCAGACTGATAATGTGGAGTCAAGCAAGAATTGAGACAGTAACTTTTGCCATTGCTGCGGAAGCATTTTATACTGAGTTACCTTCTTATTTGCATTACTCTAGACAGAGGAGTTCATTGTATCTCTGTTGCAAAAACAATGTTATCCATTTATAAATAATTTATATTTACATCATACGTTACTTACATATTATAAAAATATTGGATATATTTTGGTTTTCTATTTACATTTTCAGAATTGTTATTGTAAATGAGTTAATTGTATTTTCTCCTTTTTCAAGGCTGAGGTGGAACACTAATGACCGTAGATAACGGGGTTTTATTCCCCTTAGTAACGGAGAAGTTGTAGCTTCATTTTTTTAATCCTCAAGGACAGGGTAAGGGATGACTCTGTATAAGTGAGTTGCAGTCTACAGTCCCATTTTAATTAATTTTTTTTCACAGTATGAGAGATTTGTTAAATAAATTTTAACAACATTTGTGCTTGAGGACAGGAATTGTTTTAAAGTTTTTATAAGGTTATTACTGTATCATGCTGTGAGTTCAAGAAATTTACCTTTTATTAAATTCGTTTACAAAGGAAGCATTCTATTTTCATATAGTTATATTTTGGCGATCTATATATCTATATATATCTATATATATCTATATCTATATATATCTCTATATATCTCTCTCTCTATATATATATATATTGACCTTTTTTTGGCTCAGGAATTCTACTT
>NW_011888887.1:3309844-3315547 GCF_000151845.1 Pteropus vampyrus | reverse complement strand
TATATATCTATATATATCTATATCTATCTATCTATATATATATATATATCTATATAATATTGACCTTTTTTTGGCTCAGGAATTCTACTTCTAGAAATTTATCACAAGGAGGTGAGGACCAGGAATTCCAAGTTTCTAGGACACGTTTATCCCACTGTACGTTTGGTAGTCTCTGAGGACTGGTGAAAAGACCTATAACTTCAATTTTCCCCTTGCTAGGCCCTGTTACATGTTATGCTGTGATAACTCCTGAATGCACTGTAAAAAGTGATAAAATTACAACTAGCATTGGTTTTGGTGAGGAATTTTAATCAAATGCAGGCCAGATTAAATTTGTTCTGCAAGAGGCTGGTGGCAATTTAGCTGTTACCTGATTAATGAAACAAGCCGGATTTTTAAAGGATGTGGAGACTGCAATTAGAAAGCAGATAATTGGCTAACTGTCTACAAGCAGGACAAGCCAGATCTGTATTGATCATGCAGGGAAAAAGTCTGACTCAATTAACAAACTTTATCAGTGTCAATAAATTAATGGTTGGTTTTTAAATGCAATTTTGCTTCCTTTCTTCAGTAAGAGGCCCAAAATAGCCCAGGGACCAGGGCTGTAGAGAAAGTGAAAGTGTTTATAAATCAGGAGCTTTTGCAGTTGTTTCAGGAAATCTGGTAATGGGAAAGCAGCAGAATTCTGTCTTGAGCAAAAAGTATGTATTCCTTGAATGGTGTAGAATTCAACAGTTTTATACTGAAACTACAACCTTAGACTTGTAGCTCCACATTCTGCTCTGAAGTGATTTCTGCTGGAGGGAAATGTGTTGAGAGAGAGAAACACCTTTCTTGTTTCAAGAAACCTCTTTCTCGACTATGCCTTGTGCCAGGGGGCTCTCAGAATAATCCCTCCACAGGAACCCTGAGACACCTCTTCTGGAAGCAGATGGGACTGATATATTGAGAATTCTCTCTTCTTGAAGCAAAATATACCCAGGCCCATGTGCCCTTTTCTCTAAAGAGAGGGCATCTCACCACAGAATGTGTAGAGAGCAGGTAACAGCTGCAGATCCTCTTCTTGTGCCTTCTAACTCATGGTTAGAAATCACGAGTACAGTTGGCCTTTGAACAAAATGGATTTGAACTGTGTAGATCCACTTATGTGTGGATTTTTAAAATCAATATACATAATACCATAAATGTATTTTCTTTTCCTATGATTTTCTTAATAATACTTTATTTTCTCTAGCTTACTTTATTGTAAGAATATGGTATATAATACATATAACATGCAGAATATGTGTTAATTGACTGTTTATGTTACTGACAACGCTTCCAGTCAACAGTAGACTATTGTTAGTTAAATTTGGGGGGAGTCAAAAATCATATGTACATTTTTGTCTGTGTAGGGGGTGAGCACCTCTAGGCCCTGCATTATTCAAGGTTCAACTGTCCTTACTTTTTATATTGCTATTGAAAAACAGTGAAAAACTTGCCCTTAGTTGTCCCAAAGAAGGTTAGAGAATTGAGAATTGACCCAGGGTGACAGTTTGTGACCTGAGGAAATCAAGAAAAGTATCTGGGTCCCTTCAACTTCTGCCATAGGACAGAGGTCCTCAGACCTACTATGAGCCTGCTAAGGAAGTGGGCAACCACCCTGGGTCTCTCTCTCTCCCACTGCGGAAGCAGCAGCTCCAGTCCAGGGTCTGGCACTGATTAGACAAGTAGAGATTTCCACTCTGGACAGTGAGCAGGAGCAGTGACATGGATACTCTATGTCAGCAGTCCCCAGCCAGTGCTCCTATGAGAATCTAATGCCTGATGATCAGAGGTGGAGCTAAGGCGGTGATGCTAGCGCTGGGGAGTGGCTGCAAATACAGATGAAGCTTCACTTGCTCCTGCTCACCCGCTGCTGTGTGGCCTGGTTCCTAATAGGCCACAAACCGGTACTGATCTGCAGCCCTGGGGGTTGAGGACCCCTGCTCCGTGTGACATTCCATAGTATTTGACGGGAAATGACTTGCGTAGAAAGCTCTTTGACTTCATCTGTCTTTTAGTATTGCATGACTTCTAGATCATTGCAATAAAATCGGAATCGGTTTGGCTTGATCCAGAGAACAGAGGCAGCTCCAAGGTCGATAAAACCTAAAACGAGAATATTTTATTCTAATAGAAGATTTGGGAGAGAGATGGCAAAAAAGTAAATAAATAAATAAACAGATAAATATGGAGGAACTTTAACTAGGTGGTTTCTTGTGGGCTTAATGCTAACCACAGCAAAACGTATTGCCAGTATAACACTTGGTTCCACAAAGAATCTCCTTATTTGAATGCAGCTGGGAGAGAGAGCAGGAGAGGAGGGAGAAGCTATAAAATTCCTGGACCAAAAAATTCGGAGTATTCATGAGATTTGAGTTCATAGTTATTTGGCTCCCTTCTCCCACGCCACTCTTTGTCCAAAGCCTTCGCTGACCGAAAATGTGCAGTGATTTTTTTTCAGCACTTGAGGAGACATCTTCATTCATTTACCACATTTGCAGTTCTCTCCAGAGTGTGGTTTTACAGCTGTGCTTGTGGACACATTCCTCTATGTACACAGGTGACAGCAGCCATGTCCCTGCCTCTGCTTTTTGCAGCCACCACCAAATTCATCACAAGATTCCAGAGAGGAAAGTAGATTGACAGAGAAAGACTAAGTGGTCACATCACAAGCAAGGCTCTCTTCTCAACACACTCCAAATTCATTTGTCTTCAACAATATTAAAAGTTCTCCAGAGTGCTTCCACTAACCTTGAGAAGCTTGTACATTAGCTCCTGAGCCTCACCTAAGTGTTTTCGGGACCTAGTAAAAGAATCTCTGCTCTCTGGGGGTTTAGCCCTCATATATGACAATAAGCATATTTAATGAGTGTGCCCCAGCAGTGAGTATAAGGAGCCCCAAGTGCCTTTTTCTTGTTTGGGTTGTTACTGTTTTACTTTAGCATGCATATTCAGAATTCTAGCAGTATGAGACAAATTTTCTGAGGAAGAAGTTGTGTAGAAGGCAGGAAGATGCAAATTGTAAGTAGACATAAATGTATTCTAACTTCCAATACTGGCATCCATTTCTCTCCTAGGTTGAAATTTGGGGTTTCTCTGTTTACATAAACATTTCCCCATCTCATAACAAGACCCATGTATTTTGCTAGCTGTTGTTGGAAGGCAATCAAGTGCATTAATGCCTACAAGGTGGGCTAGTTGAGACTGATTAGCTCTGTTACTCAGGAGAAACATCATAAAGGGAAATGGATGGCTAATAGCAGAGGGAAGCCACAGGCAGAAACCAACTCTGTTCGCTGTCAGTATTTAGTGTGGTTAGGTAGGAACACCCTTGAAAAGAGGTTAATATTTCCTAGAGGAGTGAGGAAGCCCACTGGGCTGAGGGAGGAGGTGCTGGGCAGGCCATTAAGTAGGGCTCAGTACAAAAAGTGCTGATTCAAGAGCTCTCAAGAAGGTGGATCTGGCTGTTAGATACATAGAACTGTGTCAGAGAGAGTCTAGAGAGAAAGGAAGGCAGCAATGAAGGACCTAGGTGAGGGTGCTGTGGGGCAGGGTTGGGTTGCTCTTGGGACAAGGCGAAGTTCAGGAGAACAGAAGCTGGGATCAAATCACCCGCAGGAGGGAGGGGCCCTGAGGGCCTCATGTCAGTGTGAACCTGGCTCAACAGTCTCGCCTATTTAAATGATCCACCTGGCTTCACATTGCAATCCCACTCCTAGCCAAACAGAAGGCAGAATCCAAGCCACTTAGATCCTAGCTGTGGAGCAGTGAGTCCCGCTTCGTAGCATTCCCTCCAGCAGCGCTAGTGGCCAGCCAGCAGCCCAAAGTGCAGAAACACAAGGAATGATGGTAATACCTATAGATTTGTGTATCACCAACAACCTGGGAAAGTAGTCGCAGCTTACTCTATGAGCCTACCTTTCCCAAGGCACTGATATCCTAGGAAAGCCTAATGGAGTGTCTGAGTGGTGGCCCTCGGCTCAGTGACTCTTACTCTGCCTCCTGCCATTCCTTTGGTGACTGATGTCAGCAGCCCTTAAAAGAGAGATGCCCCCTCAGAAGTTTTCATTTTGGGTGGGAGGGGGTGCTTAATCCTGTCCATAAGGAGGAGATGGCCCATAGAGGAGACTGGTCAAATTATATTGGGGGTAGTGAGCTCTGGGTGCTTTCTTATAATTTTAATAATGCAGGTAAAAGAGCCTTCTTAACGCTATAGAACTATGTAAATGAGGGAAAAAGAGCATTAGGCTTGGAGCTGGAACATGCTTGCTGAAATCAGGTCTGTGAGTTAGTCACTTAACATCTTTAAGCCTTTGAGGCTCAGTTCTTCCATGTGTAAAATAGGTATAATAATGCTTAATCTTTCTCTCACAAGGTTAATCAAATATTGATAAAAATAATGATGCTGTTGAAGATAATAAATAATAGATGTCACTTACATAGCACCTACCATGTTCCAGGCACTGTACATGACATCTAGTGGTTCATTTAATCCTCAGATCACACCTATGAGTTAAATACCCATATAATCCTCGATTTACAGAAGAAATAACAGATTAGGTGACTTATTTGCCCAAAGCTTTATAGTTAGCCAGGAGTAGCAGAGCAGAACTGAGTCCTGGGAAGCCTAGCTCCAGAGGTTCCTCTCCTAACCTTATGCTGTGCCCTTTCCAAGATAATCCATGTGGCCTTTCCCAGAAACTGTCTTGGAAATCTCTTGCCTCCAGAAAGCAGGTGTTCAGCACGTGTTTGATAAAGGAACAATGAAAGATTTAATGGATACAGGAAATGCTTAACACATATAAGCAGATATTGTCTTTATCATGACAGCTCTGTCCTCTACAATCAACAGACCAAATCTGAATTCTGTTCAGGCACCAAAACCAGGCGAGAGATGAGTGCTTGACCCTAGCTGGCCCCAGGCAGGACTGGTGTATGTGGGGGGCAGGGAGGAGGTGCTGGAGGACTGACAGCCCAGTGCTCAGTGTGGGAGCCTGTTGGTGGCTGCCCAGAGCAAAGAGGGAGCACTCAGGCCTGAAACTCTTTTCTTCAGTTGGCTGGGAAGAGGAATTTTTCATTCCAACAGCCCATTGGTTCTGATTGATGAGGAGAGTAGCTTCAGTTAGGAGAAGCTGACAAAGGCAATTTACAAAAGGGTGAGAGGAAGAGGAATTGAGCCATGTGCTGCCACGCAGATGTCACCCGGCACAGCCCCGGGGGCCTCAGTGGTGTCTTGCAGACGCCCGTCAGCGCGAGATGTAAATGTTGCGAACACCGTTGTTTTACTCTTTGGCAAGGACTCGGATCAATGGCAAGCTGCACAGAGGCCATCCATCACCCTAGGAGCAGGCTGCGAGCTATGAGGCCCAAATCCCAACATTGACTAATAGAGTTGTTGAGGGTGTGTGGGCTGGTCAGAACCAGAGTAAGAGATGCCCCTAGAAGGGGACCGGGGTCAAGTTCGGGTCTGAGGCCTTGCTCAGAGGAGCTAGGAGTTGGTGGTACCTTTTCCATAGGGCAGGACATGCTGCAGAGGAGCCATCTCACACCTGCCAAGATGCCTCCTGGGGGAGCACTGTGGATCCCAAGGACCCCCTCCCTGAACGGGTATGTGATCTATATTGGTCCACCTAGACTGATTAAAGACAAAACAAAACATCGTTTATCCCATATTCTCAT
>NW_011888887.1:3294240-3309794 GCF_000151845.1 Pteropus vampyrus | reverse complement strand
TGTAAAATAGGTATAATAATGCTTAATCTTTCTCTCACAAGGTTAATCAAATATTGATAAAAATAATGATGCTGTTGAAGATAATAAATAATAGATGTCACTTATATAGCACCTACCATGTTCCAGGCACTGTACATGACATCTAGTGGTTCATTTAATCCTCAGATCACACCTATGAGTTAAATACCCATATAATCCTCGATTTACAGAAGAAATAACAGATTAGGTGACTTATTTGCCCAAAGCTTTATAGTTAGCCAGGAGTAGCAGAGCAGAACTGAGTCCTGGGAAGCCTAGCTCCAGAGGTTCCTCTCCTAACCTTATGCTGTGCCCTTTCCAAGATAATCCATGTGGCCTTTCCCAGAAACTGTCTTGGAAATCTCTTGCCTCCAGAAAGCAGGTGTTCAGCACGTGTTTGATAAAGGAACAATGAAAGATTTAATGGATACAGGAAATGCTTAACACATATAAGCAGATATTGTCTTTATCATGACAGCTCTGTCCTCTACAATCAACAGACCAAATCTGAATTCTGTTCAGGCACCAAAACCAGGCGAGAGATGAGTGCTTGACCCTAGCTGGCCCCAGGCAGGACTGGTGTATGTGGGGGGCAGGGAGGAGGTGCTGGAGGACTGACAGCCCAGTGCTCAGTGTGGGAGCCTGTTGGTGGCTGCCCAGAGCAAAGAGGGAGCACTCAGGCCTGAAACTCTTTTCTTCAGTTGGCTGGGAAGAGGAATTTTTCATTCCAACAGCCCATTGGTTCTGATTGATGAGGAGAGTAGCTTCAGTTAGGAGAAGCTGACAAAGGCAATTTACAAAAGGGTGAGAGGAAGAGGAATTGAGCCATGTGCTGCCACGCAGATGTCACCCGGCACAGCCCCGGGGGCCTCAGTGGTGTCTTGCAGACGCCCGTCAGCGCGAGATGTAAATGTTGCGAACACCGTTGTTTTACTCTTTGGCAAGGACTCGGATCAATGGCAAGCTGCACAGAGGCCATCCATCACCCTAGGAGCAGGCTGCGAGCTATGAGGCCCAAATCCCAACATTGACTAATAGAGTTGTTGAGGGTGTGTGGGCTGGTCAGAACCAGAGTAAGAGATGCCCCTAGAAGGGGACCGGGGTCAAGTTCGGGTCTGAGGCCTTGCTCAGAGGAGCTAGGAGTTGGTGGTACCTTTTCCATAGGGCAGGACATGCTGCAGAGGAGCCATCTCACACCTGCCAAGATGCCTCCTGGGGGAGCACTGTGGATCCCAAGGACCCCCTCCCTGAACGGGTATGTGATCTATATTGGTCCACCTAGACTGATTAAAGACAAAACAAAACATCGTTTATCCCATATTCTCATTTAATAGTGTCCATTCTCACCTCAGTGACTTCCAACCCTCCCCCCTGTTGGGGAGGCCCTGAAAACTAGAAGTCACTCTTGGCTACTGCCCCTCCCTTAGTCCCCAAATCCCATTAGTCATCAAAATCAGTAGATTTCACTCTAGCATTGTTGGTTTCAAACCTTTCTTGTGACTCATAAGAAGTATATTTTATATGGCAGCTCAGCATACCATAAAACACATACATATACACACATATACTGAAACAATCACTTCATGAAGCAATACTTACCCTTCCTAAATGCAAAGTCCTCTGGTAGTTTTTATTTAGTTCTTTTTCATTAACAGTTCTAGCCATGGCTCACTAATTAAATTTATACCCACTAATTATTCAAGACCTACAATTTGAAAAACACCATCCTAACAATCTCTTGAATCTAATCCCTTCTCTCCGTGGCCACTGCTATCTCATAAGTCCAGAACCACTCTATCTGTTGCATGGATGACCAAAACAGCCTCCGGACTGGTTACCCCTTGATCATTCTTGCTCTCTTTCAATCTGCTACTAATTTCAACACAGAGAGCAAGATTTCCTGAAGATTTAGTCTGATCATGTTGTTTCTATTATCAGAACCCTTAAATGACCCCCAGTTACTGCTTTATAAAGCCCAACTCTTTTACTTCACCCCCAAACCCCATGTCACATGGCCTCCACTTACTGCTCTAGTTTGTCTTTGGCCATTCCTCCCTCACCCTCTTCAAGCTGGTTATACTGAACTTTTTCCAGGTCCTTGAACTTGCCATGCCCTATGTTGGGTCTGAGTTTTTGTATAGTTGTTGTTTCCTGTTTGGAATATTCCTTCCCCCTCCCTCCATATAGTGTAGTGGTCTAGGTCTACAGTAAGCAAAGGTGAGATGTTAGAAATTCCTTGATGTAATGTATAAGAAGGGTTCAAAAGACCTAGGGATATAGAAAGGTGTGCTGGAGTAACTTGATCATGTGCTACAGGCTCACTTGTCCCTATGTCCCCTAAAGGAGTCCAGAAGACACTCACCTCACCATGGCATTGAGGAATACATAGGTAAGGGAATGTTTGCGTGGTGGATACTGTTGCTATGCCCAGTTCCCTTTCATGAGGCTGGAACATCCATCACCCAGCAACTCTGAGTGTTGGCTATTGCCATCTCTATAGAATTCTCTTCCACCAAATATAGGCCATTCGCCTGGGTTATACCACTCCCATTGCTCTGCTAGGCAGCTAGAGCCAAAGACTGAATGACTTAAGGAATCTAAGGCATGTCCCTTGTGTCAAAGTGGTGCCAGTTCTGTGGTACAGTTCATACTTCAGCAGTCCCTGGGGACCAGGCTGAAACTAGTGCCCAGGTCAGACCTCTTTGTTTAGCTTCCTACCCCTGCTCTATCCTGCTTCTCTCACTTTCCTTCTCCTACAATCACAAATAATTCCTGGTCAGGCTCTGCATATAGGTAACCTGAGCTCTGACAGTGCACGTCTTTGAAAAGTACAGAGGTCCTCTGAGGGCTGGGATGAAGGTGGGAGATGCTACTGTTGAAATAGACTCTTTGGTTTCAGTGTAGATATTTAGATTCCTGGGCAGAAAGGCCAAGGAGCAGCACTTATCTGCCAGCGGCAAATGGCCAGATGGCGTAGCAAATGGTTCAACCTTTGTTGGTGGCTGGATTGGTTACAATATCCCTAGAACTAAGATAGATGGACAGTCTACTGAGGCACGCCTTAAATTGTGTAGCTGAAAAAGCTCTGTACCTCAACAAACAGAAGACTGGCTGGAATTATTGTAATAGAGGGCCAAGTCCCCTCATCTAATTTCCAAGGATAAGACAGTTCACAAATCAGGAGTTCACTGAATGAAGGGGTGTGACATAACTTTGAGGAAGGACCTTCCGATAAAATCACAAAAATGTCCTCTAAATTTCCCTCTTAGCATTCTCTAAGAGACCTGCAGACACTCTCCAGGGCAACTGTGCATTGGAGGGGGGAAATACACAGCTATTTAGTGAATCTTTGGTCTTGGCTCTTAAAATGCCACTGTATCTCCCAGTCAGAATGTGAGACCAGTGGAAAATGGTGATTTGATACAAGAACATGTTTTGGTCTATGCCCATCTCACAATGTGTCATCCTACTTTCCATACTCTCGAGGTCGAAATTAGGAACTGGCAGAATCTCTATATTGACTCTCTGTTCTGTGGAGCAAGGTTTATTTTTTAGTCAAGGAGAGTAGAAGCCCTTGGAATAGTCCCTATTGTACCAAAATAGGAAATCAAAGCATTGAATTTTCAAAAGCCAGCTATTTACATGCATCATCTAATGTGCATGTCCACCCTGTGAGAATGGTATTATTTGCCTCATTTTATAGATAAATAACATGAGGTGCAGAGAGGCTAAAGAACATGTTCCTGGAAAAACCTTCAGCTCTCAATTCCAGGCCCTTGATAGCCTGCATGTTCAAGCTCCAGATCTGGGCTTTGGGAGTGGTGGAGGGCTTCAGAGGAAATGCTGATCACCTCTGCCCTCTCTGTCCCTGAGGCTGGACAAAGAATATCAAGGGAGCCTTGCAACAGTACAGGAAAACATTTGATATCATATTAGTTATAGCTATTCTAGCTATCACCTTCTATTCCAGCTCACGTAATTTCAGAAATTCTAGAAATGAGTTAGGCTCCAGTGAAAACTACTTGCATGTGGCAGGCTTTCTGGTATGGACTGAATCTATCTCTTCTACCTGCCCCAAATTCATATGTTGGAGACCTGACCCCCAATGTGACTGTACTTGGAGATAGGGCCAATAAGGAGGAAAAAAAGGTTAAGGGAGATTATAGGGATGGGGATCTAATCCAATAGAACTGTTGTCTTTATAAGGAGAGACACCAGAGTTCTTTCTCTCTCTCCACTGGCACACCAATGGAAGGCCGTGTGAGGACATTTTGAGAAGGCAGTTTATCTGCAAGCCAGGAAGAGAGCTCTCACCAGAAACCAAATGGGCCAGAAACTTGATCTTTGACTTCTGGCCTCCAGAACTGTGAGTAAATAAATTTCTGTTGTTTAAACCACTCAATCTGTGGTATTTTGTTATGGAAGCTCTAGCACTCACACATTCTTTGGCCCAGCCCGAGCCAGCCTCCGCACGCACACGCACAGTGTTTGGCCACGGAGGCTGATTGTTTGTTTACCCCGGGCAGGTGGTATGTCAAGTACTTTACTCCTGATTAGATTTCTAGTAAGAGTGGTGCTGAGGACTCTTTTTCCTTAATAGATATTATTATTATGAAAAATTATATTGTATACTTGCCTTCTGCTTGAAGACTGATTATAAGGACTGTGACAAATTGTGGCATAATCTTCATTAATGCATAATTAATACACACTGATTCAATTAGTCAGAACCCTCTTTTCTTGCTAAAAAATTTACATTTATATTAGAAAAGCAGAGAATGTGAGAAAGGGAATACAAATCCCCCAGCACTCTTGACACCCTCTTTACTTCTCTTTGTTTTATCAGATGTATTTTCTCTCAGCTCCTGCTGTTTTTCAGCTCCAAAATGCTGCAGGGAGCAAGAAAAGTTCTGTCTGCTGTGGCTTGGCAAGGGGATACCTTCTCCCAAGTCAGAAATCAGCCTGTCAACCTAAACACCCTCCTCTTAATGCCTACACTCAAGCAGGCCTCACCTTATGCTCATTCTCCTTCCTACGCATCTCTTCAGTCTGGCATTTATCCTCTAGTCCCACAGCCCTCATTAGCTCATTCATTCCTGGACTTTACGAGACTTTCCAACCCATCTTTCTAGCTGCTGTTCTCTCTCTCCCATCTACTTTCTACACTGTTGCTAGCAACCATCATGCTAAAATCCCTTCAGTATTTCTCTACTGAGGAAAAATTTCACGGGCTTTTTGCCATCGGAATCTTCCACCCCCTTTCTAGCTTACAGGGTGGAAACATAAGCCAGGCCCCCCACAGGTTACCCCATGCCCGCTGACTGGGTCAGAAATGCCCTGACAACCCAGAAGGGCAAATTGAGATTTTCCCTGGGGACTTTTGCTGGAGCAATGAGGAAAGCGACATCCACTTCTTTCTGGAATCATTAATCTCTAATGATACATCATTTGAGGATCAACAGCCTGAGAATGACCGAGATCAAGGAAGATTTCAAGCAGAGCTGTGTGTATGGGGGCCTGATGGAAAGAGGGAGGAAAGAAGGGTAGGCTGGAAGGGAGACAAGGAGAAGAGAGAGTGATGAGTTTGCTGTCATCTGCAATCAGAACAATCTTGATGAACATTTTCTTATCCTAGAATATAGCACCCTCTCTAGGAGTTGGCCCTCCCTTCCTTTCCCACCTCATCTCATTACCTCTTCTCCATCAGGCTCCCATACACAGTTCTGCCTGAACTCTCCTGGGTGTGATGTTGGATTTCAGGCATCTGAGTTTGCCCTGCCAGAAACATGGTCTCTTGAGTCTCCTCCTGGCTAACTCCTTCTCCTTTCCGACATAGCTCTAATGTCACCCTACAGCTCCCTGCCTCCCTGCCACTACCACGATTAAAGCCTCATCTGCCTCTAACGCTACCATGACTGGTTCTGTTATCACAGTTCTTAAACCATAATTGCATCTGGTGGGTCTAAGGCAGGGATGCTCTTAAACACTCCACAATGTACAAAACAGATCACGCAACCAAGAATTATTGGGCCCAAAATGTCCATAGTGCTGAAGTTGAAAACCTTGCTGTAAGGTGAGTCCCTTGGACCCCAAGAAAAAAGAATCAGGCTGATGTTTTATCAGAATTTTCAGCACCAGTGTTAGACTTGTCTTTATAAACCTGTCTTCAGAGTCCTGAAGAAGAAGGAATTTAGTCTTAGAGTTCTGTGCCCAGCTGAACTATCAATCAAGTGTGTGTGTATGTGGGGGGCAATTTTGAATTTAAAAGCACTTGTAAAGTTTACCACTCCCTATACATTCATTTCAAAAAATTATTTGAGTTGGTGTTCTAGAAAAACACAAGTAAAGAGTCCAGAAGATTAATAGCATCAGAAACAAGAGACAGAGAAAGTTGAGTATGAGCCAGAAGATGCAAAAAAAAAAAAAGCTACAAAAAGTCAATAAAAATGAATCTATTAGACTTTGATGCACATAGGATCCTCACTTAAGAGGACAATATAGATTCAAGAGTCACCAGCTCATAGATGTAAATATTAAAAGCCACATAAATATTGTTTAAAGTTATGACGAAAGGTCACCAGAGGAATAAAAACAGAAACATGACACTGGGGAGTGGGGCTAGTGCCAGGGTGGAGAGAGATCATTTTATACTCTACTCTCTGGATAGCCTTTTTTTTTTTTTTTTAAAGCATGTGAATGTATTATCTATGTAATAAAAACAAACTAGTTAAAAATATCTATTTAAAAAATAAAATTCGGAATCCCTGTGATTCTGAATATGCAATGAATTTTTATAAGAGTTTTATTATTTATTATCTCAGGGAAAGGAAAAGAATTGGGTGCAACCTGCATGCCAACAACAGGGAACTATTACATAAATTATGATATATCTACTCCATTATGTAGTTATTAAAATAATGGGCTTATTGAAAACTAATATAGAAATATAAAATGTTAGGAAATAATGTCAAATAAAGATGTATGTATATATTTTATAAAATTATGCCCATTTGAAAAAGGGCTGGAAGGTAATTGCCCCAGTGACAGCAGGTCCTGTGTGAGACTAATGTTATAGATAATACATATTTTTCATTTCATCCATTTTCCCATGTTCTATCTACAGTGTTATTTTTACGATTAAAAAGCATTCTCCCTTAAAAAGAGTAAGATGGCATTGCTTTTAGATAGCTCAAAGATGTCAAGGCACATAGCTCTGGCAATTCTTGTTTGGGAGGAGGACCCCCCATCTCTTCTTAAACAGAAGAATGGAAAATCGCTACCTTCTGGTTGCAAAAGAAAGCCACAGGGGTTCTATCAACAAACATCTGTAATTATAATTTCTTTCTGAATGAATAGAAAAATGAGAATTCTGGAGTGTGTGTGTGTGTGTGTGTGTGTGTGTGTGTGTGTGTGTGTGTGTGTGTATCTTTCTGCTGTGTGAGTCAAGGATTAAGAACTAGGATGCTAGTACTATACATGATTTAAAAAGGCCAGTGGTTTTCAGTAGGAAATGCAAAGCTAGCCACAGAGGGAGGTTTCAAGAGTTTTTGTCTGTTGGCAATCTCTGGGGTGGATTTAAGCACAGAATAAGGTTAAAGATAATTTAATGTAATGTAAAAATATGTGTGTTGAGGGCAATGGAAGAGAGGCTCTGTGGCAGACACTGTTGGTGGTTCTCAAAGGTGTCCATTCCTCCTATACTAATAGAAACCCCCATTTTGTTGCTAGGCATAGGACTCCCAGAAAAAAAGCCTATTTCTCACCCTCTTGAAGCTGGTGTGGCCACATTACAAGGTTCTAGTCGAGAGATGTAAACAGAAATGGTGCATGCCATTTCTGAGATACATCTTCGTAGGTAAAACCTCGCCTTTCTTCCTTCTTTCTGACTGGAATGTGAACATGACAGCTAGAGCTGGGGCGGCCATCTTAGACCACAAGGTGGCAAAATGGCCTTGGGAATGGAAGCTATGCATAGCTGAGCAGCAAGACAGAGTGAGCAGGGCCCTACCCCACTGAGGACTCAGGTAAGCTCTGGTCTACCTGATTCCGGACTTATGTGTGGGAGAAAAATGAACTTCCATCTTGTTTAAGCCATTGCATTGGGGGTTTTTGAAAGCACATCTTAATCATACAAGGGAGATGATGGTGCAAGGTTGTTTGATGATATTGCTTCAGGGTGACTAATTTGCCTGATGTCAGGTACCCCTTTTACCTGACATAATGAGGAAGTGGCTTTAAACATGAACCTCAAAACTCACAAAAACAAAACAAAAATGAAAAAAAGATTAAATAGAAGCATAGACTCTCAAGATCACAGAGGAGAAACAACACTGAGACTATGGGATGTCGTGCCTAACCTCAGCCCCTGGCAGGGCTCTGAAGGATGAATGGGGGGGATGCAAAGTCTCCCTTGAAGTTAGCGCTTAAGGGACTCAAATGCGTTTTGAGTCAGTATGCATTTTACATTTGTGGGGACCTGATGCAAAAGCACATCATTCCAGGCCATTTGGGTTGGGATGGAAGCAGCAGGGACATACACAGACATCAAGAGCTTAGAGAGTGGAAGGAGAAGAGAAGCCCAGAGTGAGCTTCACAGAAATTCTTCTCTGCCCAGGGCTAAGATTCTTATTTTTTTCTGTATCAAAGTTGGTGTTTATGTCACTATGTGTCATCTCAAGTGTGTGTGTGTGTGTATATACATATATATAATATACTTATATTAGATACATATTAGAACATGTATAAGTCTTAGTCCCAAGTCCAGATCCAAGCAATCTCCACTAATGCTTCTCTTCTTTCCATGAAGTTTCAGGTTTTCCCATCTGACTAAAATAGAAGCTCAGAGTCAAAAATACGCAACTTACCTTAGAAAATGCCACCTTTATAAGGAATGTTGCTGATTATAAAAGCTCCATGAAGTATTCTATTAAATCATGGTGATGAGACCTCATTCAGTCCTAAGGAAAAAAAGTAGTGCCAGAATTAGTAATGATTGCAATATGTGTAATCAGATAAAAAGCATCAAGTTGCACATTTATTCATTTCTTGATACCTCGATTCCTCCAAAGAGTTAGCATGACTCAAGCCTAGGAGAAGGGATGGCAAGCAGTTGAAAGAGAACAGGTCCCAGTGGTGCCTACAATAGGCTGATTCAGTCTATTACAAATGCAAATACTTTACGGAAACCCAAGGACACTGAGTTGAGTAAAATTTAGCAGCACTGTACCCTGCGCCCCTTATTTACTTAGGATGTCAGTGTGGATTAGGAGGCTGGGTTTTCAAAGCTGATGAGAGAAAATGGCTGCTGTGAAAGAGGAAGAGGCTACAGAGAGTGGTCTGGACCCTTCTGCAGGTTCCTAGGTGAACCTAGGTGTGTTAAAGAACCCAGGAAGTCTGGGACAAGATGACAATACTTATTAAATGATTAGCAGTACTTAATAAGGTTGTGTTCATTTATTTTAGTAATTTAATTTTTAGTCAAGTGGTGGAAAACCACCATTCTACCTCAAAATTACCCTTGCTTTTACCTGACAGTTGCTTTGTAGCTGTGAGGTTATCACAGAGCCATTGAATCAGTACCTGGGGGACATAGGGCAGAGATAGTGTGTGGAAATGAATCCCCTAAGGGCTGAGACTGCAAATCAATGGTACCATCAACAGCAATACTGCGAGGAAACCGGGAGGCGGAGAGGGGAGGAAAGGGAGAAATAAACTCTAACCCTAGCAAAATGCAAGAGGCCCCTGCCAGCTGCTGTGTTTTCCAAGTAGCACTTACTCACAGAAGCTTCATAGAATGCCTGGGGGATAATCTCGTTTGATCAGGCTGCAGATGAGGGCTTTGGGGCCAGAACTGTATCAGTGGGGTGTCCTGGGTTCAGTGCTCACAGGTGTTAAAAGAAGGCAAGGTGTTCCTCAGGCTCACAGTTTTAACAGTTTTCGTACCCTTTACTCTCTGAGCAGTTCACACAATCTCACTGCTCAACTAGCTGGAGCCTTTTCTAAAAGCATTTTGAGAACCAGTTCCCTAAGTCCTAGTCTCCCCCAAATGAATTACCAAGACTTAGTATTTTACTTTTTATGGCCTCTGTCCTTTCCTCTTCTGCAATGTTTGTACAATTTGGGGTAGGAAAAGCACTTGAAATCATTGGTTCAAACAAAAAGCTTGGATTATCTGTGTTTCCTGAACCATGTTTATATCTTGGGAAGCAAAAACCTCTTGCCGTTTGCTGCTTATTTCTTCCCAGCTGGTTGTGAGTTTATTGTCTCAACCTTGAGGTCTGAGGAGTAGATATTTAAAGTCCATGTCTTATGACGGTGAAGTCTCACAGGGTCTCAGAACAACTTTAGCCCCCTTGGATCTAATGCTTATTTCCAATTCTGCCCACTGGCCCATTCTTCTCCCTGGCTCTTTTCACAGCTTTCACAGCCCTGTGAAGGAATGCACGTGAGTCTCTCTTACCTGGCAAAGTAACTTGACCTAGGAAAGGAAGGCTACAGATTGCTGGCTGCCTGGGTGAGGTGACACTTCATAGCCATGTGAGTCTCCTGATGCCTATCTGGGCTGAGATTATATTACCATTTCCCAAAGAATCACGAGGAGAACAGTCTTCCATGAATGTTGTCGTGACCACCTTGGGTAAGAAAACCAGGTTAAGGCAACTCGACAATTCCAAAGAGGACTCAACAGCAATTATCCACCTCGAACAGTGGGTATGGGCAGAAATATGTTTAAAGGCAGAGTAAGTGTAAGGCACTCCACATCCTGATCCCACAGTGTCAGAGAAGAAATTATCCAGAAAACTAATATGAGTACATTCTTTTAAGGTAGGTAAAATGCCTTAGCACAATGTAATCAGTGAAGAGAAATTAAATAGTCTTGGAAAAGGTTCATATCTACGGGAGGCAGTAAGAAAAGCTGAACTCAGACCTTGTTTCTGTGCCCCAGGAGGCTTTTGAAAGGAAGGTGAGTAGTTTGAAAAAGAAAGAGAATGGCCAGGTTGAGCTGAGCTATTTCTTTCCTCTGGGTTGGACTAATTCCTCCTTAGTTTTTGGCTGACACTGGATAACCCAGAGTGTCTCCTTGAGCATTGATTGACATTTTGGAGTTTTGGGTGCCAATACTCAAGATCGTGCAAGGTCTGCAGAAATGGACCTACTTGGTCATGAGTACAAATGTGTCCCTGAGCTGCTGGAATTCTCATATTGTCTTCCCAAATGTACATTTGTTGATTGGTAGGGTAGGGTGTGGTTAGGCCCCCCAAATCTGGAAGGGCCAGGATCAATTTACACCTAGGGCCCAGCCACCATGCTTGAAAGCTGCCCTGCAAAGGTGTCCCCTGAGGAGATTCTTACAGTAGCTCCTGGACTCTCAGGCACGCATTGCTGTGGGGGCAAAAATGGACTGTTACGAGAGCACCCCAGGCCATGCATCTCTCTATAGCCTTAGGAGCCTCTGAGCATGTTTATGTCAGGCCCTGCGATGTGTCAGTTAACTCCGAGGATGGGCATTTTCCAAAGCCACAGCATGAGGGTCAGCTCTGAAGGGACTGATGTTAGGTGAACCCTTCCTGCAGCTTCTGGAAAGAATCCTGCTTGCTTTCTCTGCTCTTCCATCTGTTTACTCATAGTGTGAAGCCAGGGCAGACATCATGGTTGATGACAGGAGACACCATCAAATAGTTTCCTGAGGACAGTTGTGTAGGGGAGGGAGCTCGATCTGGTCAGGCTCCTGACCCTCACCCTTGGGCTTTGGGAAGGTCTCAACTTGTTGGCTGACTGGTCTCCTCTGAGGAATACAGAGGGCCTAAAATAAATCTTCTCAAAAGATTCTAAGGACATTGAGGGGGCATGACCCGGCTACAAACGTCTTTTTGCCGATGCGACTTCTCACAAGCGGGACAGTTCATCATCATTGGCAGAGCTGGGGTCAGTACCCAGGCTCTCTGCTTGGTTAGTAACTAAATAATGGCACAGCTAAGGGCAGAACATAGGCTCTGGTCCAGCTCGGCACTCTTTCGAAGATAATGAAACTCTGTCCTAACGTCAGAGTAAACCCACAAAATGAATGCCATGACATATGGGAAAGCCCTTTACAAATTGTAAAGCTCTATAAAAACCTCGGGCTCTCTTATTTCTAACTTACCGCATCAGTGTCTCCTGGTGGCATTATATGCTTTCTCCTATGGAGGTAAATTTTCAGACTTTTGCTACCTTTCTATTCCCATTTCTTCTCGGCTAAATGCTGTTTCTTGGGCACTTCATTATTTCATCAGCTAGGAAACCATACTATGCTTAAAGGCTGAGTTGGAAGATTTGCTGAATATAGAGCAATCCTTGAATAATACTTCAAAGAGATTAATTTAGTCTCAATTTTTTGAACCTGTGCTATATAAAAAACTTAGGTCTCAGCATTTCAGAACTGATGGAGAATTCTAAAGAGAAATTACTGGGTTCTCAAATGAAGTCTTCGAGAAGAGGTTTTCTAGCTAGAGCAGCCCGGAGTTTCCCACTGGGTAAGGCTGCGGGGACTGAACAGGGTTCTCTTCTCCAGTTCACATATGACCAGGGTCATTCATTCCGAAAGGAGCCAAATGACATTAACAAGCTGATGCATTCAGCAAAGGCAATCAGGTTTGCTTCATCTTGAGATTGCTCTTTTTCCTCAGGGCTTTGTTCGGATTTATCCAGAGGACCCACATAAGAACTTGAGCTCAGAATTTAGTGGTAATTATACAAGATTGATGGTCAAGTCAGAAAAGCTGGTGGCAGCACTGAGGCCTGATAGAGAGGAGCGTTTCCCAGCTGCTCTGTATTCTTTAAGCTCCCTGTCCTGTGCAGAGCCCTTAGGGAGCTTCCAGGCAGGGCAGGAAGGGAAAGGAGGAGGTGGGGGACGGAGAGAAGATAGGCTGCGAGATGGCCGGGGGTGCAGCAGAGGCACACAGTTGTGGAGAAACAGAGAATGTTATATCTGGAAAGAAATTCAGATGGGAGGGAACTGGGGAGAAGGGCCCTAGAGTTACCGTGGCTGCTAGATGACAGACATTGGGCCATATGGATTGGATATTGTAGTGGGATAAAATGAAAATAAAATAATAAATTAAATAGCCCCCTCCTTCTGTATTTCCTGTTACTCCTGCACCTTTCCGCTGTGCGGACAGCAGCTGAACCGCTTGGGTGTCTTTCCCTCAGAGAAAGGTTATTACAGCAGAAACACAGCTAAGGAAGGTCTGAGTTTCAAACACCTGTGCCCTGAAGGTGATCAAGGAATTTAAAAAATGTGTGAAAAGCAAGGCCCATGCTTCCCAACTCTGAGCCTGCGCATAGAACGGGAGCTAGAAAGGAAATTGATTAGTGGGTGGGTGCCAGGTGGAAGCAGGTGGGAACTCTGCAGCTTTATCCTCACCCCTCTCCAAGATCTACGGTGGCAGAGACCAGAAACCAGCATAAACTGGGGACACAGGGCCTTTTGCCCCCAGAGCAGCTTGAGGGGACTTGTGTGGCCCAGCAGGTGAGCCAGTGTGTGCAGGGGAGCAGCGTGAGAGGGACACAGAAGCCTAGTTCAGAGTGTTGCTAGGCCTGCAGGGGCCTTGTCAAGCGGACTGCCAGAAAAACATGGTGGTATATCCGCGAGCAAAATCCTACATGCACGGAGCTTCTGTGTTTATAGTTCAGAAGACTCAGTATTGTTAAGGTATTGATTCTTTGACCATATATATCCTCGAGTCCTTCCAGCTATCTCCCTTACCCAAATACAGATTCTTCAATGTTGTATTGACCTGGGATATCTTCCAAGTGTATTAATTCCTCTCTGGCTTTATTTTCTTCTCTAGGTATGAGCTTCCTTTCACCGTGTCCTGATGGAGTGACAGGTATGTAACAATACTAATCCCCTCACTCCCTTGGGGCTGGAGTCCCCAGGGCAGTTGCTTCCAATTGCAAGCAGTTTCCATCTCCTCCCCGCCGCCCCTTGCCATGTGCCACCAGGTGCAAAGTGTTAGGAAATACTGCCTAGATCTCATGGTCTTTCGCTTCTCTAACTTTTGCCCTAAAGGCTCTTGGCTTCCTTTGTGCCTGTCCTTCAATTACTATCTCTTTATCCATCTTCTACTCTGTGGTCTCTGCTATTACCCCATACTGAGCACTGCTAAGTGTTCCACATTCCTGGTCATCAACCTTAGCTGGGCTTTTGATGCCGAAAGGGCCTTCTCTGGGTCTTAGCCAGTTACCACTCACTTTTTCCTCAGGTGCTTTTCCAGTCTCAACTGCCTTTTAAAAACCCTCTCCCCAACCTCAGCACACTTTCTTTTTAGCAAATAATTTTACTTGGTACTTTGCTGAAAAGAAAAATTGAGTCCAACGGATAATAACTCTCTTAGCTACTTCCTCTGCCAGTCATAAGTGTTTCAGTGTTGGCATACATATTGGGAGATGATTCTCCAGACTCAAGTTTCTAGACATTTAGGCATTAACAGCTAATTTGATTTGAACTGTGTTTTCAAGAATGTTTGTAATAAGCCAGCAGCCTTGGAAAGAGCAATGCCTCTTACATTACAGATTAGTGGAGACAGAGACGCCTCCCTCACTTCCTCAGGGCACATTTGCTTACATTTCAGGGTGACAAAGTTAATGATTCTTTCTGGAAATGAGAATGGGCAGAAACTCTGATATGAGATGGGGACTTCCTAATTTCAGGGCACCTTTCCTGTAATGTACCCCACTGCATGTGCAGGCAACATGTGGTCCTAATAGAGCTGCTCTGTGGGAATTAGGATTTGGAAAACAGGTGCAAGATGTTACTCTGCCTACTACTATTGCTATGAGTAATAAACTTTTTTTGTTATTTTACTGAGGTGTAATTAACATGTAATATATTATTTTCAGGTGGAGAACATAACGATTCAATATTTATATATTGCAAAACTAGTTACCACAATTGATCTAGTTAACGGTGGCACCATGCAGAGTTAGAAATTTTTTCTTGTGATGAGAACTTTTAAGAACTACTCTCTTAGCAACTTGAAAATATTCAGTACAGTATTATTAACTGTTTATTTATTTTATAAATAGAAGTTTGTACCTTTTGACACTGTTCACTCATTTAAGCCAATTCCCTGCCCCAAACCAATTCCCTGACAACCACCAATCTGTTTTGTTTTGTTTTAAGATTCCATATATAAGTAAGATCATACGATATTTGTCTTTCTCTGACTTAATTAACAGCATAATGTACTCAAGGTCCATCATGCTGCTGCAAATAGCAAGATTTCATGATTTTTTATGGCAGATTAATATTCTATTTGTGTGTGTGCCACATTTTCTTCATTCATTCACTTAGGTTGTTTCCATATCTTGGCTATTATAAATAATGCTGCAATGAACATGGTGTTGCATAACTCAATATCTTTTTGAGTTAGTGTTTTTGTTTTCTTCAAATAAATACCCAGAAGTGGAAATATTGGATCATATGGTAGTTCTATTTATAATATTTTGAGGAGCCTCTACTTTTTTCTGTAGTGGCTGCGCCAATTTATAGTCCC
>NW_011888887.1:3280085-3292720 GCF_000151845.1 Pteropus vampyrus | reverse complement strand
ATCCTGGAATAAATCCCAATTGATCATGGTTTATAATCTTTTTAATGTATTGTTGAATTCAGTTTTCTAATATTTTGTGGAGGATTTTTGCATCTATGTTCATCAGAGATATTGGCCTATAATTTTCTTGTCTAGCTTTGGTATCAGAGTAATGCTGGCCTCATAGTTGGTATTCATAGGCATCTAAGTTGACCCCTCTGGATGGGCTTTATTTGTTGAGGACCATTTAACTGAGAGACTCTGAGTGTCTGAAATTGCTCCATTTTCACATGTAACCATGACTCCTTAATCATTTATCTCACTAGAGCCTCACCCCACCAGTCCTCTAATTAACCAGGTAGGCCTGGTTCCTCCAGATACACAGTTTAGACTGGAGCTGATGCCCAAATCCTCCAGAAGATGTAGTTTAGTTTTAAGCTGTGACCTCTGCAACATACAGATTAGGTATCTGAAATCTAGAGGAATGTTATTGCTTGCTCAGGGCCCCACAGCTGGGGAAGGTTTCTTCTCATGTGCCAGGCCAATCAATCTCTTCAATTGCTTTGCTCTTCCAGTCCCCACCAGCCAGCTTCACTGAATCCTGTGAACAGCTCACTGCCTTTATAATCAACTGAACAAAACAGCTCAAGATGGCTACCCTTGGGCTGACAAGATAATGAAAGAGAAGCAGTTTATAGTGAAATATTTCTGTATTTCAGAAGTCACATTTCTGGCTCTGATTTATATTGCCAGTATCTTTCCATAGTGTTCACTTCCAATGAGCAATAATTTTTTTTTTTCACCTATATGCCCTATTAGATGTATTTTCTGGAAGTCAACCCATCTTCATCCCCTGTGCATTGCACACATCCTAAATGAATCTCAATTTGTACAAGTTCAACATCATAAATTTAATTTGTTGCAGAAAAAAGGGGCTCTGAATGGGACAGACAGGAAGGTAGAGTCCAGCAGGGTCCCTGTGTGTTAGAATTAGTGACTGTACCTCCCAGCTTGCCTATGACAGTCCTTTGGTCTCAGTTCAGTTATAAGAGCATGGCAGGTCTTTGAGAGTGCCCTGTGCTAGAATTGCTTTGGGAACACATGAGTCAATAGGTAGGATAGTTTTTGAAATTTAACTCAGGCTATACCAATGTGAGACATTCCAGTGGCTGTTATTGTCATGACTGGCATAAAAGAGCTTAAAATATGTTAATAAGGTAACTCTGTTCCCAAGAATTTCAACACTGATATAAAGGACAGGCTCCAAGAAAAATTATGTCAATCACTTCCCCCTCCAACACCTCTATTCTCCCTCTTCCCAGGAGTTATAGAATATTTCCACTGTGAGCTGTCATGCTCTCCTCCTATCCTGGGCTTCTGAGCACCCTGAGGGATGTGGAAGCAGTAGGCAAAGAAGGAGCAGTGAGCCCAAGGGCTGAGTCACATTAGGAGACAAACAGATAATGGAAGCCAGGGCTATTGCAGAGTGAAAGCAGATGCTAGAAGGTAAGGGAAAAAAGAGTGGCGAAAGTTTGCAGCATGACATTCACCACTGGAAAAGGTAAAAGTGTTCAGAATCTTTCAGAGAATTAAGCCAGATGGCTTTCCTGCTACCCATTCTATTTTCCTCAAACTTAGGAGCACATTTTGCTTTATAATAAATAAGCAAGTGTCAATTGCCACCTCCCACAAGCCATTACTAGCACATTTGTCTTTTTATAAAGCAAATTTCCCTCAGCCCCTTAATCGATACACTGAGGCTAAGTTTGGAATGACCAGGCTTGAGCATCCCTTTCTCCCTGCTGTCTTGCCTCATAGAGAGGTGCACATGACAGTGATGTAGCGCTATCCTTCTGGACTCATGAAATGATGTTGTTGCTCTGCTGGCCTTGCTGTGAGGCCTTCATTCATTCTTCCTCTCCCAGGAACTCCAAGGCTGAAAGAAAGATTTATTTTTTACCTCATCATCTGGGTTTCTAAAAAGCATTTCCAAACTATTATAGATAGGGAGAAAGTATCCCATCCATAAGAGATATAAAAATACCAATTTCCTCTCTTTAAAAAAAATGTGCTTCTGTGGAATACAGTGAGCATGAATAAATCAAGAGAGTGTGGCATGATTCTCTGTTTGCAGTGCTGAGCTGACGAGGGGGGCCTGAGGGGGTGCACAAGACAGACAGAGATCTCATTTAGTCTCCTGGTAATCTCCAGTGTCAAGGCTCTAGCCTCATTTTGCACTTTTTCATTGTCAACTTCTTGCCAGGAAAAATGCTGAGGAATAAAAAAAAAAAGATTTTTAAAGAGAGCATCTTTATGTATCACCCAGAAGAGAGTCAAGAGTAGCATCAAGGCAACACATTGGTGCAGTTCTTGATATGCTTCTGAGTGAAACAGCCTTGTGTTGATATTAGCGAGAATGTCATTATTTTTAAAATCTCAAAACAAAATATCCCTGGCCATTGTTTGATTTGCAGTCTGATACTTGACAGGCAAATTATAGAGATGAGAAAGCTAGGGCCCGTAAAATAGCTGATCAGCCATTCAAAACATAGAAATCAAGTAGCCGATTAGCCAGTTTGGCTGTTCTGAGCACCATTTTCCTAATGTGTCTAAGAGCCCTTATGTAGAAGCCAGGAAGAATCGGGTGGCATGTGGAGGTTGTCCTGAGAAAGGAAATGCATTCAAACAACATCAAAAAATGTGAGGCGAATGGTCCTATAGTGTGATGGAAGCCAAGACTTCCCAAATGGCAGTCATTAGCATATGGCCCTCAGTTATCACAGCCACATAAACCCTGGATTGGTATTTATTGACTCTGTAAAAATTTTCAATTAGTTTATTTTAAATGGATATTATCTCATTGCTTTGATAGGCTATTTATAATTTTTATTACTGCATATTAAAATAAATATACACATATAAAAATGATGTGCTACGTACATCATCTGCAGGATGGTTCACATACCACTGAGGATATATTAGGTAGGCTGCACCCCTTTATGCTTGGAAGGTCACAGCTGTGGTATTGAGTGCCATGAGCATTTTGCTAAATGTCTTGCATTCAGTTGTATATCCTCTGGCTGTTTGACTGGAACAATACCAACTAAGGTGTAACACTGTTGATTTCATGGGAAAAACAAATGACTGTTTTTTAATATGTGCAGTTGATTTGGATAGATACAATCTTTCAAAATGTATGTCTTGTGGGGATAATAAAAATGAGTTTTTAGTGGTGGAAAGTTGAGTATCCATTGATTCAAACTACCCCTTCTTTATGAAGATGATGAAACCGAGCACTGGAGAACTCCAGGAACGTACAATGAGACAAATGACTGAAACTCGAGTACCCTGACCTAGTCATGTTCTTCTTCCTCTGCACCTCTGCCACTTTCCTTTCTCTCTTCATGGCCAATGGCCCTTGACCACATCTGTATTAAATGGATTACCACAGCTTTCTCCATGGTGTGGTAGTTCCCTGACCTTGAAGAAGCCACAGGTTAGAAAATGTACTAAAAGTACCATTTGAATAGATTTAAGCAGTAGAATCTGTATCCAATGTAGGTGGTTGGGACCCTGTATGCAGAGACCATGAAGATTTTCCTTACTGCTTGTCCCTATTCAGGGCGAGACCTGGATTATAGAAATTATTTAATAAAAATTTGTTAAATGAATGGAAGGATGAGGAAATTAAATTGAAAGTGCCTCCAGTGTGTCATCTACCACTCCTCATGGGACTTGGATCTTCTATACAACAAAGCCAGTGTTGCCCCCCTCTCTACATTTCCTCTCAAGGTAAATGTCTTTTGACATCATCATAGGGGGTAGAACCAGGAATTCTAACCTTTCCATACAGGCTACACTTGATGCGCTTGGGCATATTTAGCCAGGAGAAGAGAAGGAGGACATGACACTATTATCAAGGCTATGGCAGACATAATCTAATGAGTCATGCCCTTTTATAATAACCTTGTCTTGAGTGTGGGTAGGACCTGTGACTATCTTCTATTCAACAGAATATGGCAAAAATGATGAGATGTCACTCCCTTGATTAGATTACTTCACGTGGAAAATGCCACTCCTATGACTGTTTTATTATATGAGACTGTCTTCAAAGACTGGAAAGAGAAATCCTCCTACTGATATTGAAGAAGCAAGCTGGTGTCACCATTCACATGACAGGAAACTGCGGGTGGCCTAGAGAGCCGAAAGCAGCCCCTGGCCAATGGCCAACAATAAAACAGGGACCTCAGTCTTAGAGTTGTAAGGAGATAAATTCTGCCATCAACCTGAAGGACCTTGGAAGGCAGTCTTTTCTTATTTGAGTCTCTGGTGACACTGCAGCTCCGGCCAGCACCTGGGTTGCAACCTGATAAGTCCCTGGAGCAAAGGATGCAGCCAGGCCATGTCTCCTGATGCAAATTGTGAGACAAATGTGTATTGTTATTGTTTAAAGCCTCTAAGTTTATGGCAATTTGTTATGCAGCAACAGAAAACTCTTACAAAGCCTTTCTCTTTTATCGGATCCTGTGCTAGATATTTAGAAAGTATAATCTCATTTAATTTTTGCAAGACCCATATGAAATAGGCCCCATAACTTTACCAGTTTTATAGATATAGAAACTGATGAGATTTGAACCCGTATAGACTTCCAGTAACTAAATACATATGACTAAGCCTGTGGTTCCTAAATTGAAAACTGAGGCACCTTAAGGTACAACAGAAATTCACAAGTACCCCAAATGATATTCATGTGAATTATTAGTTCCATGTGGTTTATAGTTTCTACATTAGATCATGCTACATTCTATTTGATGACTGTATCTTCGTGAAGCTGAATTTTCAGTGGTTGCTGCAATAAAAACCCAATACTGAATGAAAATGAGTGTTGAACAGGAAATGAGGGTGCTTAAGTCCAATCTGATTCCAAGGTTTGTTTGACAAACATCCCATTAGTAAATAATTGTGGTTAAGAACAAAATAAAAATATTTTTTCTTTCAATTTATATATATTAGTATTTCAAGCTACTAAGTTGTTAGAATATAAATATTGAGTTTGTTGGGAGTAACTACTTATTAAATGAAAGTGCCTGGTATTTCTTTTGGCTTACAAGTGCTGTGAATGAAGTTACTGTGATGTTAAGGACAGTGAGAATGGAGACATTTGGGTACCCCTGTGCTTGGCAATCCAAGCTTTATTTTTTTTTTAAAAGAAGGGCTGACTAATTCCATTTTACTCTAGAGGCTGGGACTAGAACTGGAGGGCAAAGTTATAGAAGTCAGATTTCAGAGCACACAGGATGAACTATCTGACTACTGGTGTGGTCTGTGACCACTCGTGGCCTCTGTGTTGAGGGAAACATTCCAACAGAGGCTGAGCAAGAACTTGTGGGCCACACAGATGAGATTTCTGGATCTGCCTTGGGTGAGAAGGGAAACAAGTGGTCACTAATTCTCTTTAGCCGTGCCCTCCATCTCTTTGTCCAAGGAAGATGCTCTACTTGTAGCCATCTCTCAGCCAGTAGGAAGGGGCAAATGGAGATAGAGTGCAGCTTTCACTTTAAAGGCATGACCTGGAAGTTGCACATCACATCACTCACTGCTGCCAGCTGAAACTGTCTCATGGTTCAACCTCACTGCAGGGAAGGCTGGGAAATGTAGTCTCTGGCTGGGCAGCCATATGTTTAGCTAAAACTAAAGGAACTCTAGAGAGAATAGATAGTAGTCAGCTAGGGCTGCCATGACAAAATACCATAGACTGGGTGGCTTAAACAACAGAAATTTAATCTCACAGTTTTTCAAGCTAAAAGTCTGAGATCACAGAATTGGTTTCTTCCAAGGCCTTGCTTCTTGGCTTATAGATGGTCTCTTAGTGTTCACATGTCATTCTCTCTCTATGCATGTCTGTGTCCAAATTTTCTTCTCCTATAAGGACACCAGTCATATTGTATTACAGTTCACCCTAATAATCTCATTTTAGTTTTATTGCCTCTTTAAATAGTAGTCAAGTAAAGGAGCTTAGGAAAGTGAGCACTAAAGACTTAAAGAACGTAGAGTCCACCTAAACTCATTCCAATTCAAAAAAATTTTAAATCTAGTTGGAATGTAGAACAGTTGTGGGTAGAATTTTGCCTACAGGTTACCATTATGTTTACGAACATATTAAAGCAGAGCTCTCAGGAGAAAGTTGAGGACAGGAAAAGGAAACATTTATGGGCACTTCTGGGTGGTAAGTGCTACATTAGGCACCTTTACACGCATTACTCCTGATTAATGTGCATGTCCACATATCATCTTCATTGTTATCATCTTCATTATGCTTCATACCTTCATAGGGAGGACCCTAGGCTCAGAGACTATGAGCTTCGTGGTGTGTGGTGGAGCCAGCATTTGAACTCAGATCAGTTTGATGCTGAAGCTTGTGTACTTTTTACTGTACGCATTGTCTCATTTATGTTTGAGTGACAGTCATTGGTATCAGAACTGGCCTTGCTAGACGATGTTGCTGAGATGGAGAAAAATTTGAGTGTCACGTTTCTAGAGCACAGGGTAAGGGTTTAAGAGAGTGAAAGCCTGGGAAAGGCTGCTGAGCATTACCTGTACCCCCAAACCCAAAACAGTTTTGCCCAGACCCAGCTGGCTTGGGAGGTGGAAAAGGAGTCTCACTAGAGCAGGGCTGGTAGGGTTCTTTCAGGCTCTTCGGTTCCTTTGGGTGATTTTCTGGTTCTATCAGGAATGCCAACTCCAAGGACTGTACTCAGACTTTGGAAGTGGACAAATAAACACTCTCTGGGGCTATAAGTTTTTCTGAGCCTCAATAACCAGTGTCTTCACTGGCAGAGGCAAGAACAGATATGTCTTCTATTCTATTGCGAGTGAGAACATTCCTAGTTCCCCAGTATAGGGAGGAGAGGAAATTTTGCTCAGACTTGGCCCTGCTTTCCTGGGACCTCAGCCTTGAACAGGATGGTGCACCCTCCACAGGCAAATGCCAGGCCGACAGCCAGAGAGGACCCACACATGGGGACTCTGTAGAGTGTGACTCACCTCCCTCTGTGTACAGTCTGAGCACTGCAGTGAGCAGCTTGTCCCACAGCACTGGAGTCTCCTGGTGATGTGCGTAGAATGATCTCCAGAGCAGCCCCAGTTATTTTTGTTGCATTCTTAAATTCCTTTCCTTCCTTCCAGTGATTTCTCTTCCCCAGGTCTACTCCTCAGGGGCTCAGGCACTCCCAGAGCTGGGGCTCAGCTCCAGGAAGCGGAAGCAGAGATCAGGGATAGTCCTGACCAGGCTCAGCTGATTAATTTTAAACATCTTGCCTCTCTCAGGACACTTGTTTCTCAAACCAGCCTCCTCTTGACATTCTTTCTATTTCTGTATTATCCTCCCTGCTTTCCATGGAGATTTGGATTTCATTAGCGATATGAGCTGATAAAGATAGACAGCTCATCCACAATTTAAAATTTGCAGTTGAAATTTAATCTCTCCTTTGATGTTGCTCGTTTAGAGACAGCATAATCAGTTGGGTTTTCTTGACTACTGTTCATAGTGCTAATTTTTAGCTGTGGGGTCAGTGTCTTTGCCCTTCCTGGGCCTTTCCCCAGAGTAATCAGTCTTAACAAGAGTCATCTACCTGGGAAAAATGGCTTCTTCTCTCATCTTTCCAAATATTCTATCATGTCCTAAATTCCCTGTCTCTCATTCTATGATTTGCTGCCAGCATCTGGTAGACCAGAAGGCCCTGCATGTAAAGCTGCCTGCATAGAATGTGGTTGGTCTTCAGTTCAGTATCTGCCAATTCAGTTTTGTCTGGCAATTTGGGGCTAGCTGCTGGACTAGGCGCTTGCTTTTGAGGGGGTGGGAAAATGTGTTGCAGTATACAGATGAACAGTGAATCAACCTTAGATTGCTGAGCCTTGGTAAAACTCCGGTACAAAAACTCTGATGATATATCCAGTCATGTTATTACTTCAGCTCAGTCACCTTCTGAGCAAAACATCTCAGAACAACACCCACCACTCAAGGAGGATTCTTGCCTAAGAAACTGGATGAGGTGGTTTAGGGGGACTGTTTCTTGAAGACATATGCTCTCAACCATTGCTATCTTGTATACCTGGTTGAAAAGCCTTGGCCTGAGGAGAGGAGGCTAGAAGGTGAGAGGAACTGGGAGGTGAGGGTGTTGAGGAGGCCACAGGGATGCTCAGGATGGCTTCTTGGTCATATTCATGCACAATCTATATGTGTGAGTGTATGAGAGTGAGTGTGGGTTTGTGTGTTTGGCTGAGTATATGTGAGTGTGTGTTTAGGACAGGAGATAGGATAAAGGTGTATCTAAGACAGAAATCACACTATTTAGAGTTTCAAGGCAAATTTCCAAGAAGCTCAACCATTTGCCTTTTCTCTTTTCTCCCAAAGACCTTAGACTTAATGAATGGATTTTAAACATGGGAGGACAGGAGAAATGAGGAGCTGGTCAACTAGACTCCTCAGCCTATATTCCTTTCATAGACAAACTGTCTTCTTTTTAGAAATTTAATTGTTTTGCATAGGTTATATATTTACATGATTCAAAGAGCAATACACTATAAAAAGGTCTGCACTGACATGTCCCTTTACCCTTTCCATTTATTTTTCCAGTGTTTTTCTAGACAAATATAAGCAAATAATGCATATATTCTTATCTCTTTTATTTCTTAAATGAAAGACAGCATACTATATATACAGTTCTGTATCTTGCTTTTTAAAAAGCATTTATTATGACCAGTGTCAAATAGCAAAGTTGGAAGATCAACCATAAGTCTATCACCTATATTTTACAATTAACACTTTTCTATGCTTGTTTTATCACACACCTTTTTTTCTCCATTGTTCTACCCTTTCATCAGTTCATCTTTTTTAGTGTATTTCAAAACAATTTACAGATATCATCACACTCCTATATAGTTAAATATGAATATCGTTAGAGTTCAACATTTGTTTACTTTTTCTTATTTGATGTAAAATTAACAGATAGTGAAGTGCACAAATTTTAAGTGTACTTTTGCCGAGTGACAAATGGATGAGCCTGTGAAACCCAAACCCCTACCAAGATGTAGAACATTACGACTTCCTTACGATGTTCCCACATGACTCTTAGTCAATTCCTATTCCCACCCCAAAAGCCCCCAGGTTTTTTTGCCCACAACAGAGCAGTTTTGCCTAATTTCATATAAATGGAATCATATATGCATATATTCTTATCTCTTTTATTTCTTAAATGAAAGACAGCATACTATATATACAGTGTGTGTGTGTGTGTGTGTGTGTATAAAAGACTTTTTTCACTTAGCATCATACTTTTCAAATTCATTCATGTTGTATTCATTAGTAATGTATTCCTTTTTATTGCTGAATATGTTATCATTGTTTAGGAATATCTTACCCCATATGTCACATTTCATTGTATTGATGGACACCAAGTCTTGTTCTAGTTTTTGACTATAAAAACTCTATGAATTCTCCCTTTTTTGTTAACATGTGATATATGTTTTCATTTCCTTTGGTAAATACCTAAGAGTGGAATTGGCAGGTTGTAGGATAGGCATATGTTTACTTTTATTCAAAACTGCTTTTCAAAAGTGGTTGCATTGTTTTATACTCTCACCTTCAATGTATGAGAGTTCCAGTTGCTTTATATCCTTGTCAACAATTGGTATGGTCAGTTTATAATTTTAGCCATTCTGGTGGATGTGTGGCAGTGTTTAATTATAGCTTTAATTTGTATGTCCCTGATGACTAATGATGTTAAGTGCCTTTTCAGTGATTATATGCCATTTACATATTGTCATTTGTGAATTGTCTGTTTCTTTTGCCCATTTTTAAAAATTGGATTTTTTATTTTAAAAAGATCTTTTGCCCATTAAAAATTAAATTGTTTTTTTATTATTGAGTCATAGAAGTTCTTTCTTAGAAAGGTGTTTTGTGATTATTTTCTCTCAGGTTTCCTCATTCACTCTCTTTTTGATAACTGAGTTATTAATCTCAATGAAGTCAAATTACCAATTTTTAAAAGTTATTGCTTTCTCTTCCTAGAAACTTTTGACTACCACCTACCACCCCACCTCTGAGTCACATACTCTTATTTTTTCCTCTAAAATTTTTATGACTTTAGCTATTATTTTAGGCCTATGAATCATCTCAACCTAATTTTTGAGTATCATTTGAGGTAGGGGCCAAAGTGTTTCCTTTCTTTTTAATAGCCGTTTATTTCAGGACCATTTCTTGGCAAGACTTTCCTTTCCCCCATTGTATTATTTTTTTACTTTTGTCGAAAATCACTTCAGTGTATAATTGTGGGTCAGTTTCTAGGTTCTGTTATGTTCCCTTTATCCATTTGTCAATCCTTATGCCAGTACCACCATCTTAGTGTGAGCCCCTCCTTCGTTCTTTTATATGATTACTTTGGATATTCCTGGGCCTGTAAAATTTCATATATATTTTAGAATCTGCTTGTTCTTTTTAAAAATTTTTTTAAGTTTTGAATTTTTCTTATTGGATAGTAAGACATGATATTTCAATGTAGTTTTTATTTTCATTTCTCTTATTAGGTGAGGTGTGAGTTTGAACACTGAACAAACTTTCTAACAGCAGTGGCCTAATGATACAGAACAGGGCGGTGAGCTGGGTTAGGCAAACTCATGACAAAAGTATTTATGAGAGGTCCAGCAACTGCCCAGCTTCCCGAACTCTCTTGCCTGGCCAGCCCTGAGGTCATCACACCATTTTCATCACCTTCATCCCTGTCTGTGCTATTCTAGATTTATAAAGCATCTGATCTCTTCTAGGGGATGGAGGGGCTGTATGGAAGCTCAGACAATAGGAAGTTTAAGAATAAATGTGGAAAGATAGACAAATTTGGGGAAATTGAGCAGGTGGCACAAGTCTAGACTTCTGGGTAAGAGGTTTGGAAGTGGGGAGGAAAACTAAATTCCAAAAGTTCCCTGTGAGCTGTCCAAACTGGGACATATGCTTAGCATTCTCCAGTGCTCTGTAAATACTCTCATGGGTGTCTTTAGTCACTTGGATTTGTCGAACCAAGGCAGCCAAACATGTTATAGCCTGAGTGCTGAAATAAAGGTCAACACTTTGAACCTAGCTATTTATGCAATGTTCTGGCCATTGTGGAGGGAAAATAAGGAGATGGAATTACTTTCAGATTAGAGGGAAGCCCTTCCAAGTGTTCTCTGTGACTCTAGGCCTGCTAGGTAAAGAGAATGCTCTTTTGCATGGGTTGAAGTTTTGAGGTGGTTCCCTGAAATGCATTTTAGAACTAGAACATGTCACTCTATGTTATTCCATGGTCACAGTGTCCCATTTCTGCAGGAAACTCTGGTGTCTGCAGACATGAGACACTTAGAGAAATGAGGTACTACAGGCATTGTTTCCCTATAGAAAAAAATGTTAAACCAATAAATTTTTATTATTTTGTAAAATAAACTTTGATAAAAGGTCTGATTGAAAACAGGAAAAGTACTCCAACTCAAAAATATATAAGCCAAATTATTTTTCTTTTTGACTTTCAATTTTAGTTTTAATTTCCATTTTATTATGAAATAAAATATTTCATACATACAAAAGTAAACACTGTATAAGAAATAAAAAATAATCATATAGGTTCAATGTAGACCACCCATCTTAAGAAATAGAGGATGAAGGAGATATTTAAAGACTTCTCCCAATCCTATTTCTCTACTCTTCCACTGTGGAAAACCACTACTTAGAATTCTGTGGTTTTTTTTTTTTTTTTTTTTACATTATAATGTTAACTGCATACTTAGAATATGGGATTTGGAAGTGGGAGGAAAGAAATCTAAATGCCAAAAGTTCTCTGTGAGCTCTCCAAGCTGGGACATCTGCTTAGCACTCTAAATTGTACATAAGGTTTTGATCTTTATGTAAATGTTTTCAGAATGTATGTATTCTATGATTTGCTTTACTTTCAAAATGTTTAAAGTTAGATTTATTGAGGTATAATTTGCAATCAATAAAATTCACCTGTTAAAGTATACAGTTTGAACGAGTTTTGATAAATGTATACAGCATAATGACCCACACGATCAAGATGAATAACATTTCCATTACCTCACAAAGTTTCTTTGTATCCTGAGTAGTCAGTCCCTTCCACTGGCTACTATATTTCTGTCATTCTGTTTTTTTGTCTTTCCCAGAATGTCATATGAATGGAATTTAGCATATAAAGTTTTTTTTTTTTTACTTAGTTTTATTGAGATATAATTGACATACAACACTGGATAGGTTTAAGATCTACAGCATGATTTGATTTGATTCGAAATGATTACCACAATATTTAGTTAATATTTATCATCTCGTATGGATACAGAAAAAAATGTTTTTGTGTGTGTGTGTGATGAGAACTCTTAGAATTTACTCTAGGTTCATCCATGTTGCAAATAGTAAGATTTCATTTTTTTTTTTTTATGGCTAAATAATATCTCTTTGTATGTATGTACCACTTCTGTATCCATTCGCCTATTGATGGACACTTAGGTATTGTAAATAATGCTATAATGCTACAATGAACATAAGGTTGTATGTTTCTTTCTTTTCAAGTTAGTGATTTTGTTTTCTCTGGATAAATACCCTCAAATAGAATTGCTGG
>NW_011888887.1:3278567-3279370 GCF_000151845.1 Pteropus vampyrus | reverse complement strand
CTTAGTTTTATTGAGATATAATTGACATACAACACTGGATAGGTTTAAGATCTACAGCATAATGATTTGATTTGATTCGAAATGATTACCACAATATTTAGTTAATATTCATCATCTCGTATAGATACAGAAAAAAATGTTTTTTGTGTGTGTGTGTGTGTGATGACAACTCTTAGAATTTACTCTAGGTTCATCCATGTTGCAAATAGTAAGATTTCATTTTTTTTTATGGCTAAATAATATCTCATTGTATGTATGTACCACTTCTGTATCCATTCGCCTATTGATGGACACTTAGGTATTGTAAATAATGCTACAATGAACATAAGGTTGTATGTTTCTTTCTTTTCAAGTTAGTGATTTTGTTTTCTCTGGATAAATACCCTCAAATAGAATTGCTGGATCATGTGATAGTTCTATTTTCAATTTTTTAAGGAATCTCTATACTGTTTTTTACATTCCCACCAACAGTGGACAAGGGTTCCCTTTTCACCACATCCTCCCCAACATTGCTGTTTGTTAATTTATTGATGATAGCCATTCTGACATGTGTGAGGTAATACCTCATTGTGGTTTTAATTTGTGTTTCCCTGATGATTAGTGATGTTGAACATCTTTTCATATGTCTATTAGCTGATTTTTTAAAATTATAAACAAATGCTGAATTTGGTCAAATTCTTTTTGTGGTCAATTGAGATGATCACATGATTTTTTCTTCCATTCTATTAATGTGTTGTATCATAGTGATTGATTTGCATATGTTGAACCATCTTTGCATTTCAGGAATAAATTCTATGTGGTCA
>NW_011888887.1:3270472-3278517 GCF_000151845.1 Pteropus vampyrus | reverse complement strand
TTTACATTCCCACCAACAGTGGACAAGGGTTCCCTTTTCACCACATCCTCCCCAACATTGCTGTTTGTTAATTTATTGATGATAGCCATTCTGACGTGTGTGAGGTAATACCTCATTGTGGTTTTAATTTGTGTTTCCCTGATGGTTAGTGATGTTGAACATCTTTTCATATGTCTATTAGCTGATTTTTAAAAATTATAAACAAATGCTGAATTTGGTCAAATCCTTTTTGTGGTCAATTGAGATGATCACATGATTTTTTTCTTCCATTCTATTAATGTGTTGTATCATAGTGATTGATTTGCATATGTTGAACCATCTTTGCATTTCAGGAATAAATTCTATGTGGTCATAATGAATGATCCTTTTATTTGACTGCTAAACTTAGTTTGCTGTTATTTTATTGAGAATTTTTGCATCTATATTAATGAGGGATTTTGACTTGCAGTTTTCTTTTCCAGTAGTATCTTTTTCTGGCTTTGTTATCAGAGTAGTGCTAGCCTCATAAAATGAGTTTGGGAGTGTTTCCTTCCCTTTGGTTTTTTAGAAGCGTTTGAGAAGGAGTGACATTAATACTTCTTTAAACGTTTGGTAAAGTTCACCAGTGAAGCCATGTGGTCCTGGGCTTTTCTTGGTTGGGAGATTTTTAATTAATCCCCTTGTTAGCAATTGGTCTTTTCAAATTTTCTTTTTCTTTCTGATTTAGTCTTGGAAGGTTGTATATTTCTAAGGAATTTTCCATGCCTTCTAAAGGGTTGTCTAGTTTGTTAGTGTATAGTTGTTCATAGTAGACTCTTATGATCCTTTGTATTTCTGTGGTACCATTTGTAATATCTCCTTTATTCATTTATAATTTTGTGGATTTGGATCCTCACTTTTTCTTTGGTTAGTTTAAAGTTTTGTCAATTTTGTCTTTTCAAAGAACCAACTTTTAGTTTTGTTCATCTTTTTTCATTTTCCTATGCTCTATTTCATTTCTGCTGTAATCTTTATTATTTCCTTTCTTCTAACTTTGGGCTCAGATTATTCTTCTTTTTCTAGTTCCATGAGGTATAGTGTTAGGTTATTTATTTAAGACTTTTCTTATTAATGTAGGTGTTTATAGCTATGAACTTCTCTCTTAGTACTACTTTTGCTTCATCCCATAAGTTTTGGTGTGTTATGTTTCCATTTTTGTTTGTCTCAAGATACTTTATTTTTCCTTTAATTATGTTCTTTGATCCATAGTTTTTTTCAGGAGAGTGTAGTTTAATTTAATTTGTGAATTTTCTAGGTTACTTGTTATTGATTTCTAGTTTCATACCATTGTGGTCAGAGAAGATACTTGTTATATTTCAATCTTCCTGAATTTGCTGACTGGATTTGTGGCCTAACGTATGCTTGAGAAGAATGTGTATTCTGCTACTGTAGGATAGAATGTTCTGTATATGCCTGTTATATCAATTTTTCTCTAGTGTTGTTCCAGTCTGCTTTTTCTTTTTTGAATCTGTATGGATAATCTATCTACTGTTGAGTGTTGGATATTAAAGTCCCCAAATATTTTGCTTTGTTGTTTATTTTTCCCTTTAGCTCTGTTAATTTTTGCTTTATACTGTATTCTAATGTTGCATACATATATTTATAATTGTTATATCTTTTGGATAAATTGACCCTTTTATCATTATATAATGACCTTGTCTCTTTTTACCATTTCTAGTTTAAAGTCTATTTTGTCTGATATAAGTTGAGGAACATAAGTGACTCCATCTTAAAGCTAATCTGCTATCTTGATATCTGGGTGAACTTGGACCTTTAATCTCCGTCCCCTATCCTCAGATGAGTTCTGGAATATGTACACAGAGCTCTGGGATGATCATAGGACTCCCGTTAATTTCTTCTCCAGGGCAAGGTGCCTTCAATGTTTTAATTACTTCATATCGGCACCAGAACCTCCTGGCACCTGATCCCTTTGATCATCCACTCATTCTCCCTGCTTTTAGCTATCAAACACAGAATCTGGTGGATAGAGTGTATGTGGATTCATTTGTCTCATGCTTCCTGGGACCACTTCTGTAAGTTCCATATTAAACTTTTGAACAAATAGGACTAATCTGCCTTGTCCTCTGGCTTATCAGCTCCTTTGGCATTTGGGGCCCACTTTGCATACATAACCCCTTCACAAAATATAAATATAGCTACCCTTGATTTTTTAAAAATACTATTTGCTTGAAATATTCCTTTTTATCTCTCTATTCTCAGTCTATGTGTGTTTAAGGCTAACATGAATCTTTCATAGGCAGCATATCATTTGATATTTTTTTCCCATTCAGCTATTCTGTGTCTTTTGAATGGAGAATTTAGTCCACTTATATATAAAGTATTTATATATACTTTAAAGAATTTATACATACTTTATATACACTTTATATATATACAAAGAATTTATATATACTTTAAAGAATTTATATATACTTTAAAGAATTTAGTCCACTTATATTGATAGGTAAGGACTTACTATGGCCATTTTGTTTATTGTTTTCTGGCTGTTTTGTAGATCCATTATTTTTGTTTCATATCTTGCTATCTTTTTTTGTTTGTTTTGATGCTTTGACCTCTTTATCATGTTCTTTTGTGCAATTACTACAAATTTTTCCCTCGTAGTTACTAAGAGACTTACATAAGAGATCTTTAAATTATAATACCCTCTGTTAAACAGATAACAACTTAATTTCAATAGTATTCTAAACTTTACACTTTTACATCTCCTCTCCCTCCCATTTTAAGTTATTGATGTTACAGTTTGCATATTTTTATATTGTATAACCAATAACGGATTATTGGAGTTATGGTTATTTTTATTGTATTTGTTTTTTATCTTTTAAACTAGAGTTGTCAGTAAATCATACACCACCTTTACTATATTACAGATTCTAACTTTGACTATATATTTATCATTACCAGTGAGTTTTATGCTACCTTCTTATGTTTTTATGATATTAGTGTCCTTTTACTTCCACTCAAAGAACTCCCTTTAGCATTTCTTATAAGGAAAGTCTAGTGGTGATAAACTCCCTCTGCTTTTCTTTGTTGGAGAGTCTTTATCTCTCCTTCATTTCTGATGGACTGCTTTGCTGGGTACAGAATTATTAGGTTGAGAGTTTTTCTTTCAATATTTGAATATATCATCTCATTCTCTCCTGGCCTAAAATGTTTTTGTTGAGGAATGTGCTAATTGTCTTATGGGGGTTTCTTTTATGTTACTTCTTTTTCTCTTGCTGCTCTCAAAATTCTTTCTTGGTCTTTGACTTTTGACAATTATAATGTATTTTGTTGTGGTTCTATTTACATTCAAACTATTTGGGATGCTTTGGACCTCATAGAACTGGATGTCCATTTCTCTCCCCAGGTTTGGGAGGTTTTCAGCCATAATTGCTTTAAACATACTTTGCCCCTTTCTTGTTCTCTTCTCCTGAAATTCCCATAATGTGGATATTATTTTGATTGTGCTCCATAAGTCCTATAGGCTTTTTTCACTCTTTTTCATTTTTTTTTTCTTTTGTTCCACTGACTAGATCATTTCAAAGGTCCTGTCCTTGCGGTCACCGATTCTTTTTCTTTTTTTCTCTTTTGCATAGCCAAGTCTTCTTTTGAAGCTTTTTATTGAATTCTTCAGTTCAGTCATTGTATTTTTGAGTTCTAGAATTTTGTTTTTTTTAATGCTTTCTAATTCTTTGTTGAACTTCTAGTTTTGTTAATGCATTGTTTTCCCAATTTTGTTTAGTTGTCTGTGTGTTCTTATGGTTCAATAAACTAGAAGGACTATTCTGAATTCTTTGTCTGACCTTCAGACCCGTTGTTTAGGGCCAAGTATTAGAACTTTATTAGTTTCCTTTGGTGGTTTCATGTTTATCTACCTTTTTGTGATTCTCGATACCCTTACAGGGGTATCTGCACATTTGAGTAAGCAGTCACTTCTTCCAGACTTTACAAGTTCATTTTGGTAGAGACAGTTCTTTACCTGTCATATCGGTTGGGGTTTCTGGCATGTCTACAGGTAACAATTGGGGTTTGCTTTCAGGGTCTATTTTTTGGTGAGGTCACTGCCCAAGCTCTAAGGTTGGGTGGGAGGGAGTACCACTGGCTGAGAACAGTTGGATAGGACTACTGGCTTGGTTTACTGCCCAAGTAAGATTGTAGAATGGGCTCTGTAGTGTCTGAGTTCTCTGGTCAGGCTTACTAGATGTACAGGACTGGGTACTATACTCAAAAGTAGGTGAGGTTATAATTAACTTTCTTGTCCTGGTAGGGCAACAGGATGGGCCCCAGGGCATGCATTGTTTGGGAACCCAGATCAGGTGAGACTACACTGAATTTCCTGCTCAGAAGGGGGTCACTGTTTTTGCTCTGCAGATGGGGAAAGCCACAAGCTGTGTACTTATAGTGCTGCTGTAAGCAGGGCTATTGGACTACACAGCTTCCTGTGTGCAGAGGTTAGGTTCTCTGGTCAGGCAGACTGAAGGCTGTATTCAGCAATGGGTGGGACTATGAATTAGTTTCCCTGCCAGGACGGAGTGGGAGAATCAGCTCAAAAGCTGGCAGAGCATTTTGTGGTCTTGACTCAGTCAACTTGTGCCCTAAATTCTCTGGCTGAACAGTGCCACTGGTTTTGCTCTGGGGATTATCGGCTCTACCTACTGTACTTTCTGCTAAGCATTGCTGGGCTATGCAGCTTTCAGATGTTCTGGCTAGCTTTTTGGTCAGAAGGGGCCTGGAGCTACACTCAGCAGTGGGCGGGGCTATAAATTAGTTCTACCTCGGAAGGTTGGAAGGGTCAGCTCCAAGAAGCTGTTCAGGTGTTCGCAATCAAGCTCTCTGGTCGGTAGGGGCCTGGAGTTACACTCAGCAGTGGGCCAGGCTTTATAAATCAGCCCTCCTGCCTGTGCAAAGCAAGGGAACACTCCAAGCCTAGTAAGGCTCTTTGTGGCCTTGACTCAAGCTGACCCACTCCCCAAGTTCCCTGGCTAAATGGTGACACTGGTTTTGCTCTGTGGATGGTCACATCTGCCTGTTCTGTGTGCTTGAGTGTTGTTGGGCTACGCAGCTTCCAGGTGTGCTGGCCAAGCTCACCTGCCTTGGCCGGGGCAGACCAGGTTCTGCGGCCAGCAAAGCTCTTCGTTTGAGGAACTGAATCAGGCAGACCTGTACCCCACCGAGTCTGCTGGTCATACTGCATCACTTTCTCGACTCTACAGATGAGCAAAGCTGCTGGTTTGGACTTACTGCTTGGATGCTGCAGGTAGGAACTCAGTCTGCCAAGATCAGAGTGTGGGTAGTTGCACGCCCCTACCCATTCTGCATATTTCCCAGCGGTCTAGCCCTGCAGATTCCCCTGTAATCCCTGTGGGGCAAGACTGCAGTGAGGGCTCCCAAGAAGAAACCTACAATGCTGGGATAGCTAAATGTCCACCCTAGACTCTTTTTCCATGGAAGAAATTATAGGCTCAGGGGAGACCTTTCAGCATGGTACTGCACTGGCCTGGGGGAGGGACAGTGTAGTTAGCATGTAGCTGCTCCTCTTACCCTTCTAATGCAGTCTGTTTTGGTCTCTGTGGTTTTGGATGGTGCATTGGCCTTACTCCTGTGTTCTAGGATTCTCTCAACAGTGTCTTGTCCATGAATAGTTGTTCTCTTGAGGGGGAACAAAGTTTGGAATGACTTTTGTCACCATCTTAGTGACATCACTCCTTCAATATAAAGTCTTTTCTATTGGGCTTTTTTTTGCTTAGCATAGGTTTTTGCAAATGGGTTTTTGTGTGGTCTTTTGCTTTTATTTACATTGGATAAATATCTAGAAGTGGGTTTTCTGGGTCATATGATAGGTATATGTTTAAATTTATAAGAAAAGGCCAAACTGTTTTCTATGCCATGTTGCATTCCTGCCTGCAATATCTGAGTTTTCCAGTTGTTCAACATCCCAATCGGTGATACTGCCAAACTTTATAAGTTTAGCCATTCTGTTGGCTCTGCAGTGGTATCCTCTTGAGGTTTTAATTTTTATTTACTTGATGACAACATGGAGCATCTTTTTATGTGCTTGTTGGTTGTTTATAATTTTTCTTTGGTAAAATATTGGTTCAAATTTTTTATGTTCACCCAGTATATCACTTGCCTTTCATTTTATTAAACATATCTTTCAAACAGTAAAAATTTTAATTTTTAGAAGGTCCAATTTATCATTATTTTCTTTTATGGTTTGTGTGTTTTGTACTCTCTTTAAAAATTCTTTGCCTAAGGTCACAAAGCTTTTTCTCCTGTGTTTTCTTTTAGAAGTTTTATAATTTCACCTTTTATGTTTAGGTAAGTGATCCATTTAGAGTTAATTTTTTTTATGGTGAGAGGTAATGGCAAAGGTTCATTTTTCGCATAGAAATATTTAACATTCCGGCACTCTATTAAAAAGCAGTTGATCATATATACCATATGTGGGTCTATTTTGGAATCATAATTTGGTTTTACTGATCTATATGTCTATGTTAATGCAAATACCATACTGTTTTGCTTGCTGTAGCTTCATAGGAAATTAAGTAGTGTAAGTCTTCTTTTTCTTTTACAAAATTTTTGGCTATTCTAGGTCTATTGCCTTTACACATAAATTATAAAACCAAGTCAGCAATATCTAAAAGTGGCTTGCTAGCATTTTGATTGGAGTTAAATCTATAGATCATCTGGAGAGAATTAATATTTTAATAGTCATTAAGATCCATGAGCATGATGTCTCTCTCCATTAATTGCAGTCAACAGTAACTTGTATTTTTACTATACAGGTCTTACATGCCTTTCGTTAAATTTATTCCTAATCTTTCATGTTTTTTGATACTATTATAAATGGAGTTATAGAATTTCAGTTCTCAGTTGTTTGTTGCTGGTATATAGAATAAAATTAATATACATTGACCTTTTATCCTGTGATCTTGCTAAGCTCACTTATTGAATTCTAGTAGCTTTATGTAATTCCTTACAGTATTTTACATGGAGGGTCATATTGCTGCAAATAAAGGTGATTTTACATTTTTCTTCCCAGATTTTACTTTCTTTCTTTTTATTACATTATTGTACAAAAGTGCAATGATGAATAAAACTGGCAAAAGTGAATATTATTGCCTTGGCCCCAGTTTTAGGAACAAAATGATTTATTTTTAAAATCATTAAATATGATAGCTGTAGATTTTTCATAAATGTCCCTTATCAGTTGAGAATATTTTCTTCTATTCCAGTATAGTGAGAGTTTGTATCATCAGGAGATACTGAATTTCATCAAATATTTTTCTTCATCCACTGAGAAGATAAAGATTTCTTTTATGGTTTGTTAACATGGTTCATTAATTTATTTGTATTGTTGAATCAACCTTTCAGTCCTGAAATAAAACCCATTTGATTATAATTTATTATCTTTTTTACATATTGGTGGATTCAGTGTTAATATTTTGTTGAGTTTTTGTATCTAAGTTCCTTAGTAATATTAGTCTGGACTTTTCTTGAAATATGCTCATGTGGTTTTGGTGTTAGTGTAATGCTGGCCTTATAAAATGGCTCGAGAACTATTTCCTCCTTTCTATATTCTGGGAGGGTATGTAATGTTGTTATTTCTTCCTCAACGTTTGGTAGAATTCATCATTGAAGCCATCTAGGTTTGCACTTTTCTTTTATGGGAAGGTTTTAAACTATAAATCCACTTTGTTTGATAAATATATTGCTGTTGAGGTTTTATATTTCTTCTTGATTGAGCATTTGTAGTTTGTGTCTTCAAGAAATTTGTTCATTTTTTTAAGTTAGTAAATTTATTGGTATAAAGTTACTAATATTTTCTTTTAATGTGTACAGAGTCAGCAGGGTTGTTCTCTATTTTGTTTCTGATTTTGGTCATCTGTATCTTCTCTCTTTTTTTCCCCTTGATTAGTCCGGTAGAAATTTGTTGCTTTTATTGATCTTTTCAAGAAATTGGTATTTGGTCATTAATTTCTCTTTTGTTTCCCTGTTATCTATTGTATTGAGTCCTGCTTTTTATT
>NW_011888887.1:3207428-3268807 GCF_000151845.1 Pteropus vampyrus | reverse complement strand
AGCAGAAATAGAAGCCCCCCAAATTTTATTTTTGAGGTTCATTTACGTTGATGTTATTGAATGCAGCTCATTAATTTTGGCTGCTCTATAGTATACACTATAAAACTATATTACAATTAAGTTTTCACTGTCCAGTTGATGAACATTTCAGTTTTTTTTTCTATTACATGTAATGCTATAATGAATTTTGTTTTAAATGTCTCCTAGTACACCTGTGCAAACATTTTTCTCAGACATACTTAGAGGAATTGTTGAGTACTTGGGTACATGTCATCAGTGAATAAGTAACTTTTACTCCACATCTTCACCTGTGCTAGTATTATCTAAATTTTAAATTTTGCCAACATAGTACGTATGAAATTATATGTAATTGTAGTTTCAGTTTGCATTTCCCTGATTACTATTGAGGTTATTTTTTCATATTTATGGTTCATTCATTTTTCCTCTTTGTTAAATAATTGCCATTTTTCTTTCGTATTATTTGTCATTTCTTTTTGATCTGTAGGAGTATTTTATATATTGTTGATTATTAATTCATTGTCAGTTACATATATTATAAATATCATTTTACTGTTAAGAGTTTTTACTTTTTATGATATCCTTTGATGAAGTGTTTAATTTTAATATAGTTGAATTTAGTATTCTTTTTCTTTTGTGTCTTATATAAGAAATATTTTTCTGTTCCAAAGTTGTATAGTTATCTTTGATATTTTCTTCTAAAAGTTTTAATGTTTTGCTTTTTATATTTAAGTTTTTAATTCTCTTGGTAGGTTTTTTTTCTGTAAACTAGGAATTTAATATTTTTCCCTCCACATGGATAACCTAATCTTCCTGTACCATACAATGTGTAGTCCTTCTTTTCTCTACTGATCCGTTATACCACCTTTGCAATGTATTGTGTGTTTGCATTTGGGTTTATTTCCAATCTCTCTATTCTGGTCCATATTTCTACTAGTTTTTCTGCACTGATACCATACAATAACTTTATGATAAGTCTTATCTAATAGTACATGTCTCCATCCTTTATAACCTTTGATTGTTCTTTAGGAATGTCTTTGCTATTCTTGACCTTTATGTTCTTCCTATATATTTAGGACCATCTTTTTAATTTTTGTATAGATCTCTATTAAATATTAAGTAAGAATTACATTTTATTGTAGTAAATGATTTAGAAAGTATTGGTATTTTTACCATACTGAGTATTCTCTGCCATGAAAAGATATAGCTATCCATTTATTTGATAGTCATTTTTAATGTTTTGAAAACTTTCTCCATAAAGGGCTTGCATATGTCCCATTTCCTTATTCCTAGGTATTTTGTAGTTTTTGTTGCTATTGCAATAGCATTTTAAAAATATTATCCTTACTCTTTCTTATTCTTTGGTGAATAAATGAAATTGATTTTTTATGTTGATCTTATATCTAAAAATTCAGCTAAATTCTCTTATTCATAATTGTGTTTGAAATGTAAACAATTATATCATTAATGAATAACAACTTTATTTTTTCTTTCCAATTATGACACCATACATTTATTTTTCTTGACTTTCTATACTAGATAAGGCCTCTAGTTCAAGGCCAAATAAAATGGTGATGTTTCCTTGTTTTGTCTGTGATTTTAAAGGGAATACTTCTACTGTTTAACCAGTATTTACTGTAGGGTTTTCTGTAGAATTCTTTTAGGATTTTAAAGAAGTTGTATTTTTCTCCCCAGTTTACTACCATTTTTTGTCTGCTGGCAGGTTTTTACTGTATATTCGTGATGAAGTTTGGCTTGTAATTTTCTTGTATTTTTCTTGCGCTCTTTGTTTTCAAAGTTATATTGTTTATTAAATGGATTGGAGAGTCTTCTTTCATTTTTCTTTTTATTTTTCTTTTCTCTGGAAGGTTTTGTAAGAAAGAATGAGCTGTTCCTTGAAAGCTTGCTGGATCCTCTGTAAACCCTATACCTCAATGCCTGGTATTGTCTTAGTGAGATATTTATTTTCTTACATATTTATTTTTAAAACTTTTAACTTTGAAATAATTATAGATTTATAAAAGATTGCAAAGAAATGTGCAGAGAAATCCTATACATGTTTCCCTCAGACTCTCTCAGGATTTTGACATTGGTACATTACATAGGGTTTAGATTTTATCAGTTCTGTATGCCTTCATTCATGTATTTGTGTATGTGTAGCTCTTTGAAATTTTATAATGTGTGTAACCTTGTGTAACCACCACTATAATTATGATAGTGAAATGTATCATCACCACAAGACACCCTTTTAGAGCCACACCCATCCTTTCTCCATCCCTAGCTCCTGGCAATCACTAATCTGTTTTCCATCTCAGTTATATTATTTAATGAATGTTACACAAATGAAATGCAGTATGTATCTTTTTGAGAATGGCTTCTTTTTTTTCATTCAGCATAACTTTCTTGAGGTTCATTCAAGTTGTGTATTATCAATAGTTCACTTCTTTTTATCAATGAGTAGTATTTCATGGTATTAATGTACCACACAATTTTCTTCACCCATTGAAGAGCATTTGGGTAGTTTCTAGTTTTGTTATGAAAAAAACTGCTATCAAATTAATTGCACATGGTTAAAAGTTATTTTGAATGCTTCTGTGATCTTTCAAAGATTAAAGTAAGTGATTTTAAAGATGTAATACTCTATCTTGCTAACATATTTCTAACATCTCTCTCTTGTAAACTTGGGAAATTCGTTCCTGATTTTCTAATGGCCCTGTAGTGGATAGAACCATGTTATCTGGTGTCAATAATAAATTCTTCTAACTTCATTTAAAACAGTAAAAAGCAAACAAAGAGTTGCTATGAATATTTGTGTACAATATTACATGAAATAAGTCTTCCGTTTTCTGGGTTCAGTGCTGTCGGAGGATTTTAAACTACTGATTTCAATTCTTTAATTGTTGTGGAACTATTCTGAATGTCTTAAATGTTTTTCACTTACAATATAACATTCAATATTATATTAGTTTCAGGTGTACAATACAGTGGTTACACATTTGTATACCTTACAAAATGATCTCGCTGATAAGTTAAGTACTCACCTGATACCATACATACTTATTACAATAATATTGACAATATTCCCTATGCTGTACTTTCCATCCCTATGACTATTTGTGATTACTGATTTGTACTTAATCCCTTCACTTTTTCACCCATTCCCCCAACCCCTATCCCATCTGGCGGTCATCAGTTTGTTCTCTGTACCTAAGTTTGTTTTGTTTATTTTGTATTTTAGATTCCACATGTAAGTGAAATCAGGTGGTACGTGTTTTTATATGTCTGACTTATTTCATAATACCCTCTAGATCCATCCATGTTGTTACAAATGATAAGATTTCATTATTTTTATGGCCAAGTAATATTCCATTGTATATATGTACCACCTCTTCTTTACCTAATTGTCTATTGATGGACACTTAGGTTGCTTCCTTATCTTGGCTATTGTAAATAATGCTGCGGTGAACATAGGGGTAAATATGTCTTTTTAAATAATGTTTCAAATTTCTTTGGATGAATAAGGAGACATGGAATTATTGGGTCATATGGTAGTTCTATTTTTAATTTTTTGAGGAACCTCCATACTGTTTTCCACAGTAGCTGCACCAATTTACAATCCCACCAACAGTACATGAAGATTCCCTTTTCTTCACATCCTCACCAACATACTTTTGTCGATTTATTGATGATAACCATTCTTACAGGTGTAAGGTGATATCTCATTGTGGTTTTGATTTGTTATTTCCTTGATGATTAGTGATGTTGAGCATCTATTCATATGTCTATTGGCCATCTGCAGGTCCTTTGCCTATTTTCTACTTGGATTGTTTGTCTCTTTGTTGTTAAGTTGCACGAGTTCCTTACACATTTTTTATATTAACACCTTATTAGATGTATCATTGGCAAACATCTCCCATTCAGAAAGTTGTCTTTTCATTTTGTTGATGGTTTCCTTTGCAAAAACATTTTAGTTTGACGTAGTCCCATTTATTTTTTCTTTTGTTTCCCTTACCCAAGGAGAGATAACCAAAAGAATATTATTACTAAGTGTGATGTCAAAGACTTTTACTGCATATGTTTTCTTCTAGTTTTATAGTTGTGGGCCTTATGTGTAAGTCTTTAATCCATTTTAAGTTTATTTTGCATATGGTGTAAGAAAATGGTCGTTTCATTTTTTTTTTTTTTTTGCATTATCTGTCTAGATTTCCCAACACCATTTATTGAAGAGAATGTCTTTACCCCATCGTATAGTCTTGTCTCATTTGTCATAGATTAATTGACCATATAGGCACAGGTTAATTTCTGGGCTCTCTATTCTGTTCCATTTATCTATGTCTTTTTATGCCAGTACTATGCTGTTTTGATTACTACAGCCTCATCATATGATTGGATATCTTGTAGTGTGATACTTCCAACTTTGTTCATCTTTATCAAGATTGCTGTGGCTTTCAGGATCTTTTGTGGTTCCATATAAGCTTTAGGATTATTTGTCACAGTTCTGTGAAAAATACCATTGGTATTTTGATAGAGATTGCATTGAATCTGTAGATTGCTTTGGGTAGTATGGACATTTTAACAGTGTTAATTCTTCCTATCTGTGAGCACTGTATATGCTTACTTTATTTTTATCTTCTTCAGTTTCTTTCCTCAGTGTCTTATAGTTTCTCAAGTATAGGTCTTTTATCTCCTTGGCTAAATTTATTACTAAGTATTTTTTTTAAGCAGTTGTAAACGGGGATTATTTTCTTAATTTCTCTTCCTGATAGTTCCTTATTGGTGTATAGAAATGCAACCAATTTCTTAATATTAATTTTGTATCCTACTACTTTACTGAATTCATTTATCCGTTCTAACAGTTTTTTGGTGGAATCTTTAGGGTTATCTCTATATAGTATCATATCATCTGCAAATAATGACAGTTTTACTTCTTCCTTTCCAATGTGGATGCCTTTTCTCATTCTTGTCTTATGGCTGTGGCTAGGACTTCCAATACTATTTCGAATAAAAGTGGTAAAAGTGGACATCCTTGTCTTGTTCCTGATCTTAAGGAAAATGCTTTTAGCTTTTTCCCATTGTGTATGATGTTAGATGTAGGTTTATCATATGTGGCTTTTATTATGTTGAGATATGTTCCCTCTATTCCCACTTTGCTGAGAGTTTTTATCATAAATGCATGCTGGATATAGTCAAACACTTTTTCTGCATCTACTGATATGATCATATGATTTTTATCTTTCAATTTGTTAATGTGGTATATCACATTAATTGATTTGTGGATATAGAAATAACCTTGCATCCCAAGAATAAATCCTACTTGGTTATGATGTATGGTTTTTTTAATGTATTGCTGAATTTGGTTTGCTAATATTTTGTTGAGAATTTTTGCATGTATGCTCATTAGGGATATTGGCCTATAATTTTTTTTTTGTACTATCTTTATCTGGTTTTGGAATCAGGGTAATGCTGGCCTTGTAAATGTTTGGGAGCCTTCTCCCTTCTTGAATTTTTTTGGAATAGTTTGAAAAGGATAAGTATTAATTCTTCTTTGAAAGTTTGGTAAGAGTCACTTGTGAAGCCATCTTGTCCAGGACTTTTGTTTATTGTAAGGTTTTGGATTACTGATTCAATTTCTTTAGTAGTTATCAGCCTGTTCATATTTTGTTTCTTCTTGATTCAGTCTTGGAGGATTGTTTGTTTCTTGGAATTTATACATTTCTTCTAGGTTTTCTAATTTGTTGGCATATAGTTATTTGTAGTATTTTCTTATAATCCTTTTTATTTCTGTGGCGTCAGTTGTCACTTCTCTTTCATTTCTGATTTTATTTAGTCCTCTCTTTTTTTTCTCGATATATCTGAATAAAGGTATATCAATCTTGTTTCTTTTCAAAAACCAGCTTTTGGTTTCTTTGATATTTTATATTGATTTTTTTAGACTCTATTTCTGCTATGATTTTTATTCCTTCCTTCTACTCACTCTGGACTTTGTTTACATACAGTTGTCTTTTTTCTAGTTACTATAGGTGTAAGGTTAAATTGTTGTTTTGAGATATTTCTTGTTTCTTGAGGGAGGCCTGTAATGCTATTAATTTCTTAGAACTCTTTTGGCTGTGTCCCATAGATTTTGGGTCATTATGTTTTCATTTTTATTTATCTCAAGGTATTGTTGGATTTCTTCTTTCTTCTTGTTAACTCATTCATTGTTTACTAGCTTGTTATTTAGCCTCCACGTGTTTTTGTGTTTTTCTTGTAATTGATTTCTAGTTTCATACAGTTGTGATTAGAATGATGCTTGTTATGATTTCAGTCTTAAATTTATTGAGACTTGTTTTGTGGCCTAACATACGATCCGTCCTAGAATGTGTTACATGTGTGCTTTTCGGTGAAGTGTTCTAAAAATATCAATTAAATCCATCTGTCATTTAAGGCCACTGTTTCCTTGTTGATTTTCTGTCTGTGTGATCTATCCATTGATGTCAGTGGGATGTTAAATTCCCCTACTGTTACTGTATCATCATCGATCTCTTTATATCTTTCAATATTTGCTTTATATATTTAGGAGATCCTATGCTGGCTATGTAAATGTTTACAAAGGTTATATTCTCTTATCATTATGAAATGTCCTTCTTTGTCTCTTGCTATAGCCTTTTTTAAAAGCCTGTTTTGCCTGATGTGAGTATTGCTACCCCCAATTTTTAAAAAAATTATTTTTTATGGAATATCTTTTGCCATCCATTGAGTTTCAGTCTACGTGTGTCAATCTGCAATGGGTCTCTTGTAGGCAGCATATGTATGGGTCTTGTTTTCTAATCCATTCAGCCACTGTATGACTTTTGATTGGAACATTTAATTCATTTACATTTAAAGTAATTATTCATAGGTATATAGTTATTGCCATTTTATTGTTTTCTGATTGTTTTTGTAGTTCTTCTCTGTTCCTTTCTCATTCTCATGCTCTTATTTCTTGTATACTGATGACCTTCTGGAATGTTGTTTGGATTCCTTTTTCTTCTTATATGTCTTGTAGATTTTTGGTTTGTGATACCATGTGTTTCATATATACCAAGCTATGCTGATAGCAGTCTACTTTAAGTTGATGGCCACTTAAGTTTGAACACATTCTAAAATCAGTACTGTTTTTACTTACCCACTCCATTTATGTTTTTGTAATTATTTTTTACTTCTTTTGTCTGTGTTTGTGTGTATCCTTTAATTTATTATTGTAATTATAAATGATCTTCCTACTTTTGCCTTTTAATCTCTGTACTAGCTTTATAGTTGGTTGATCCACTGCTTTTATTATGTGTTTGCCTTTGTCAGTGTGATTTTTTTCTTTGCTATATTTTCCTATTCACCATTTTGATCTTTTTTTTTTTTTTTTCTTTTTCTTAAAGAAGTCCATTTAACATTTCTTATAATATTGGTTTGGTGGCGATAAACTCCTTTAGCTTTTTCTTGTCTGGGAAGGTGTTTATTTGTCTTTCAATTCTAAAGGATAGCTTTGCTTTATTAATCTTTGTTGTAGGTCTTTGCTTTTCTTCACTTTGAATATTTCCTGTCAATCCCTTCTGGCTTGCAAAGTTTCTGTTGAGAAATCAGCTCTTTTGGTATTTTAATGATGATGTGTCTTGGTGTGGACCTATTTGAGTTCATCTAGTTTGAGACTTTTTGTATTCCTTGAACTTGTATGTCTATATCTTTCTCCAGGTTAGGAAAGTTTTCAGTCACTATTTCTTCAAACTGATTGTCAATTTCTTGCTCTCTCTTCTCCTTCTGGTACTTCTATGATGTGAATGTTGGTATCCTTGATGTTGTCCCAGTGGTCTCTTAAACTAGCCTATTTAAATTCTTTCATTCTTGCCTGCTATAGTCATAGGCAGCTCTCAAAGCCACTCAGCCTGAGGGTCAATCCCACCCACTGACGTGCCAACAGCAACCAAGACTCAGCTACAACAGGAGGGCACACGTGATCTATACAAGGGACACACCTGGAGCACCCAGCTCAGGTTAACAGGGGAACTATGCATTGAGCCCCACAGGGCACCTACTACATAAGGCCACCATGCCAAGACTTGGAGATATAGCAGATCCTTCCTTCCTTCCTTCCTTCCTTCCTTCCTTCCTTCCTTCCTTCCTTCCTTCCGTCCGTCCGTCCGTCCGTCCATCCGTCTATCCATCCGTCTATCCATCCATCTCGTCTTTCAGATCACTGATTCGATTCTTTGCTTCATTTAATCTGTTGTTGATTTTATCTAATGTATTCTTCATTTCATTCATTTCAGTACTATGTTTTTATTTCTGATTTTTTTTTTGTTTCTATCTCTTTGTTGAAGTTCTCTCTTAGTTCATTTACTCTTCCCCTAAGTTCACTGAACATCCTTGTAACCAGTATTTTGAACTTTATATCTGGTAGACTGCCTCCATTTTGTGTAGTTCATTTTCTGGAGTTTTGTCCTGTTCTTTTATTCGAGGCATGTTTATTAGTCTCCTCGTTTTGGCTGTCTCCCTCTGTTTCTATGTATTAGGTAGATCTGCTATATCTCCAAGTCTTGGCATGCCGGCCTTATGTAGTGGGTGCCCTGTGGGGCTCAGTGTCATAGTTCCCCTGTTAACCTGAGCTGGGTGCTCCAGGTGTGTCCCTTGTATAGATCACGTGTGCCCTCCTGTTGTAGCTGAGTCTTGGTTGCTGTTGGCACGTCAGTGGGTGGGATTGACCCTCAGGCTGATTGGCTTTGTGGGCTGCCTGTGACTACAGTGAACAAGCTGTTGTGCAGGGGCTGATTCTGTGGAGCAAGATTCACTTTAGGGGGCTCTGGTGCCTGCTGAGTACACCCTTTGGTGTGTTATTTTTGGAGCTAATTATGTTGTCTGAAGCTGGCCACCAGGTTTATTGATTCTGGGCATCTTGAAAGGTGCTCCAGTTTAGGCTAATGTCAACCCCTGCCTGTGTCCATCCTGGGGATACCTGGTAGGAGCTACAAAGTGATCTGTGGTTGGTAGCTGTCTGGGCTAGGCTTGGAGGTGCCTGGAAGAAGCTATGTTGTGAATTGAGGCTGGCTGCCACTAATGCTGGGCTTGGGAGCACATAGCAAGAGGTAAAGGACATACCAAGGCCAGCCATTTCTTGTTTGGGGTTTGCACACCTTTGAGAGATTTTATAAAGTCTGCATTATGGGCCACAGCTGGCTGCTTTTGAAGATCAGCATCTGCAAAGATTGGTCCTGCATTTGTATTGGGTTGGGTGGAGTCTCAGGGAATCACCAGGGTGGAGTGAGCAGTGTTAGCCAGATTAATGAACACTCAGATATGGTACTCACTTGTGCTGGTTGGCTGTGTGTTGAGGGAGAGCTCAACAAAGGAACAGTAGCACCTGCTAGCACTTCTGTCTTGGACAGAGCTCCCCCTCCAGCCCTTGCCATGAAGCCAGACAATTCAGTTCCTTTCCATATATCCCTGGTGCTTTTTGAGCTACTGTCCCTTTGCCGGAGCTTAGGGTTAGTGTTTGGGAGCAAGTCTGTACTCAGGCCCTTTAAGAGGACACCTGCATCTACAGCAGCTTTTCATCTCACTGGGACAGATTCTCTGCTGATTTTCACAGCCAGATGTTGTGGGGACTTCTCTTCCCGGCATTGTTGCTCTGGGCTCAGGAGCTTGGTGCAGGGTTGGGACCCCTCACTTTTCAGGAAGGACCTCTGCAATCAAGATATCCCTCCTAATTCTTAACCGCCACATGTGGATGTGGGATCATCTTGTTTCTGTCTCCACCTCTCCTGCCAGTTTCCATGTGGCTTCTTCTGCATATCCTTAGATATAGGAGTTATATTCAGCTAGTCTTCAGGTGGTTCTCCAAGGTGGTTGTCCTATAATTTAGCTGTAATTTCTGTATTTCTTTTTGAGATAGCTTTGGCAAGTGACATTTTCTCTAGGAATTTGTCAATTTCAAGTTTCATTTAATTATGTTTGTTTTCAAACCTAATTAGCATTAAGTTCATAATATTTATCTTTTCAATCCCTGCTGTAGTTATTGATATCTACTTTTTCATTCCTAAGATGGGTTATTCATTTTTTCTTGGTAAATCTCATCACAGGATGGTTTTAAAGACCAACTGTTAGCTTTGTTGATCTTCTAGATTGTTTTTATATGTAAGCAGTATGTCAAATATGTCAACCTATGGAAATAAATTTTAAAGTATTTTTACCTTTTGTCTTCCATCGTTCCTTTAAAATTTTTCTAGTTAAAGAAAGTTTTCAAAAAAAAAAGAAAAAGAAAAGAAAAAAGGAAAGAAAGTTATCCATTCCTCCTGGATTGGAATTCAGATAAGATTCATAACTCAGGGTCTTAACCCTGACACTATTGACATTTTGGGCCGGGAAATTCTTTAATGTGGAGGTCTGTCCTGTGCAATGTAGTATGTTTAGTAGCACACTGGCCTCAACCTACCAAATGCCAGTAGTATTTCCCAGTTGTGACAACTAAAAATGTCCCCTAGGGGACAGAATTCCTAACAGTTGAGAGCCATTGCCATGACTTTTATGTTTAATCTTAGAAGACATAAAGTCTGGAATCACTTTTTTTCTAACCTTTTAGTTCAATGCTTACCTCATAAATTTTCAATGTATTTCATTTCATAATATAAGTACTTTTTTTTTGTTTACCAGGAAATTTAGTGAAATTTATTACCTAATTGCTATACATTTCAGATATTTGGTTTCCTTTCTCCATTCTTTGTAATTGGATGTAATTTTTATTTATAATTTTCTTCTTTTACCTTGTTTAATCTTGTAGATGACTTCTGGTCTTCTCAAAATAACATCTGAGGAATACACATTTAAAATACTCCGATGATTATATTCATGGAATATCTGCTTTGGGTTAAAAATTTTATGGGCATACTGATGTAGGACCCATTTCAAACCACAAGAAAGGGTATGCATGAGAGAGAAGTTAGAGTGGGAGAGAAGGATGAAGCGAGGAAGGGGGGGATGGCATTGTAAATCTGCTGGTCTCTTCTTTCTAAAGTTTCTATATGCATCAGGGCTACGTAGGGGAAAGCGGCTTTAGTTTGATACAAAAGATATTTAGACATTAACCTGGCTGGGGCAGATGGCTGCTTGTCCCCTTACTTGGTTGAGATTGCAAGTAATAGTTTGACCCTAACAGATAAGATGTTCCCATCTCTGATTGGCATTTCTTGAAAGACTATTGAGGTGTGCAGTTCTAGAAAAGGCCTAATTTCTGGGTTTTGGGCTGGATGGGACAGGGTTTTCACTGTTCTAAGTCCACAAGACTGTGAGCCTGAAGGGACACTAGTGACCAAACCATCCCACTTCCTCTACTTATGGCCTTTAATAAAGCACATACATGTGTGTTCCTTAGAATCCCACTGTGCTACATTACCACATCATAATTATGCCTTGATATTTGGCAGGGGGACATGAGGAAGATTACAGGCAGAGGGAAGGCTTCCAGGGGCTGCTTGGAAAATTAGCTTGGGATGAAAACCCAACAAGCTTAAATTATTAATTGGTTTTTATACAGGTCTAAAAGAAAACATATGTGTGTGTATGTGTGTTTTCAGGAAAGAGTCTCCTGAATATAGAATAAGACCAAGCCCTCCTGAAAGGTGGGAAAGGGAGGCTGAAAGAGAATAGCTTCTAAGGTCAATACCTCAGCTTTCTATGACATTTATTTTTCTATTAATTCTTGGCATTTATATTGCTGTGATAGATCAATTAGCCTCTCACAATGTTCCAGTCCATTGACCTTATCATTTCACTATCCTATGATGCTATTGTCACCATAGGGAGACTGCAAAAGAAACATTTATAATTTTGAATTACCTAGGTCTAGAGCTGGGGAAACATTAAAAGGCTTAGTTTGGATAATCAGGAGCACATTAGATAACTGACCCTTTAGAGAGTTTTCCTTTTTCTTGTCTTTCTTGAATTCTGACAGCTACACTGTAAAAAGCAAAGGAACAGGACTCATCCTGCACAGTGCTGCTACTCAGGGATTCCGAAATGACCCTGAGACTACTTGGATCACAGAATCTCAAAACTAGAAGGAGCCTTACCTGAGAGGTCATTATGTCAGTCAGGATCCTTGGCTGAAGGCAACAGACTGGACTATGGATAAGAAGGGAATTAGCTAGAAGGCTAGCAGGGGACTCTGAGGTCAATGGCAGGCTAGAGAAGGAAGCTTGGGAATGGAAACCAAGGGTGCTCTGGAGAGCTGGGAAGCAGTAGTTTCGGCAACATTCTACTAGGAAAAATGCCCTCTGGCTGTTTCTTCTGTCCGTCAAGACTCAGTCTTGAAAGAATTCATTTGGTAAATAAAAGATATAGATTCTTTGGCTTCTGTAGTGGGAGAGCACTTGGAATTAACTTTCCATCAGGACCACACCAAATACTAAAGAGGAAATTCCCCTGGAGGAAATCAGGATGCTTTTAGGAGGGGGAAGTGACTAATGGGAAGCACAAACACACACACACAAAAAGGCGATGGGAGGGGTGGGGAGACTAAAAGAGAGAAAGGAAAAAGTTTAATACTAGGTAATTATTTAGTCAAACCTCATTTTATAGGTGAAGAGACTGACCCAGATAGTGATATGGTTTGTTCAAGTTTACAGACTAAGGAAGGTCCCAGCAGGGGTGAGAACCTAGGTTTCCCAGCTCCTGGCTTCATGCTTGTTTCAACACCCAGTGCTCCTGGAAGCAGTGCCAACGGCCTCACTCAGCTGTAATCACAAGAGTTTGGCCCAAGTGTGTTGGTCTATCCAGTTACTTCAGATATGAGGATTTTGAAAAAGCACTTCATTCAGACTCAGCTGTTGAGGGAGCAACCACTAATGCTTTCAATAGAAACTAGTTTTTACATCTATGTTTTTTTTTGCAAGCAACATACATTATCACCATCTGCCTGAAAAAATCACTAGCTAGAGAAGAATGTACAGTGAGGTGTAGTACTTTAAATACCATGAGAATTCCAGGTAATTGCAGAGATGCTGTTCATCCATCTTGGAATGGGATTTCAGTTAAATAGTCGATCTTTTTCGGTGATGGATGCACCAGGTCCTAATTAATTGAAGTCAGTAAAAACGTAGGTTGTCTGGTATTCTGTGTCCGATATCAAACCTGTTGGGGATGAGGCTGCAATCCCAGGCAGACATTTAAGAGCTGTGGTGAAAAGGCACTCGCCAAGGGCCCAGAAGCATCCAACTCTGGTCAGTCAGAGCTGCAGAGGCAGGAAGGCTGAATAGGGTTGTGTGGATTCAATTGTTGGTTCTGAGAAGCTTCGGGGCTGCCCCACAGACAGTAAACACACGTTTTTGAGGGAGGGGGGCAGTGACTCCTCTAATCCAAGACCAGGGATGAGGAGAGGGCTTAGTTTAATGTGGAGAAACTTGTGTAAATAACAGCATGCTGTTTTAGAAAGGTTGTTGATTTGCTGACTGAAGAGTAAATAGAAGTCCAGCATCTGGGCTCTGTGACCAGCTCAGCCTGGTACAGAGCCACACAAGGACGTGTGGAGGTAACTGCTGTGCAGGAGCAGTTTTTAAGTTAGCATCACTTTCTAAACCTCTAGGTCACCTTCTCCCCACCCCCCCCCACTCCTCCGTCCCGTCCTCCCCCTCCCCCGCCCCCCCCACCCCTTTTGTTATGTCTAAACAAATCCTGTTATGAAACAACAACAAAAAACCTGGCACTCAGAGAAATGGGACTTGGACTACATTTCAGTTTTGACTTCTAAACAGAGGAAGCAGTGATTGGACTGTAAGCAACACACACCCATTATCATCAGAACTCATAAGCTTAATTACAGAGAAACTGAAAGCTAATAATTTTTATGCACCGTTGCATCCCTAGGAGGCCAGTTACCATGGATATCTCTCCTTCCTTTCCTTCTACTGAGAGCGTATTTACACAGAAAAGGAAGAGAAATATAAACATGACGGAAAGATTAAACGAGACAAGGCACAGTTTGCTATAAATATTTTACATTTATTATAAGAATACAGTAAAAAAAGGTTCTGCAGAACTATAAGTGGTAATTGGTCTATTGGAAAAGAAAAAAGAGGCTATTTGAAGGTGATCAAAGTTTACAAAAAATATGAAATCATGTTTTTAAAAAAGTAGAAAACAATTTAAAAACATCCTACAATGTTAGCTGAAGTTCAAAGTGTATTTATTCTGAATGTAAAAACTAACAAATAAATAAGTGTTAAATACAGATCTCAGTTAAAAATGGTAAAAGACAGACAACTAACTGCATTACATATCTAGCTCTCATTCATTTTCAGACATGTTTACAAAGCCAGATAAAACTCACTAAAGGCCTTGTCTGTATGTTTTACACTTGAACTTTTTATAAGAAGCACCCTATTTCCAGTGTTTCTTTTATCCACTTCACAAATATATTATTTTAAAACAATAACAAAAAAGATTAAAGGTGCTTTAACCTGATAACATTGGCACTAAAACTGTGTAAACCACAGGAGTGTTTTGCTCAAAATGATGCTTATGGATGGAACATCTATACCACTGGGGGCCGAGGGCAGTCCCACTCCTACCCCATCATCCCAAACTCATCTTCAAAAAAGGGAAGAGGAAGCAACTCATAAAAATGACATTTCTGCAACTACTCACTGTGAGCCTGTGCCAGGAAAATGGCAGTGCCTTAGGCCAGTGAGCTGCCTTGTCAAATGGCCTAGGCATCACCTGTATATTTTATTTTTGCTTTCAATTTGCTTAGGTTCCTGAAGAAGTCAGTGTTGGTTTTGGAACTTTGACAACTTTATTTTATTCTCCTGCATTTACCTGGCTTTTTCCTAACCCTATGTGGTTGTATGGCCATGACTTTAGAGAGTTCTAATCTTTTCGGGTACTCATCAGACCAAACCAAGAAAAACAAAAAACCATAACAAATTCTGCAGAATTCATACTACCACAAACTCCACTATCTTATGTTGCTTAATAAGGCCATTTAATATATTTAAACATAAATTAAACAAGACTTCTAGATGTCTACTCATAAAGTTGTTTCAGTGAGAAATCTCAGTGCTTTATCAAGGAAAATGAAGAATAAAAATGGCCCATGAAAAATGAGTTCCTGGCATTGGTCCATGGTGAGAGCCTGATTTTGTCACAGGATGGTATTTAGTAATTGATATTTTATATAGTGAAGGGAGATGTTCATCAAATGGATGGGAGTTTCATATCTTTGGCCACTTGGTCATGAATTTGAAATACCCAAGACCCCTCCCTACCAGTTCCCCTTTATCTTGGATTTTGATTTGATGCTTGGAACCTATACCTGGGTTTGGATTTAGAATCATGGGATTATAAAATATACTTGTAATGGGGCTCAGGTGAACCTTGTGGAACCAATTTCTTTGACACTAAAGCCAAAAATAGTTACATTAAAACATGTACATTTTCTATATATGGCAAGTGTGAAAGGCCGAGCATCTGAGGAGGAATTATGGCAAATAAGTTCACTTCTGTTGGAGTTGATCTTCTGCTTGCAGTTGAAGCAAAGCAGTTCAGACTGGCAGGGCATGCGCCTCCGTGGCATCCTATAGTCTAAGAACTGCTGTACTTGGGTGAGTAAAAAACATTCACAATCCCATGAAGCACTGTTCTGGGCACCATGCCTTTTACATTTGTGTACAACAGTCTGGCATTTCTTAAGAGCAGGCAGGCACGTTTATTTCTACCAAATGAAATTATTTTTAAAAAGAAAATCCCTGCATAGTAGGGTATTTTGCTTTCTCCATCTATGTCTAAAAATTAACGAGTGTGGATTAGTGAGCTGGCAAAGACTGCCAGGATGGTCCTTTTCTCTGGAATCTCAGTAACAACAGATTCCAGATTCCTTCTTGGACCCTAAGGTTCTGAATCTAGGGCACTTTATTTAAGCCCCCATTGGGGGGAATTTAGTTTTTTGTTTGATAAAAGTTGTTCATGCAACTCAAAAGGAGACCCCATGATTGTATAATTTGACAAGAGCTATATGAAGAAAATATTAATAATGAGAGTTCGGACTCATCCACAACTTAATTTTTCATTCTTCAAGTTTTGCTGCTCCAGTGTGGGAATTGGGATTTCTTTTTATTGGCCACCTTACGCTTATCCTGTTTTAGTGAAAATATGACATTTCCTACTGACATCTGTCCTATGCTTTCAAAATAAGGTTGTTATCTCTTCTGTGATCAGATGAATTGCCTAGATGGTTAGAGTTTTTGCATAGGTGTTTTCACTGAGCACACAGAAGTGTTTCTTTTGTCTGCTTTTTATGATTGAAATCTGGTTTCTTAGTATGTCATTTTAGAATCTGCTTTGGCTAGTATCTACAATGCTTATTCTGTTGATAAAGTTGTTCTTGGCAGATAGGAGCAAGGTGTGATGTCTGGCGTTTTAGGAAGAGTACCGCTTTGGGGAAACTGTAGAGTAGAGCTGATGTTTTAACACAGTGGTGCTTTGGGTTCTACATATCTACGAAGATTGGCTTATTTCGAACTTAAGGCTTCATATTTGCTACTCTTTTCTGAAGCTATGGAAAAACTTGTTAATATTGCATAATTTAATTACTGACAAGAGGCGTGTGAAAGAAATAACAAAATATAATGGCACAGAATAATGGAATGCAAAAATTAAATATGTCCAAGGGTTTAAGGTATAGTAATCATTGTTAATGTTTTGACATTCCTTTGGAGGTTGGTCACCTACCAAGCTTTTTGGCCAAGTCAACAGGCTGCTTCCCTGAACACACCTGCTCACAGTGGTCTCCCTCCCCTCTGGATAGTGTGACTCATCAAATAAGTCTGCCACCTAACTGTCCTGTCTCCATCACAAGGACTACAGCTAGGTCTTCTTTGTATTTCAAGTTGCATCTGCCCTGGAGCTGATCACATAGTGGTTGTACAGTTGCCTGCAGTAAATTGACACCTGGGAGTTCCTTGTGAGGCAAGGAGCATCCTAAGCACCAGAGGAGAAACTCTTTGGTCTGGGCCAATTAAGACACTGTCTGATAGAAGTGGACAATATAAAGCTTTTGTTTTGGTAAAGTAAAGATTAAGAAACCGAATATGAGAAAAGGGAATACTAACTTGAAATTAAAAAAAAAAAAAAAAATCCAGAAAAACTAGTACCCAGCATGGTTCTTTGCACCTGACAGTGGCAGATGTTCAAGAAAAGTTTCTGAATGAATAAAGCTGAGGTGCTAAATCTGTCTTCATGTTGCAAGCATAGACACCTACAAGATGTCTTTAATACAATAAGAAGTAGAAGCTTTCACAGCAATTCTCCTCCAGTGCTGGCTATCCCAGACCTATGCGTGCCATTCTGCAGCTCCCCACTGCTTAGTGCGCTCAACTACCGTCATGTCTGCAGCCTTACAGAAAAGCTGAGTGACGGTAATTTTCATTCAACAGTGGCTACCTCCTGAGATGATATTTTCTTTCATAAAGAAAATCAGATAAATATCCTATTCAGTCCTTTAAGAAATGTTGTAGAGACTTGAAAGGCATGTAATGTTTAATAACATGCAGCAGGAAGTGCTTCGAAACCCACTTTTGAGGATTAGCTTTCCCTTATTTGTACTGCATTTATTTGTTGGGAGGTTAGCCTTTGAGTCACTTTGTGGTGGTACTTTGTTATTGCCCTTCACGCCCTTAAGTCTTCTTATTTGGATGTCTCTTTCCCTGCCTTCTGTGTCTATCCTCAGCCATGCTGCGCTGTGACTGGCTTTAAGATGTTCCTAAGATACCTTTCCCTCTAATGGTGCTAGTGTAAAGTGGAACACTACTATTTAATTGGCATTTTCCTACTTCCCTGCTGAATTCCATGGTTCCCCAGAGTAGACCCATCATAGTAAGGTCCCTCTGGGGGTAACTGTAGGAGCCAACTAGCTAACATTAGTCAAAAGGTGAAATAGGGCTGATCTAAGCACACTTTCATTTAGACTAGCCCAGGTGAAGCAACACAAGATTTCTAATAAGGTATGAATGATCAGTGATCTTAGGTTAAGAAATATTAAATATAACTAATGCAAACGTAAAGAGACTTTGAATAGTCTCTCATAAAAGTCTGACGTCTTATGATCAAATCCTTTGGTTGGCAGGCCAATGAGTACAAATGTTGCCCCACAAAGCATCATCTATGAGCTAGGGATATAAAACTGCTCCAAATGCAAAGGAGGGAGGTGTGTGGTTTGCTCACATGAAGGCCCGCACAATGGCAAGGTGACCTCTTTTGCTTCTTTTGGCTCCAATATCTTTTACATTTTCTACAGGAAATGATCTGGCTTGGTGGCACTGTTCTCCTCAGGCTTTCTATTGACATTGTCCAAGTCTTTGTTCCACTTTAATTATTCCATCCTCTCTGTAGGGGCTGCACCATCCTGCCTTAGAATAACCGGTTCTTTCCTCTTTGCCTTTGTAGATGCTTGCCTCGGCTCCTTATTAACACATATTGAAGCCTATGCTCGTCACTTCTCTGCAGTTTAAAGTGACTAGGAATTTAGAACAGCAGGATTTTTCTACCACCCAACAACCTCAGTGCTCATTAGGCAGCTAAGTGAGTCTTAGTGTCCATACTTAACAATTCCAAATTTAATCTTTGAGTCAGTATGAGGCAGTAGGATGGTTTTCAAGGAGTAATAAATATTTCCTTAAATTGAATTATGACTAAGATACATAGTTCATATACCTTCTATGTTATAGTATTATTTTTTAAAGGAGAATTTTATGGGACTCTAAGACTGTACCAATATCTCTTTCAAGTAGGCAGTCTTGGTACAAGAGTATTTTCTTTTGCAAAAATGAATATGCAGTCTGGATTCTTCCAAATAATATAGTATACAGACTTGATATGAAACTCATCAAAACAGAAAAATAAATAAAATTAAAATATTTAATAAAAATATTTCTGGCATGTATAAGCAAATCAAAGTAATAAAAGAGGTAACACTTTATTTTAATGGTAAACTTTCATGCTAACTTAATATAATTGAAAAGTAATATAAACTCATTTTTATATAAAATCTTTGTTTCTATTTAATTAACATATTAATACATAAAGAAAAGTATCTTTTTCAATTGTCTCTCCCTTTGTTGCTCTTTTTATTTTGCATTATTCTCTGTTTTGTGTGAGGGCTCTGACCTCCTAATACAAAAGTCAGTCTTTCATGACTCAGAACAGTGCTTATGGACAATCAATTTTGTTGATAAAAAACATCTAAAATATCAATGCTGTGCCCAGGGGAGTATGTTGGGAAAAAAGAGCTGAGGCAAACAACCTCTTCTCAGAAAATTTCAATTAATCTCACTTCAAAGGAAACGGGGCCATGAAATAATGTGCACAGGTGCACTAAGTTAGGTTTTCAGGTATGCCCTCAGAACATCCGATGACTCACAAGAATGAATTATCAAGTGGAGTGACTGAGATCTGATGAAGGTGACATACAATCTAAACATGTATTGTTGCATTCTAATTTTTATGTTTATTCCACTACAAGGTCCTCAGTGTGTGACATAAAATTAAAACACTTTCTTCTTGATACAGTCTCACACCAGTATTGTGAAGCAATAGTTATTTTAGTGGTATTAGCCAAACTTTATATAAAACTATATGGCACAACTGAAACATGAATGTAACATAGACAACAAAACTATATTGTGGTTTAAAGGAAGTTAAAACTATTTCAGTGGCTGAACATTTTTTTTCCTTTTAAAAATAACCCTCAAAAACAATTGTGAAACGTGTGTTGCACAATAATAACTATTACAATTTGGCTTATGGTCTATGCTGATCTGTTTGAGAGATGTTTAAATAATCTTATATTTGTGATAAAATTGTGAATTATGGATTAAGAACTTTATTGCCTATATTAAATTTGGGAGATAAAAGAAAAATGACTGCATGAGACCTTTCCCTGGGGACCTAGTGGCAGAATGGGCTAAAATAAAGCCTCTGGTTTTGAAAGTTTAAACAAAACCTGTCAATCCTTTATTATTATTTTCCTGAAAGAGAAGGAATGCATTGGCTTTGGGCAGTAAACTTAGATTACTTGAATAAAAAATTATTTTTAGGTTTTCCACGTTGGTAATGTTAATTTGATGTTAAAAGATTTCTTTCCTTGAAAAACGATGAATTAGCTAAATATTTTTCATAAAGGCTTCTAGGTGAGTCAAAATAGAAAAATGTAGATGAGAGACTGCCTGGGCGTACCCATCCCCACCCCCTCCATATTCATAAACTTAAGGAATTATGACAGGAACTGTATGGAAGTAATATATGCAACTCTTGGAAAATCTATTAACAACACAAAGATTTGCAACCTGGCTTAATTACATTCAGACCAGTGGCAATTTTGGATACAACTGTTTTCTTACTAAACAAGTCACAGAATTCTGTGCATTTCTGAAGCCTTCTTTCCCTACATCGACTTGCAAATTTGGAATAGTATTTATGTGTGTGCTTTTGGGTACGGATTAGCCTCTTAAAATACATAATTCCAATAATTATCAGTGACAGAAGGGATGAATACATTATGCTTTAAGTGCAAGAAAATTAACAGTAAAAAAATGGTTTGCATGTGCCTATATTAAATTTAATATTCTATACAACAGGTATCCTGAAAGACTCCCAATGCGTTATTAATCCTGAACTATGCCACTGCCTGCTTTGGGACAAGGAATAAAATAGAATTTAAATGCTGCAGATGTCATGATGTTTTGAAAAGCTTCTTTAATTTAAGCACAGAGTTAAGATGTGAATTGTAAATTGTAACAGCTGGGATGAGTAAAATATCAATGCCGTGTTCATTCTTTAAACCAGGATGCAAAGATTAAGCTTCAGGTCTTGTTCACAAAATTAAAGCCAAAACCAGCATCCTCTCTCCTTGCTGAGAGCTTGGCATTGAGGCTGCTAAGTGATGGGAGGCTGTTTTCTTTAAACGAAGAATCTTACAGAAGAATTCACTTGGAAATACTGAGAAAGGGTGGATATGTCCCCCTCTTATTTTTATTTTTGAAGGCCAGCAGGGGCCTGAAGACCAAAACACTTAATCTTAATTCATGAGTCTGTGCTCTGATTTACCATGGTGTATGCCATCAAAAGAAGGTTCCATTTATTTACAATATTTGATGGAAGAGGAAAATAATGCTGATTTTAAAAAAAGTGCTTTGAATATTGCAATATATTTCTGGGGACAAGTTTATTATGCTTTTGTTTTAGTCTGGATGTAGTAACCTATTTATGTGAATAAAACTTGCAAGGAGACTGAAATGATAGACACAAGCCATTATTCTCTTTCTACTCTTTAGAGTACTGGATGTGATTTCTGTGCCATGATATTCATATTCATGGGCAGCAAACGGTTGGAGAGGGCAGGAGGAATTTTCTACCCCATAAGCTCTTCCAATAAACATAGACCAAATAATTACTAAAGTACTATTTATCTGGACACATGCCTGAGCACTTACTTATTAAAAGTTCCCAAGCTGCATTCACCCCTGAGCATGAGCATCCCTCACATACACATTTATCCTGACAGGCAACTAAGTACAGAACATGGGGTAAGTTCCTTGGATGCAGCTAAGACTTAGCTCAGCAGAATCCCAGATTTAACTCTCTGCTACATACTTATTTGAAGCATCTCCAGAAATGCGCTTGTGTACTTGTCAGTTAACGATAAAAAATTTCCAGGTAACAGTAGAAGGGTAAATGAAGGGGGAAAGTGGAAATATGAGGGCTGTCCTACATCTTTTTCCTCAATACTGTTCATCTGTCCTCTTAACCATTTACTCCATTCACACCTGCCTTGCCTCATGGTAGTACGTGCATGAATGTGCACATATGTATGTGTGTGTTTCTGAACTAGGATCATGAAATTTCGACAGCTCTGGAAACATACAAATGAAGGGAATTAAATTCTGCGATGCCTCCTATGCTGTTAGTTCTGTGAACTTGTGCTTTGTAGTTTTTCAGAAAAATTTGTATTGCCATTAAGAAGGCTTCATCTACGAACTCCTGAAAAATGTTTCTTAGAGCATGTCTTGTGAATTCAGACCATAAAATAAAAAGGGTGCTTGTGTGTAAAGGCATAACCTGGATATGAAGACAAATTTTATCTTTTAGTTTTCTTTGATCACTGTTCTAGCTGCTCTTTTTCTCTAGACCACCCTCCTGTTCAAACGTACTTCTTGCTGTCACAGCTCTCTAAAACATCCTTTTAAAAGCTGCTGTCTCAACGCTAAGAATATGCTATTTGAGGACATCTCGTGTGGTTTTCTGATGCTCAGACAAAAGAGAAGGGAAACAACCACTTTACTAATAATACAGGAGAGTGATGATTCTTACACTGCACTTATTTCTGGCGAGAAAGAAAAGAAAAACCCTAGGAGGGCCAAATAATTCCCAATATAAAAATGATGTTTACAAATATAGTCTTGCCTTGGCAGAGCAGAAAGCCAACTTTGGTTGGAATATGTCCTGCAAACATGGCATTACCAAGGCAGCTTATAGCACCGATCGAGTCAGGTCTGGAGCATAGGATGACAGCCAATGAACTGTGCCTGAAGTAGAAAAGCTTTGAGAAACATCAGTGGTCCTGGTGCGGAAAAGACAGATCTGTTTTCTCTCACATTACAGCCTGTGCTTCTCTATTTACAGTGACCTGAAATGGCAGGAGTGCTGTGGTGGGCTAATAAAGCCCTTGGTAGGACTGTTTCTTGAATGCATTTGTCTTTGCCTTTTTTTGTAAGTGGCACGTATTTAAAAAAAACACACATTTAATAATAAAAAAATAATAACCTTAGCAGACTGTTGCAGGTAATGTGGTATAAACTCATTGTTAACAAGAAGAACAAAATTACTGTGCTGGAAGACTGGGTCCTGAAGGCTGTGTTTGGCACTGTTCCATCATCACTATGTGATCTTCCTCTTGATGACAGTGAGCTCTTTCTGAAGTTCACTGAACTTGGGGCGGTTTTCAGGTTTATAATCCCAACACCTCATCATAATTTTAAAGATATCCTCCGGACAATTCTGTGGGGCTGACATTCGGTATCCTGAAGACCCAAGAGAAGAACAGGGAATTTAGAATGGAGATAAGATGTAAATGTCAATGCAGGTTTGCAGTTTGTAAATTTAGTACCGTATGTTGTAGGTGTAATAAAAACAAAAAACTCGTTTCAGGGCAAACGGATTTTTTGTTTTCTATAGGTGGGGCAGAATTCTATATTACAGAGCCATAGAATTACCTTCTCGTTCAAGGAACCCACTTTTTGTTTGTTCGTTTTGTCACAAAGTCTAATGTGAGATACATCACATACAAATGCATAGTTTAAGTATTTGCTTTTAGAATCTGCTTTTAGGTGCTGTGTGCGGAATTTTTAAAAAATCGTCTCTCCAGGTTTTTGAAGATTAAGAGAGGATGAGGATTTAATAAACACTAATCCAAAGTGAAATAAAAATGAATACGAATTATATTCCTTTACAGTCCAAAGAGAATCTTTAATTCAAAGTTGGCTGGCGGTGTCCCAGTAGTGTGCTGGGTTGGGTGCCCGTGCATGTTTGCCTCAGGATGTCAGATGTCTGCGAGAAGCAGGAAAAGGTAGGAAGGAAGCTAGAAAGTCATCCTCTTACAACCAGTTCCACAACCACATCCCTCTTGAGCAGCCTGACACTAAGGCATTGACATTTTGTCAAAAGCATTCTTTCCGATGAAAGCTGTGGACTACACAAGTGCGTGCTAGGGTGTCACCATCACCTACTTACTTATTCCTATCTCTGATTTGGGAACCATAGTGTTTCTTCAGAAGTATTACAGAATTCTCAAAAACTTCTTCCTAAAGTCTAACTACATTTCGATTTGCAGTAATATTAATGGTGTTTATCTGGCATAAAAAAAAAAAATAGGAGCTTGAGGAACACTATCCTATTTCACATGAAGAGAGTTGACTGGCATCACCTTGCAGATGGCACACCAGGCAGGGGGAGTAGAAGAAAAGCCTGGAGCTCTCTATTTTTAAAGTGTTGCAATTTTCAAAAGACTTCTGTTTGTTGCTTTTTGTTGTATAAGACCCACATGATCCACAGAGTTCAGAAATGGATTCATAAACACCTCTGCTCTCCCTTTACATACCTAAACAGTATGTACCACCCTCTCCTTCCCCAGGAAAACCACAGCGCTGGCCCTTGGGGCCGGGTATGAATATTACTACTCCGTGTCTTTGGCTTACCTCTTTCCACTTGCTCACGTGCTTGCTGATTTGTCATTCCAGGGTATGGACAGACACCTAAGCTGAAGGTCTCCCACAGGAGGATGCCAAAGCTCCACACGTCACTCTCTGAACTATATCTCCCTAGAGGGCAAACAAAACCATAACCAGGTGAGTGGATAGGTAGGTAACCATTTCTGGGTATGTATGTCTAGGTTAGTCACATACTAACATATTTAAATTTACCAAAGGAACTCAATTACTAGTGAACCTATTGTTTTCACTAGTTTTACTTTCCCGGACTAGTAATATTACCAAATAAATGAACAGTCTTCAGGCTGCTAGTTTAACTAAATGAGCTTCCAAATCACTTTTTCCCTATCAAGAACAAATATTCAGCCAGCATGCAAGCTTACTTTCTCTGTGGTATCTAAATGAGATGGATGATTTATATAAAACATATATAAATTTGTACACATCAATGCCTAGGAGATTGAATAAGTTGGATTTCTGCAATTTTGCCTTCTGCCTGCATCATTATCATTCCGCTAAAATTACAAACAAACTTAAAGCAATAAGGAAAGTTTCTTAACTTTAATTTTTTACTCATCACTGTTTACAGATATTCTTACTTGCTTAAAGGTCTCATTTTCTCCACTGATCATTTCATTTACTGAAAATATATTTTTGTGTGTTTTGAATAGAGTAGAAATTAACATAGCGGGCTGATAAAAACAACTCCTTTAAATTACATGGTGCCTTGTTTTGTCAAAATATCCTGGTGCACCTGTTTTACTATGCAACATAAGCTAAGTTCTTAGAATTTTTTTTTTTTTTTTTTTTGGTAGTCTTCTAGAGAAGCAGAGTAAAAACCAGCACAAGATACCTTCTGGACATGGATGTGAAATCAAGGAGGCAAAATAGAAAAATTTTTTCCAGTCTCCAAGAGGTAAGAATTTCCAAGATTTTTCCAACGGATTTGTATTTTTATTTTATATATAGGGCATAATTAATCATAATTAAATCCCATTTGCAGTGGTGTTAAAGGATTCTTAAATGATTTCATTTCTATCTTCCTTGTAGCTACACCTCATAACTCTGCCTTCTCCAGGATTTATAAATAACTCCCTCTCAAATCATCTTGTTACTTTAAAGTTAGGATGGTGTTTTCACTTTCTTAAAAAAAGCAAAGTGAGAATGAGAGTATGCCTATGCTATGATAACTGCTCTGACGTTACAGTTTGGAGTGTACTTACTGATTATCATCTCCAGCTGTGAAAATTAGCTTCCTTCTTAGTATACAGTAATTATGGACATTCATTATGATATTTGGTAGGGAGATTAGTTTTATTGTCTGCATATCAACTCTATCTTGTTTGGCATCTAATGATTTAATACTTTTCATGAAAATCATTCAATGGCTACAGTTAAGACTAATTTTGTAAGAAAATACAAGGGATACAGAGTCAGATACCTTCTTTTTATAAGATAATATCTGGGCAGATATCAAGAAAGGCATGTTGTATATAAACCAACATTCCATAAATAAAAGCTTTTAACTCCATAACTTTGACTTTTGAACCTGGTTTCGATAATTTTTAAAAATTTTATTATTAGTTTCAAGTATACAGTATATTGGTTAGACATTTATATAGATTATAAAATGATCCCCCTGCTTTCTCTCCTCTGGCTCTCCACCTAGCCATTACATTAATGCTGACTGCATTCCCTATGCCATGTTCCCCATCCCAGTGACCGTCTATCAATTACTAATTTGTACTTCTTTAACTCTTTAACCCATTCTCCCAGCCTCTCAATTGCCCTTCCCTCTGGTCGTCACAGATTGTCCTCTATATTTGACTCCATTTTTAATTAGTTTGTTCTTTTTGCTCCTTGGATTCCACATATAAGTGAAATCATATGGTATTTATCTCTCTTTGTCTGACTTATTTCACTTAGCATCATAACCTCTAGGTCCATCCATTTTGTTGCAAATGGTAGGATTTCATTTTTTTTTAAATGGCCGAGTAATATTCCATTGTATATGTGAACCATAACTTTTTATCCAATTGGTTGATGGGCATTTAGGTTGCTTCCATATCTTGGCTATTGTAAATTGTGCTGCCATGAACACAGGGATGCATAAATCTTTACGAATTATTGTTTTGGTTTTCTTTGGCTAAATCCCCAGAAGTGCAATTGCTGGGTCAATAGGTAGATCCATTTTTAATTCTTTGCAAAACCTCAGACTGTTTTCCATAGTGGCTGTATCAATTTTCAATCCCACCAACAGCATATGAGGGTTCCCTTTTCTCCACATCCTAGCCAACACTTGTTCTTTGATTTATTGATGATAATCATTCTGACAGGTGTCAGGTGATATGTCATTGTGGTTTTAATTTGCGTATCTCTGATGATTAGTGACCTCCAGTATCTTTTCATATGTCTATTGGCCATCTGTATTTCCTCTTTGGAGAAATATCTATTCGGGTATTCTGCCCATTTTTTAATTGGATTGTTTTTTTTTGTTGTTGAGTTGTATGAGTTCTTTATATATCTTGGATATTAATCTCCTATCAGATGTGTCATAAGTGAATCTTCTCCCATTCAATTGGTTGTTTTTCCGTGGTTTTGCTAATTAAAAAAATTTTTTTTATCTATTTACATTAATTTATCTATGTTAATGAGGTATAATTGACATAACATTATTAGTTTCAAGTGTACAACATAATGACTCAATATTTGTATAATTGCAAAATGATCACCATAATAACTCTAGTTAACATCAGTCACCATGCATAGTTATAAAAATTTATATTTTTTTGATGAGTAGTTTTAAGATCTATTCTCTTAGGAACTTCCAAATATGTAATACAGTACTATTGTCACCATGCTGTACATTACATCCTCAAGACTTATTTTATTACTGGGAGTTTGTACCTTTGTCCCACTTTATCCATTTTGCTCATCCCAAGCCCCTGCCTCTGGCAACTACTATTAATCTGTTCTCTGTATCTATGAGCTTGTTGTGTGTGTGTGTGTGTGTGTGTGTGTTCTTTTTTAGAGTCCACATGTAAGTGAGATCATGTAGTATTTGTTATTTTCTGTCTGAATTACACCCTCAGGGTCTACCTCTGATGTTTCAAATGGCGAGATTTCATTCTTTTTTATGGCTGAATAGTATTCCATTGTATATATGTACTACATTTTCTTTATCCATTTATGTATTGATGAACATTAAGTTATTTCTATGTTTTGGCTATTGTAAGTAATGCTACAGTGTACATGGGGGGAATTATATCTTTTCAAAATAGTGATTTCATTTCCTTCAGATATTTACCCAGAAGTGGAATTGCTGAGTCATAGGGTAGTTCTATTTTTAATTTTTTGAGGAACTTCCATATTGTTCTCCATAGTGGCTGCACCAATTTACATCCCCACCAACAGTGCACAAGGGTTCCCTTTCCTTCACATCCTTGTGAAACACTTGTTATGTCTTCTTGATAACAGCTATTCTAACACGTGTGATTTGGTATCCGTTGTAGCTTTGATTTGCACTTCCCTGATGATTAGTGACATTGAGAATCATTTTATGTACCTGTTGGTCACCTGTATGTTTTCTCTGGGAAAATGCAAATTCAGATCTGCCCATTTCCTGATTGGATTTTTTTTTTTTTGCTATTGAGTTGTATGAGTTCTTTATATTTTTGAATATTAACCCATTATTAGGTATATGATTTGCAAATATTTTCTCCCATTCAGTAGGTTACCATTTCATTTTGCTGATAATTTCTTTTGCTGTGCTAAAGCTTTTTAATTTGAGGTATTCCTATTGGCTTATATTTGCTTTTGTTGTCTTTGGTGTCAGATTCAAAAAATTGCTGCCAAGACTGATATTAAGATTACTGCCTGTATTTTCTTCTCGGATTTTTATAGTTTCAGGTCTTACATTCAAGTCTTTAATCCATTTGAATTAATTTTTAGTTGTGGCAAAAGATAATGGTCCAGTTTATTTTATTATTATTACTTTTTTTTGCATGGAGCTGTCCAGTTTTCCCAACAGTATCGAAGAGACTGTCCTTTCTCCATTGTATATTCTTGGCCCCTTTGCCATAAATTGACCATGCAGGCATGGGTTTATTTCTGGGCTCTCTGTTCCACTGATCTATGTCTGTTTTTATGCAACACCATACTATTTTGATTACACTGTAGCTTTGTATTATAGTTTGATATCGGGGAGTGTGATGCCTCTAGCTTTGTTCTTTCTCAAGATTGCTTTGGCTATTTGGGGTCTTTGTGGTTCCGTACAAATTTTAGAATTGTTTTCTCTACTTCTGTGAGAAATGCCATTGGAATTTTGTTAGGGATTACAATGAATCTGTAGATTGCTTTGGGTAGTATGGTCATTTTAACAATATTAATTCTTCCAATCTGTGAGCATGGAATATCTTTCAATTGATTTGCTTCTTCGATTTCTTTCATTAATGTCGTATAGCTTTCACTGTATAGGTCTTTCAACACCCTGGTTAAACTTATTCCTAGTTATTGTTTTTGATGCAATCATAAATGGGATTTAAAAAAATTTCTCTAATAGTTCATTATTAATAGAAATGTAACATATTTTCATATATTGATTTTGTATCCTGCAACTTTACTGAATTGATTGATTAGTTCTAACAGTTTCCTGGTGAAATCTTTAGGAATATAAAAATATATATGTAGTGACAAATAGTGACAATTTTACTTCTTTCCATTTGATTTCTTTTTCTTTCTTTGTCTTGCCCAACTGTTCTGGCAAGGACTTCTAATGCTGTTAAGTGTGAGAGTGGGCAACCTTGTTTTGTTCTTGATCTTAGAGGAAAAGTTTTCATGTTTCATCATTAAGTATGATGTTAGCAGTGAAGGTTTGTCATATATGACCTTTATGTTGAGGTACATTCCCTCTATAACACCTTGAGAGTTTATATTTGATCTCCTTTACCCACTTCACCATCTCCCTACCCCCTATTTGTGACCTTTACCCCATCTACCTCCCCTACCCAACTAGTAATCACTACTCTATAGTTCTCTGGTAACCACGAGTCTATAGTCCATGCCCATGAGTCTCTGTCCCGTCCATTTGTTGCTTTTAGGTTTATATCTCACATATAAGTAATATCATGTGATTTTCAACTTTTTCTGTCTGGCTTATTTTGCATAGCATGATTATCTCGAGGTCCATCCATGTTGTCGCAAATGGCAGTATTTCATCTCTTCTTATGGCTGAGTAATATCCCATTGTATATGTGTACCACAGCTTCTTTAGCCAATCTTCTATCATAGGACACTTTGGTTGCTTCCATGTCCTGGCCACTGTGAATAATGCTGCTATGAACACTGGTGTGCAAATATCTTTTAGGATATGGGTTTTCAAGTCTTTAGGGTAAATACCTAGTAGGGGGATTGCTGGATCATATGGTAGATCAATTCTTAGTTTTTTGAGGAACCTCCATACTGTTTTCCATAGTGGCTGTACCAGTTTGCAGTCCTATCAGCAGCATATGGGGGGTTCTTTTTTCTCCACATCCTCTCCAACATTTGTTATTACTTGTCCTGTTGATTATAGCTATTCTAACAGGTGTGAGATGGTATCTCATTGTGGTTTTGATTTGCATTTCCCTAATAGCTAGCGATGTTGAGTGTCTTTTTATTTATTTGTTCACCATTAGTATGTGAGAGGTTTTTTGATTACCAGTACGGATATTGAATCAGTAATGTTCTGCTCAGAAGTTATAATTCTTCATGATTCAGTATATGTTTTTTAGGAACATATCCATTTCTTCTAGGTTGTAAAATTTATTGGTTAATAATTGTTCATAATAGTCTGTTATGATCCTTTGCATTTCTGTGGCATCAGTTTCTTCTCTTTCATTTCTGGTTTTGAGTCCTTTCTTTTTTCTTAGTGTAGCTAAAGGTTCGTCAATATTATTTATCAAAGAACCAGCTCTTAGTTTGATTTTTCTATTGCTTTTATAGACTTTATTGCATTTAGTTCCGCTCTGATCTTTGTTATTTCCTTCATTCTACTAACTTTGGGCTTCATTTCTTCTTCTTTTTCAAATTCCTTGAGGCATAATGTTAGGTCATTTATTTGAGATTTTTGTTTCTTCATGTATGTATTTATCACTATGAATTTCCCTCTTAAACTGCTGTTGTTACATCCTATAACTTTCGGTATGCTGTATTTCCATTTTTATTTGTCTCAGGTATTTTTCCATTTCTCTTTCAATTTCTTCAATGACTTATTTGTTTAGTGATATGTTGTTTAATTTCCACATATTTGTAAAGATTCTAGTTTTATTCTTTTAAAATTTATTTATTTTAATTAGTTTCAAGTATATAGTACATTGGTTAGACATCTATCTAGTTTGTAAAATGATCTCCCCAATTTCTCCCTCGGCTCTCTATCTAGCCAACATATTAATGTTAACTGCATTCCCTATGCCGTGCTCCTCATGACCATCTAACAACTACTAATTTGTACTTCTTTAACCCTTCACCCCATTCTTCCAGCCACCCAAACCATCCTCTCCTCTGTCCGTCAGCAAATTGTCCACTATATTTGTGAATCTGTTTTTGATTAGTTCTTTTTTATTCTTTAGATTCTGCATATAAGTGAAATCATATAGTGTTTATCTTTCTCTGTCTGACTTGAATACCTTCTAGGTCCATCAAAGCAATATCTTTTTCCAACCTCTTCCTTTTAGTCTGTGTGTGTCTTTTAATCTGAAGTGAGTCTCTTGTAGGTAGCATGTAGGGGTCTTGCTTTCTTATCCATTCATCCACTCTGTCTTTTAGTTGGAGCACTTAAATGAATAGTACCTTTTTATTTAAGGTACTTATTGATAGGAATGTAGTTGTTATCATTCTTTATTTCTGCTTTTGATACATGCTTTTTCTTCTTAAATAAGTCCCTCCAACATTTCTTGTAATATTGGCTTGGTGGTGATAAATTCCTTTAGTTTATTTTTGTCTGGGAAGCTCTTTATCTGTCCTTCAACTCTAAATGATAGCTTTGCTGGATAAAAGTATCCTTGGTTGTAGATCCTGGGTCTTCATCATGTTGAATATTTTGTGCCAAGCCCTTCTGTCCTGCATAGTTTCTTTTGAGAAATCAGCTGCCAGTTTTATAGGTGTTCCCTTGGAGGTAACTATCTATCTGCTTTTCTGTTGCTACTTTTAAGATTCGTTCTTTGCATTTAACCTTTGGCATTTTAATTATGATGTGTCTTTGTGTGGGCCTCTTTGGATTCCTGGTTTTTGGGGTTCTCTGAGCTTCCTGGTTTTATGTCTATTTCCTTCACCAGGTTAGGGAAGTTTTCCATCATTCTTTCTTGTTTTCCTTCAGGTATGCCGATGAGATGAATATTTTGACCCCTAATACCGTCCTATATCCTCCTTAAATTATTTTTATAGCCTTGGTATCTTTTTTCTTGCCATTCTGATTGAGTGTCCTTGGCTTTCCTGTCCTTTAGATAGGTCATTTGATCCTCTTCTTTATTCACTTTGTTTATTCCATTTAATATACTTCTTATCTCAGATGTGTTCTTCATTTCCAACTGGTTCCCTTTTTTAATTTCCATTTCTATGTATTTTTCTCTTTGTTGAAGTTCTCACTGAATTTATCTACGCTTCCCAAAAGTTCATTGAGCATCTTTATAACCAGTGTTTTGAACTCTGCATCTGTTAGATTACTTGACTCCATTATATCTGGATCTCTGTTCTGTTCTGTCATATGGTTTCTGCTTCTTTGTCTTCCCATTTTGGCTGTCTTCCCATGTCTATTTCTACACAATAAGCAAAGCTCCTAAGTCTACCGATCTTATTAGTGTGGATTTGTGAAGTTAGTGTCCAGTGGCACAGTCCCGAGAGGGGTTCAGCTGCAGGCCAATTTAGCCCAAGCCTCTGCCCCTCCGGGACCACCTGTCAAGATTCAGGAAGCAATCCACAGATGTTGTGCTTATAGTTGCCTCAAAAGGCCACACCAGAAACCGAGGCCAGTTATCTCCAGTGTGATTCTAGGTGCTGCTCAGTAAGGAGCACCTGACTTGCTGAGGATAAACCTGGATGTGGCCTGGGTGGGGCCGTGAGTTGGGGGAGGCAGGGTTTCAGGGAGTCCTCTGGGAGGAGTGACCTCTGTTATCCAGTTTGATGACGTCAGAGCTATGGCTGCATGGTGTCAGGTGCACTGGTAGGGGGAGGGCTCAACAGAGAACAATGGATACCACCAACATTTCTGTAGAGTTCGAGTCTTGGCTTAGCCTTCACTCTGATAATGTCTCCCTGTAAGTCCCTGGTGCCCCCTGTGCACAGCTGAACTGGCGCTCATCTGCTTGCGGAAAATCTGCTCGGGGATGTGGCTACTTTAAGAGGCGTCTGCCTCAGTCTTGGTCTCACTCAGCCGCTAGAGACTGGGCAGCCCCGCATCCTTGCCCTGTCCTACCTTCTGCTGTTGCAGGTGATTTCTTGGATTTCTCCTACTTGTATGGCCTGTTCATCCCAGGTGATTTTTCCTTGCTGCTTGCTGCTTGCTCCTTATTTCCGTCACAACTTTGATTTGGTCACCAGAAAGATGAACAGAGCCTCTATCATTTTCCTCCTCTAGTTTTGTTCTTATAATTGGTTTCTAATTTCATGCCATTGTGGTCCAAAAATATGTCCGATATGATCTCAATCTTAAATGTATTAAAACTTGTTTTGTGGCCTAATATATAATCTGTCGAAGAGAATGTGTTGCTGTTGGATGGAATGTTCTGTTAAGGCCGCTTGATCCAATGTGCTAAGGCCAATGTTTCCTTATTGAGTTTGTGCCTAGATGATCTATCTATTGGTGTACACTGGGCATTAGAGTCACTATTGTATTACTGTCTATTTCTTCCTTCAGGTATCTTAATATTTGTTTTATATATTTAGGTGCTCCCAAGTTGGATGCATAAATATTTACAAATGTTATATCCTATTGTTTGGTTGCTCCCTTTATATGTTATGTGATACAATCTTTGTCTCTGATTAAAGTCTGTTTTGTCTGATATATTTCCAGAGAATAACTATGTAGGCCTCTAGGTGTGTGCCAAATCTGAAGCCTGTGCTTCAGGACAAGAAAATAGGTCTCTTTAACAGACTGGGGTATGTTTCAGTTGGCTGTCTGTACAATGCCCTGGGGAGTGGTAGCCAAGAACTATTTGATTACTACCGTCCCATGGGACCAAGGAACACAAGTTCCCTTGGCCACCACAGCTCCTTTGTGATATATACTGGTGCTCTTGAGTGTGATAGAGAGTGCGAAGATGGCACTTCCCATCCTGTTGCTGGAGAGTGTACCAGCAGGCCTTTAGCTGTGTGTTAAATTAGATGCCTAACCATAATCTGATGCTTTAAGGTTAGCAAATGAGCCTCTTTCACATAAAGTCTTGGAGCCTCTCAATTGCCTGTTTCTGTGCTTTGTCCTAGGGTAGGTGAATTAGGTGAATCTGAGCATGTGAGCCTGTTAAGAGCCATTTCTTAGTTTTCGTGGACATCCCTGTTGGTTTTCAAAGTTAAATGTTTTGAGGGCTCATCGCTCAGGTGCAGGTCTTAAAAGCTGGAGTGCCGAATGTAGGGTTCAAACCCTTCACTACTCAGGGAGAAGCTTCGAGTTTTCCGTTCTCTCCTGATTGTGTGTTGCTGTGCTAGAGTTGGGTTAATGGCAAGATTGTGTCTCTGCCTTTTCTACCCACCTTGATGTGTTTTTGTTCCCTCTCGTTTGCCCAACATCTTAATCACTCAACTAGTTTGTATTTTTTTTCCCCCCAGAGGACACTGTAGCTGTAATTTTGGTGTATCTGTGGAAACAGGTGAGTTCAGGATCTTCCTATGTCACTGTCTTGAATTAGAACCTCACTGAATAATGGGCTAAGAGTAACTTACAATTGTATAGCATTTGCTACTTTTCCATCACTCATTTGATCCTCAGTACTCTTGTAGGAAAAAGCTACTAGCATTCTCATCTTGCAACTTAGAAAACGTAGGTATAGAGAAGTAGATGGCTGGGAAACCCTATCCTGATGGGCAATCCAGGCTTCTGTCTCTCTCCCATTCCAGACTACTTACTTACATCATATTAATTAGAGGATATGTCAGTCCCAAATTCCCAGGTGACAAGTAAAATTTTAATTGAATAAATACATTATTTCTAGTTGGAAATCAGTATCTTATTTGCCCTTTCCAAACATAGCACCTGTGGTGACAGCTGTACGGAGATGACAGCTGGAAATACGTGCTAAAGGGGATATATATGTAATAGCCATCTGTATATATTACATACACACATACATAAGAGAAATCTCTGAGAATAAGCATATAATTAGAGTATTTGCCTCTAGGAAGGGGAATTACATAGCTAGGGGTAGGAGGGGGCTTACATATCATTGTAAACCTTTTACTATTACTTGATTTTTTAAAAAACAAGTATGTTTTATCTTTTCAAAAATTAAATGATAGTGAAAGTAAGTTTAATTCTATGTCCTTAAGCCAAAGTTTCAGAGAGGTTCCTTAGATGGACTTTTTTTATATCTACGCTGACCCCAAACTTCATGGGAGACTTGGGCAGTATTTCACCTACTCTGAGTCATGAGTGAAGAAACAACCCTTAGAAATGAGGCAAAATCTTACCAATCATAAAATATGAAGTATAACAAAAAATGACTTTCATAAGACACTTATAATTTCACATTTAAAAAATGCTGAGTTAGAGCCAGTGTTCAGTAATTTTGTTTGTGAGGACTGAAAAACTTCTCAGGGTTGCCACGATTCTTTTAAACTCTAAAGAACTCTTCTTTGTCTGTTAAAGTCCCTCCCTTTTTGTCATCTAAGTTGTTTTGCATTTATTAAAACATTAAAGACTGCTAAAAATTGTCCCTCACTGCCGATCAAAGATGCTCATGCCTGTGTCTTTATTAAGATGCTTTAGGGAAATGCAGGTCCAAGGACGGCAGCATAGGTGGATGCTGAACTCGCCCACTTCCAAGAACACACAGAATGTACTCCATACACCTATATTTAGAGTAATTCCTTCTGAGACAACTGTGAGCCAATTGAACAGCTTCTGCACAACAAACATGAGAAGGACCACAGAGAAGTTTGGGGAACCATGAGAGCTCTCCTGGAGCTGAGGGAACAACCCAAGACCCGAGGAACCGGTGAGTGCTGAATGATAACCTTGCCAAATAGAATTTCCCAGAAAAGCAAAAACTAAAGGAGTTCACAACCACTAAACAAGCCTTTGAAGAAGTGTTAAAGGGTCTTCTTTATGCAGAAAGGGCCATAATCAGTGAATCAACCACTTAAAGAGCTAATATAAAGGTTAAAAGACAATAGTAGCAAGATTATAACTAATCGAGAGATAAAGGAAAAAGATATAAAACATTATAAAAACAAATAATGGAAGAGGAAGTAAAAATGTAGTGCTTTTAGAATGTGATTGAACTTAAATGCCTTCTAGCTTAAAATAGACTGCTAAAGATGAGTATATATGAAATCATGGTAACCATACCCAAAAATATACAGAAATACACACACATACAAAAGGGAAAGGAATCTGATCAAAACACTAAAGAAAACCAACAAATCAAAAGGAAAGAGATCAAGAGGAACAGTGAAGAACAAAAACAACCAAAATATTAACAAAATGACAATAAGCACATACCTATCAATAACTACTCTCAATTTTAATGGACTAAATACTCCAATCAAAAGACACTGCATGACAGGTTGGATAAAAAATACCATGACCCATCATATGCTGCCTTTTACAAGAGACTCACTTTAGATCAAGACACACATACAGTTCAAAGTGAAGGAAAAAGATATTCCATGCAAATAGAAACAAGAAAGCTAGGGTAGCAATACTTATCAGACAAAATAAATTTCAAAAGAGTGTCAAAGAAGGATATTGAATAATTTTAAAGGGGTCAATCAGGAAGAAGATATATCTATGGACTCAATATAGGAGCACCCAAGTATATAAAGCAAATGTTAATGAATATAAAGGAAGAACTTAACAGTAATGCTATAATAGTTGGGGACTTTAGATTATCCACACAGAAAATAGTGGTTTTAAATGTCACATGAGACCAGTTCAACTTGATATGACACTTATAGAGCATTTCATCTAAAAACTGTAGATTATACATTGAATTTATTTCACGAAATTATATCAATGGCATGAAACTAGAAATCAACTACAGGAAGAAAACTAGAAAAAACAAATAGAGGTTAAAACACGCTTCTAAGCAAACAATGGATCAAAGAGGAAATCAAAAACTACTTTGAGATAGATGAAAACACAACCTTAAAGAAATTTGTGGGATGCAGCAAAAGCGGTTATAAAAGGAAAGTTTATAGCGATGCACACCCATCTCAAGCGGCAGGAAAAACTCCAAATAAACAACCTAAATATACACCTAAAGAAATTAGAAAACAAGTAACAAAATCCAAAGAAAGCATAGGTAAGAAATAAATGAAATTGAAAGGAAAAATAAAATTGACAAGCATCTAGCAAGATCCATCAAACAAAAGAGAGAGAACACAAAATCAGAAATGAAGATTACAACTGACACCACAGAAATACGAAAGATTATTAAAGAATACTATTAACAATTATATGCCAATAAATTAGACAATCTAAAAAAAAAGATGAATACATTTCTAGAAGCCTACAATGTTCCATCACTAAACTGGGAAAAACAGAGAATCTGAATAGATCAAATTATTAGCAATGAAATTGAAGCAGTAATGAAAAATCTCCAAACAAACAAAAGTCCAGGATCAGACAACCCCACAGGTGAATTCTATTAAACATTTAAAGGCGATTTAGTACCTATGCTTCTCTGTTTCAAAATACTGAACAGTTCCAAATTCATTCTACACATAATCCTACCAAAACCAGAAAAAGACATTGCAAAAAAAGGGAATTACAGGCCAATATCCCTGATGAACAGAGATGCCAAAATTCTTTAAAAAACACTAGCAAACAATTCAACAGTACATTAAGTGGGATTTATATTAGGGATGCAAGGTTGGTTCAATATCCAGAAAACAATTATGTGATTTATTACATCAACAAAACCAAAGATAAATATGATTATCTCAATAGATACAGAAAAAGCATTTGACAAAATTCAACATCCATTTATGATAAAAACTTTCAACAAAGTAGGTATAGAGGGAACTTCCCTCAAATTGATAATAGTTATTTATATATATATTTTTTTGTCATAGCTCACAGCTAACATCATACTCAATGGGGAAAAGCTGAAAGCTTTGCTTCTAAGATCAGGAACAACACAAGGGTGACCACTCTTGCCATAGTAAGAGGACTTTTAAAGTCACTATAATGTAGAAAAATCTAGCAAACAGGTTTAAGAACAAATTCTAGAGCTCTGGATTATACTGGTAAGCCCTTAAGGTCTTCCAAGTCAGTTCAAGCTCCCTTCTAGGGATGCTGTAAGAATCAATAAGGTGCTTAATGATGTTTTGTCATCTAATCTTTTATCCTGTGATTGCTCTCCTTAGGAGTATAGCCTTAGAGTAATAACAACAACCACTCCAAAGAAGAATCATAATGGAAAATAGCAGAAATCAATGACATAAGAAGGCAAGTGAAAAAAAAAATCTCTGTTTTAAAATATAACACCCATCTCTATCTTCCCACACAGGATTTATATAAGTTCTAGAGACTGAGATGCTAAGAAACCATGTCAGTTTTCAGAGTGAGAAACTACAGAGTTGATTGGCTTAATATTTTAAGAACCCAACATTAAATGAGATTATTGATCAAATTATAGGATAGTCAAAGGAAATAGTCCAGAACCACAGCAACACTTTTACTTTGTGTATAATTTTACTCTTAAAATAAAAACTGTTTTTTTGGATAAAAAGAAAAACTGATCTACAGTCCTATTTAAAATTGCTTGTGAGTATATCCATCTTTTAAACCTAGCAGTCTTACATATAGAAATCTGACCAATAAGGTCAATGAATTAAGTTTGTGCTCATGTTTAAGTTCAAAGTATTACATTTATATATCATCCTAACTTGGGTTCTGCTTTACTCCTGTAACTTTGCTTGTGAATATTTTGTTCTGATGAAGTCTACTTTTTACCAGTAAAAAAAGAAAGAATCCAGTCTTACCATAATTAAGAGCTTCTGGTGCTGTCCATTTAATGGGAATCTGTTTTAAGCCAGAAGAAGAATACACTCCACCATCCTCTTGACGAGACATTCCAAAGTCACTGATTTTCAGAACATTATTTTCACTTACAAGGCAGTTTCTTGCAGCAAGATCCCTAGGTTAAAAGAAAACACAGAAAACATCCATTAAAACAAACTGAAAGCCGCTTTCACATTTATGACTTCCCCACTTTGCATTTTTACATTTGCAGTGTATTTATAATGAGGTTAAGAATGCTTGTGATTTACCAGTCTTTCCCATCTTTTCTGTCACAGGTAAAAATCATCCACAAGAACATTTGCGTATGGAACAGGCCACATGCTAATTTCTAGGCACTACATATATTTCCATTTCAATAGAAAAACACTGATTCTAGGGTTAAGAAAGAAATCAGAGAGGCTAGGTAAACTTGGCTTTTTTTTTTTTTTTTTTTGGACTGGCTTCCCTAGAGCAGAACTTTCTGTGATTATGGAATATTCTCTCTCTGTGCTGTGCAATAGGTAGCCATTAGCCATGTGTGACCATTGAACACTTGCAATGTGGCTAGTGTGATCAAGAAGCAGAATTTTTTATTTTATACTTTAGTTAAATTTAAATAGTTGCATGTCACTAGTAGCTACTGAGTAGCTTTTGGCAGTGCAGCGTAGAGCTTCCCGACACTTTTTCTACCGCACCCGGGTCAGGGTCTGCGTCTCTCTCCAACCTCATCTTACTTCACTATCTCCACAATTTGTTATATTGCAGACATACTGGGGTTCTTTTTGTCCCCAAATGTAGAAAAAGTCCCCTAAACTTAGCTTTTCCCTTTGCCTGGAGTGCTCTCCTAGACATTTGGATAGCTGGCTCCTCTTCCTTCATTCTTAGCTCAGATGCCCTCTCCTCAGAGAAGTCTACCCTGACCACCCTTATCGGATAGAGACGACAACAGTGAACAAAACAGACCAAGCCCCTCTTCTAATTCTAGTGGGAAAAACATTCAATAATCAAATTCAAATGCACACACACAGACTACGTGCTCTATGTGGAGAATGGACTGGCAGAACCAGACAGACCAGTTAGGAGAGGATTTCAGGAGTTGAGAAGAAGTGACCATAGCTGCACTAAGATAAAAGTGGTGAAGTTGTTCAGAAACTGTTAGATTCAGGATGTATTTTGAAAGTACAATCAATAAGATCTGCTGGTAAATTGAATGTGGAATAGGAGAAAAAAAGAATCATGATGACCCCAATATATTTTGGCCTAACCACCTGGAAGAATGGAGGTGACACTTATTAAAATAGGGAAGACTAGGGAGAGGACCAGATTCAGAGTATGGCAGAGACAGCCAGTTGCCTCCTAATGTGCAATTCCTCCTCTTTTTAGTAAAATAATCCTGATTTTAGCTGAATATATTGCCATCTAGCTAAAAACTGCTATACTTCCCAAGCTCCCTTGCAGCTACATGTGGCCATAATCTAAATTCTAGCCAAAGGGTTGTAAGCCCAAGAGTTGTCTAGAATTTCTAGGAAGTTTCTTTAAAAGAAAGGGGAAGTATCACTATATTGGTCCCTTCTGCTAACACAAAAAAGAAGCATACCAAAGTTGGAAAAGCATTGACGAGGAGCCTGAGACTGCCATATGTGTTCTAGACTGTCCATATCTGTACCTCTGGATTTTTTTTTTAACATGTAAGAGAAATTTCTATGTCATTCAAGTGATTTTTGTTTCTTAGATTTTTCTTTTCTTGGCGTGTTGTTATAGCAGTTAAAAGTAATCCAGTACTGTGGGGAGGGGTTCATTTTGGGTATACTGAGTTTGAGATGTTTATTAGATCTCCAAGTGGATATGTTGAGTAGGCAGTTGGGTGCATTAGTCTGGAGATCAGAAGAGAGGTCTAAGAGTTGTCAGCTTTCACATGGTATTTGAAGCTATGGGATTGGAGAAGTGAGTGTAGAGAAGAAAAAAGGTGTTCAAGGATTAAGTCCTAGAGTACTCCATCACTTAGAGGATTGAAGAAAGGCGACTGAGACGGAGCAGCAAGTGAGGCAGGAGGGAAACCAGAAGAGGGGTTGGTATCCTGGAATCCAAGTGAGGAAAGCTTATCAAGAAGGAATAGCAATCAACTCTGTCATTTGCTACTGAGAACACAAAAAGGATGAGGACTATGAACTGGCCATTGGATTTGGCAACATAGATTTCAGTGAGACACTGACAAGAGCAATTTCAGTGGAGTGGTGGGCACAAAAGCATGATTAGAGTGTGTTCAAAGAGAATGAGGAAAAGTAGTGGAGAGAGTAAGCTGAGATACTCTTGAATAAAGTTGTTACAAAGAAGGACAGAGAAATGGAGAGGTAACTAGAAGGGGGTTTTAGGTCAAAGGAGTATTTCCCCCTAATATGGAGGCTATTACATGTATACATGCAGATGGCAATAATATTGTACATAGGGTAAAACTAACAGAGAAAGGTGACAATAGCAGATGTGGAACCCTGGAGAATGTAAGAAGTGATAGGAGTGGGATCCACCTGTGCTCTTCAGAGCTGTATTGCCAATGCCTAGAATAGTACTTGACACATAGTAGGTGCTCAATGAACACTCATTGAATGACTATATACTATGACTATAATGACTATATCAGTCTTATCCTAAGACTGATCCCTGTCTATTCTATGCTTTTTCCTTTTTAATTCTTTTTTTTTTTTTTTCCTGAGGAATAATCAACAACTAGTTTCTCTTTCTACTGAGATAGTTTTATATATTTATCTTTGGAATGCATCTCTAAATATCAAACATGACTCAAGAGTTCCAAAAATTAGTGTAATTTATGTGACTGGTCTTGTAACATAGGAAGTACTTTGAGTGACTGACTTATATCAACAGTTGACTAGTGATGCTGGTACTTCCTAAGGGTGTAAATTACCTTGGAATTGTTGAATATAATTGATAATCAGAGAAATAACATTTTTATATTCCCTAACTTGGGTGGTAGTACCTAAAGTTTAGAAAGGAATGTGAAATTTTCTGCCTTATTAATTTTTTAAGATTCACTTTGTTCATCAGATCAAGTTTCATACTGGAGAATCTCAGCAGAAGCCCAGTCTATAGATGTACCATGAGCACCTACTGGAAGAGTGAGAGTCTCTGGTTTGTTGCTTAGACAAAGTGAGTGACAGTGATGCTGGCTCATTTATCTTCTTAATCTATAGGGAGGAACTATCATATTGGCTAAGGACTCTAAGTCCTACTTATGGCATAGCTGGCCAGAAAAAAATCCTAGTTCTGCCCCCTATCATTTGTGTGCCTTGGCGTATTTTATTCATCTAAAAAAATACAATCTAGCAGGGCTAAATGAGCTTAAGTTTATGAAGTGAAGTGCTAGCATGCAATATGTGGCTAAAATTAAGTTGAACTATCACCGCTGTATTATTTCTATTGTTTATGTATTACTACTATAACTACAACTACAAGAGACTCTTGAATAGCATGTCCAAATCACTTTTCAAAATAAGTTTCTAAGAGTATGGCATGATCACAAAGGAAAAGGGGCTGGCATCTGGAAACTCAAGGCTACAAAGAGGTAGGTTTGTAAAACATGCTTCAAAGATGCATGTTTACATGTTGACAACTTCATAAAGTTATTCAGAATTATCTGAATGCTCACGGTTTCCGCATTATTCTCTTGAATTACTAGTAGAATAAAAATCTTAAGGTCTTCATCTCTGTTGAGATGGGTTCATTTGTCTCTGGAGATAATTTCTCTACATGGTAGACATGTAAAATTTTCAGTAGATTATTTCCTTTCTATTACTTTGTTGTATTTCATCACTGCCCAAATCAAGGTCCAGAGGGGTATTTGTGATTGTTGACATTTGACTAATAATTAGACTGTATGGTATTTTGGGGAGTTAAATTTACTCACCCACCTTCACTCCTTATTCTCATCTCCCAGGATGGGAGACAAAAACACTATTTAATATCTTTCTGAAAGAGTTATTAAACATTAAATGTATTGTTAGTAAATCAATAAAAGTGATCTGTTAGAGGAATTTTTGAGAATTTTCGGGTATGTTTTACTTAGATAAGTAGATCTAATTAATGTTACATACATATGTGTGTGTGTGTGTGTGTGTGTGTATATTTATTTATTTATTTAAGAGGACAAGCCATATGGTATATTGCTTAAGTTCTGGATCCAGATTATCTATCTTCAAAATCTACCTTCTGAGATTCCTATCCTGACATGGCAAATTAACCCCATAATCCATTCTTCCTGATGATTATAACTAAAATCTCTAGATGAAATACCAAAAATAATTCCTTAAAAATTCCTCAAAAGAAAGAAACAGGTAGATTCTAGAGGACAAAGGCAACAACATGGGAATGAGTTTTCTGTTTTGTAGTTTTCCCCCTCATTTATCTTACAGCTTTTCCCTGAATGTGGATTTCAGTTACAGAGTAATACAAGGGAGGCAGCACCAGTGTCTGAAACTTCAACAGAAACCACATCTCTCTGCCCCAAGAAACCAGGAAGAGAGGTCTTTGTGAGCCACGGAGTGTGAAGAAAGAGTGGAGAAGAACACCTGGGTCAGTGTTTGAATTTCAGTGTAAGCCTTGAGCTACACATAGAGGGGCAGACCCAAACCTACTTAGAGAACTGAACTCATTTTTAGAACACTGCCCATGTCTCAGAATAACCCCCTATCACACACATCACCAACCCAGGCTTTGAGAAATTAAATGTGGTTTGAATTTGTCTATCACTGTGAGGTAGAATTTATGGTCTGAACCTAACTGGGTTGATTGCCTGCTAAAACAAAAAGCAATCTCTGGAGGAATATTAACAAGGACTTAGAGCCTGAACAACATAACATTCACAGTATCAAGGACACAATTCAAAAATCCTAAATATATAAAGAACAAGAAAAATGTGATCAGTTCTAAAAAGAAAATCAACGAATGCCAACACCATGATAACCAGACATAAAGCAGCTATTATAACTGTACTCCATGAAATAAAGGAACACACACTTGAAGTAAATGGAAAAGTAGACATCTTCAGTAGAGAAATAGAAAAAGAACATTATATAAATGTTAAAACTTTAAAATAATATGAAATTTAAAAAAAATCACATAGGCTCAATATCATATTGGTAATAACAGAGGAAGGACTCAGTAAACTTGAAGATAAATCATACAGAATATCCAAGTTGAAAAATACTAAAAAAGAAAAATGTGAACATGAACAGAACCTTAGAGACTCATAGAATATGAAAATATTAAAAATTCATGTTATTGGAATCTCCATTAGAGCAAGAAGAGAACAAGGCAGAAAATCTGTTTGAAGAAATAATGATCAAACAAATCCGAAATTTAGTTGAAAGAAATAAATCTACCCATTCAAGAATCTTTATGAACTCCAAACAGGATAAAAATCAAAGAAAAAAAAACACCTACATATATTATAATCTAGCAGCTGAAATCCAAGGAAAAGAAATGATCTTAAAAGCAGACAGAGAAAATGACACATATGGAGAAAATGATTCCAATATTCACAGACTTCTCAAAAGAAACAATGGGGAGGGGGCAGAAGACAGTGGAAAAACATCTTTCATTTGTTCAGATGGCAATTATTCCCAAATTGATTTGTACATTTAATGTACTCCCAATCAAAATTCTAGCAGATGTCTTTGTTAACCCACAATTCTATAGCCAGCAAAAATATCCTACAGGAATAAAGACATTGTCAGATGAAAGAAAACTAAGAGAATTCATTGACAACAGCCCTACTCTATCAGAAATGTTAGAAGTATTTCAGGCTGGAAGGAAATGATACCAGAAAGAAATCTGAAACATCAAGATAGAAGAAAAGAACAATAGGAATGATGAACATTTGGGGTAGGTATAAAATAATATTTTTTCCTTTTAAGTTCCTTAAAATATAACTGAATATAGAAAACAAATAGCATTATCTAGTCAGGTTTTCCATGTATGCAAATATTACACATATGACAACTACCAAATTGGGCAAAGGGACCTACATGCTTGCAAGTTTTCCACATTTTATATGAAGCACTACAATATTTAAATAGTCTGTGGAAGGTTAGATATATGTATTGCAATCTATAGAGCAACCACTAAAATAAAAGAGATAAAAATGAAATGCTAAAAAAATATTTAAACATCAGATAATCAAAGTATCAAATATTTAAAATATCAGCATCAAGAATGAAAAGGAGCCATTACTGCTAATTCTACAGACAGTGAAAGGATACTAAAACACTGAGAAAATTTTATACCAACAAATTTCACAGCTTAGATGAAATGAATATATTTCTTGAAAATAAGACAGCAAAATTGACACAAGAAAAAGAAAATCTGAATAGTTCTATATGTCTAATGAAAATAAATATGGTATCGAAAAATATTCCCCCAAAGCAAACCCCACTGGTTTCATTATTAGTAAATTCTATCAAACATTCAGGGAGGAAATAACAATATTAAGCAAACTCTTTCAAAAAATAGAGGAGACTAACTGCCTAACTCATTTTATAAGCCCTGCAGAACTAATACAAAAACTGATAAAGATATTATCAAAGAAATTACATAAAAACACCCTCATGAAGAGAAAGCCAAATATTTTTTAACAAAATGCTAACAAATCAAATCCAATGATATGTAAAAAAGATAACACATCATGACCAAGTATGGTTTGTCTTAGTAATGCAAGGTTGTTTTAGCATTTGAAAATTAATGTAATTCACTAGATTAACAGAATATAGGAGAAAAAACCATATGATCATTCCAATTCATGCAGAAAAAGCATTTAACACCATTCAATATCTATTAATGATAAAATGCTCATCAAACTGGAAATATTAAGGTACTTCATCAACCTAACAAAGGGCACCTGTAAAAAATTCAACCACTAACATCATACTTAAAGTTGAAAGACAAAACTGCTTTCCAAGGAGATCAAAGCAAAGATGCCTGATTTAATCATTGCTATTCAAAAGGACCTCTGTTCTGGAGGTCCTAGTCTTTGCAATAAGACACAAAAGAAAAAAAAAAAGTACAAATATCAGAAAAGAAGTAAAAAACTACTTCTATTTGCACTATTTGCAGACATGATTTTTTTTTACATAGGAAATCATAAGGAATTTACATAACAAGAACTAGAGCTAATAAATTTAGCAAGTTTGCAAGATAAAAGATTAATACAAAAATGTATTCTCATATGCAGCAGCAAACAATTGGAAAAGAAAATAAATTCCATTTACAGTAATGCCAGTAAAACAAATAGCTAAAAATAAATGTAGCAAAAGACATCCAGGTCCTTTACACTTACCACTGTAAATCTTGACTGAGAATAAATAATTAATAAATGGAAAGATTCCATGCTCATGTAGTGGAAAACTCAATGCTAAGACAGCCATTCTTCCCAAATTAATCTATAGATTTAATATACTTCCAATCATTATTCTAGCAGATGTCTTTGTAAAATTAAACAAGCTGATTATAAAATGAATATAGAAAAGCAGGGGTTCTAGAATAATCAAAGTAATTTTAAGAAGAACAAAGTTGAAGGACTTACCTAACCTGATTTTAAATCTTAATATAAAGCAATTGTTATCAATATAGTTCAGTGAAGGAGAAGAGATATTATAGCTTGATGGAACAGAATAAAGGGTCCAGAAATAGATCCACAAATATGTGGTCAAATGATTTTTGAAGAGGTACAATGGCACCACAGTGCACACCTCCCAATCTTAGTAGGCCGCTGACTCCTTCTTGGGGCCAAAGGCAGTTTCTCTTGGTCTGAATGAACTTTTTATTCACCGAAGCACTTTAATCATTTATAGGATTTCAGTTTTAGCACTTTCCTCAGAATAACACCTACGCTTTACAAATACATGCACTTCTGTTGTCATAACTATCTTCGCTGTACCACCAGCTGTAGAGGTTTGTCCTCTAAAATGAGGATTACAGTTCTATGAGTGACTGATCTAAAACCAGTTTACATAAATCTTCAATTCAATGTAAATAACATTTCAATAACACTTACAGAAAACTTTACTTCCTTTGGATTGCACTAAATTCATGTGAATGGAAATGGTATCTTCTTGGCATAATCTATTAATTAAAAAAAATGTAGGCCTTCAGGCAATAAACATACACTGCATACTTACTGTTTGCCTAATCTAATCAGTGTTAAAGGAGATAAGAAAAACAGATATGATCTCTGGGGTTAAGAAGCTGACAATCTAATTTGGGAGATAAGGCAGACATAACACCACCCCGCTGCTTTTCTTTCTCTCCATTTCTTTATTAAGCTCACTACTGCTTAACCATGAATCTGATTCCCTAGGAGACACACTGGTGCTCCCTGCCTCTTTGCACATGAAACTGCTAGAAAACAAGCCAGTATGAGCCAGTGTGTTACAGACTGTGAATCTTATAGGAATTCGGAGATGAGAAATCTCATAATAGGCTGGCGTTGTCACAGGAGGTATCAGAGATAGCTATAGCTCACCACATGCAGAGGAACATAACAGCAAATGCTGCCTACTGCCAAAAGGATATGGAAATGTCCCATTTATGTCTGCCGAGTAATCTTATTTGAAGCTTCAAAGTCAAACTTTGAGTGTGTACCAGAAGTGTCTAACAAGTCATATATAATATGAGACAGACTAATCAAGGATAAAATGAGAACAGGGAGCAGTTACAGGAAACCCAATGCCAGCAGGCAGTGGAGATGAGTAAGTTTTCTTTGCTATCTGGAAAGCACAATAGCAAGCATCTTGCTCAGTGGCGATGTTGCCTCGCAGAGCAAATATGATGGTAAACCAGGAACAACCAGGAGGCTGAGCCAGTGTTCCTCTCTGCCAGGCTGCTTTACTCCAAACGTCATTTACTACTTGCAGCTACAATTCCACAAAGTCAGGATTTATCCCTTATATAGGAAAGGAGTTAGAGAAACTTTTTTTTTTTTTTTTGGTACAAAAACTATTCACCAGGTCTGGATAATACTGAGCCACAAATAGCTATCAACATTTAGGAGGAGAAGACCTCTTAAAGGCCCTGTGGTTTCCTCATTCTAACTAAAACACAGCATACAACTAACATCCTGGTGGGTGGGGAATAAATGAAGCCAACCTCATTTGCCTTACTAAATCCTGATAAAAAGAGCAGAATTATTATATCTTATTACTTTACAACATATCTATGTTTTGAGTTGCAAGCATACTTTGGGGGCGTTATAGAGTAGTGGTTACAGGTACCAATTTTGAAGCATTACACTATATACCAGCTCTTGGACCTTTAGAAATTTACTCTTAACCTCAGTTTTCTCATCTGTAAAATGGGGATAATAATAGTATCTACCTCATAAGGTCATGAGAAGTAAAACATGTAAACTGTTTAGCACAGTAATTGGAAAATAATGAGTGCTCAATAAATGTGAGCCACACAGATACAAAACTGCACATTTGTCACAGCAAAACTTGAATTATAGCCACACAATGGTGAATCACTCTTTCTCCCTTTTTAGTTAAAATAAATCTTTTGACCATTTTCTCTTTATATGTATAAAAAAGCCATTCAATTCAGTTCTCCTAACTTATATAGCACTTACTATGTGTCAGATACTATTCTAAGCACTTTTCTTGTATTAAGTCACTTAGTTCTATGAGACTGACGTGCTGCCTACTGCACTGACGCAGGTAAGTCACTTAATTCTAATCACTGTATTTACGATCTTCATTTTTATAAAAATGAAACTGAAGCTGAGTTAAGTGACTTGCCCCAAGGCTGCACAGTCAGTAAGTGGGGGGAAGTAGGAATTGAACTCTATCAGCCCAGCGCCAGTTTGCAATTTTAGCCTTGTGCTAAAATGCTTCTCAATACACCTAGTAATTCTCTTTAAGAATGTAATCAAACCATGCATCACTTAATCCATGGCCAATGGCTATGACTTTTAAATTTTAAACAGAGGAGCCAAAATTGATTACCTTTAAGAAAGGAAGTGACGCTCCCTCCTCCCTCAAAAAAAACCCCAAAAAACCAAAAAACAAACAAACAAAAAACCAGAAACAGTCTACATAATAAACATATATATAAAAAAAAATCTGTTTTCTGAACGGGCCAAATGTCACCAATTGCTTTAACTGATATCCGTGAGTGCTATGATGGAAAGCAGGATTGCCTGTTTATTGTTGCAAAATTTTGTACACATTAATAGAAATAGAACAATACACTCTCTCACAAAATGTACCAAGAAACTGCTGTTGGACAAGGTGGGGTGTGTTTGGCAATAGAGCTGGAACCTTGGGGACTATTTTATACTGGCCAATACCAAAGCCCCTATTTAGCTGACAGTGGTAGAGTCAGAGGTTAGCCAAAAAAGAGATGACCAGCCAGTTTTTCTGCAAATCGCATGTTGCTTATTTCCACTTTAAGATCTACCTTATTTTTTCCTTTAAATAAAATACATGTAAATACGAAAGTCTCCTTACATTTCTCACTTTCAAGAGCACCTCTGATCTCGTTCAAAGTTTTCCATTTGTCATCGTCATACTGGTCCTCATTGCCTTTCTTCCCTTGTAACCTCCACCACATTTCATACCTCCCTTGGTGAATTCTGTGCCTATGATTAGTGGAGCACTTATTTCTAAAAGAATAGGCCCCAAAGAAATCCTCAGCCGCAAAACTGAAAATTAGTCCCATTATTAAACTCTGCTTTTTCTCTTCCTTTGAAAAACTGTTTGGTGTCACAAACTTCTGGGAGGTTGGAAACAAAAGTACTGCCTCTGTGGATATAGTAGTAGACCAGGTGTGGAGTGAGAGAGTATAATTTGTGATTTTTTGCTCAAGGCTGGTCTAATACCTTATGGGTATGTACGGTGATCACCAAAGGACTCAGTTCTGAACTCTCTCTTGCTGCCTGCCAGGACACACAGAATCCCCATTATTTGAGCCTCTATTTACTTAAAGCCGGTGCTAAAATGCAAATATGTTACCTGTAGGAAGGGAGCACGTATTACCACTTATTTACATTTTGGCACAAATTATTTGTATAATTAAGTAGACAACATATAAAGTCTTAAAGGAATAGTATGATAGAGCAGATATATTCCAAAAATGAGAAAAAAAGAGAAAGGGAAAACTGAATAGTACAGGGAATTGGCTGAGGAGAGCAGGCCTGGGTAGGGCACGCAGTGCGCTCTTATGAGAAAAGTCAGCTCGGGCCCTGAAAATTTCAGGGTGTGATAGGGCATTGGGTGGGGGCAATAATGCAAATATAACTTCTAAAATATTTATCTAGGGCTACCTCTAGAATATTTATTCTAAATCAGGTTACCTTCCTCTCAGTAGCAGAGAAAGATGATCACATGGAGCTTGGGCGCCTCTGAATGTACTTACGCTGGAGTGATGCTCCACTGGGCTGCATTCTATGGAAAAACAAGCCTTTGGTGATTCCCTCTAATGAGGCTGCTGCCCGATAGCTGGGACATGAAACAACCAAGTCCTTGCTTTAAATAGCTGACTGAGAAACATGTATGGAGGCTACTATAAGTCATATGCCTTTACTTAAAATGGACATGCTCAGCACATAGAGAAGTGCTTACTTCTTTTGGCTCTTTCTTCTCCTTCCCTTGGGCAACTTCCCTGTTAGAGAATTCTAGTTGGATGTGCACAAGGACAAACTCCACAGAATCCTCTATTTAGCTTAGAGAGCAAGTTCCTAGATAGTTAGCTAAGAAAAGGAACTCATACTAAAGGATACTGAAAAAAAATTCAGAAGCAAACACATAGTGATAATACTTGTTTCCATTCTAAATTTACCTGAAAAACCCAAGGGGATCTTTCTTTGTATTTAACTACTATGGTTAATCTGGATTCTTTACAGTTTTATGAAATGAATACTCTATTTGCATCATCACTGTTTTCTGGTCTAGTGGAAGGGGCTGAGGGGGTGGGGAGGACAAATTTTAGAAACTGATGGAAAGTAAATGTTTAAATCTCTTTAGTCCACAGAAATATACCGAACCTCAAGGGTAATTCAACAACAAAACTGAGCTCTGTCTTAAGCATGCATATTGAAGGCTAATAGCTATCAGAAGCTGCAAAAAAAATGCATTGCAAGAACTTGCTTCCAAAATTAGCCTCAGTACTAATGTCAAGAGCCTCTACTCCTAAAAGACTTCTAGAAGGGAGATTTAAAAAATATCCACCTATTCCCATTTTGAGAGTATGAGGAGTGAAAACAGGAGCTACTTGTCTGAGTGACAAATGATATATAACTTAAGATGTTACCCTTGGATGAGGTAAGTTACTCTGAGCAGCAACAACAAAAAACCTGACAAAACCACTAACGGAATAACCATCATAATAATAACCATCGTACTAATAGCTATCATTTATTGAGTGCTCTAAAGGTGCCAGATAGTGTTTTAAATGTTTTCACATAACTCATTTTCTGTCAATATTCAACTTCATGCATACTTAAAATACATTTCAGATTTTCCAAAGCAATAATGCAAACATCTCTACTGTTGGGAGTTCTGGTCTAGGGATTGGGAAAACAGAGTTCTCACCAGCATTTTCCTTAACAAGCTGTCTGAGTACATCATACTTTATTTTCCTTAACCTTGAATATGAGTACCAGCTCCTGACTTTTCTGAGCATGAAGGTTCTGTATGTCAATTAATTTTATGATTCCTTTATACTCCACCCTGATGTGAGAGTGGTACGTTTTATAATGGCCGACAGAGAAGATACGACATGATGAAAAGCTACTATACTAGGAATAATGTTTTGAAACAAATGTGTATTTTATTAATCACAACAGTAAAATAGTGCTGCGTATATATACAAGATATTATTCTGTCTGAAATGAAGCTTGATGCAAACTTGGAACACTTGCAACAATTTGGAGGAATCAGGGATCCTTGGTCCTCCAGTTGGCAGCCAGCATATTGTCCTTTCAGCACTAACATTCTGTATACTCTAGGTTAAAGATATTGTCTTCCTATAACTGGCAGGATGAATCTAGCCACACAGTGGTGCTAGATAGCCCTGGTGAAGAGCTTACCATATTTCTAGTGTAACAGTGAGTGCTAGCAGCTAATGAATGGAATATAGCAGAGAGGGTAGGTTATAGGAGTGCCACTCCATTTGGCAAGCAGTCCTACCCACCTTAGGGCCAAATGATCACAATGCAGGCATCCTCTAGCTTGCCTCTGTGGGACACAACCAAGAAAACACACTTCCCATTTATTAAGTACCTAGTATGTCTCAGGCATAATAACAGGAGCTATATCTATTATCCTTGATCCATAGTTGAAGTGCAGATATCTCTATTATAGAGATAGAGAAACTGAGGCTCAGAGATTAAATAACTTGCCCAAGAACACATAGCTATAATAAGTGGCTGAGTATGGAATCTGTCTTGCTCCAAAGTCCATGTTCTTTCAATATTCTACGACACTATTCTTTTGCTTTCTTTGGAATATTGTTCATATTTGCAATCCCTGAGTAGAGAGATTACTGTCATTTTGGTCCTGAGATGACCTCTTTCCCATTTAAGTTTAATGAAATAGAGCCCCTGACTCAGTGCTTAGGTTATGCAATACAGAACATATTGAGAAGACTAAAATATGCATTAATTTTTCTCTTCTATTTTCTATTCTATTTTTCTATTCTGTATAAAGACACATTAAGATTCCTTCATAATCATTCACCATGGTTTATACTTTCACGATTGGACATACATATTCACATTGGGCCCTAAATTAAGATATAAAAGGCACATAAAGGAGCAGAGCAACTGTATAATCTGTGATGTACAAGATGCTGTAATGGGCCTCAGGATCATTTAAATTTTTACAGTCGACAAAATGCTCAGCTCCTAATGAACAAACACATTCTAATTATAGTGGAATGTACCTAGATTCTGATACTGAATGATCTGCAGGTGGTTAACTCTTTGCAGGATTAACCTTTTTGTGCAAGGGATGCCATCGACGCTGTACTTTGTTGGGAGGGTCAATCATGGACTATACCCCCCAAATGCTCTGCCCCCCATTTTTGCAACTGGTTTGGTGATGCCTAATAGACTCTTAGGCAGGTGAGAAAACAGCCTCATCTGGCATATCAACACAGTAAGTGTCTTTAGAACAGTTTGAGCCCCTATGTACAGATGGGAACTAACTAATCATATTTACTGTGGCACCAGTATCCTGTTAATGGAAAACACTTTTTAGTATTTATAAGAATTCAAGAGAAGTGATGACTTTCTTTCATCTATCTCAACTTCTTTCTTTGCCTCCCAATTTACATTCTTTTAAAATGAAATTTTCATTATTCCCATTTCAATTTCTAATGTTGTTTTCTATGTTTATGAACTGATATCCCAGGTGACTTTGTAATACAATTTCCTTCAGTCCTATGATTGCTTTCAGTGTATGAAATCCAAATAGGAGAGTAAGTTATGAATACAGGTCTATTTTATAATAATTCATTTTTATCTTGAAATAAAGATCTGAAATTCAATTTCTTTTCTGTCTCTCTATATTTTCTTTCTATAGTCAGGAAAGCTTGCTTTATCTTTGTTCAATTTTAATTCCATATTATGTTTGATAAGACTTGATTTTTGTATTAAGACTTGATTTCATATATGTAACTATTTTTCTCGTAGTTCTACAAGAAAAAAGTTTTAAAAGACATTCACCAAAGGTCCTTTTATGATTAGTTGTTATTCATTCTGTGATTCTTTGATGTAATCCACACAAAATATGCATTTTGTATTCATGAAGGATTACTTGTCTGAGCAAATATTAACTTTGCAAATACATGTGTCCTTTTCGTTTCTTAATGAAATCTGTATTTACCAACTTGCAGACTACAGTTACATAAAACAAAAGTGCTTGAAAAACTCAGATGGACAATAAAATAATTTTAAAAATGTAAAGTCCATCATGCCAAAAGGATTCCACAAAATTTTGGCAAATTACAGTGATCTTCAAACTACCAGTGGAAAATGTGACAGCCGCTTAATAGCATTTAGTGACAGTGTACAGCAATGGAGGAAAATCAGCGGGAATTTCCCAGTGTCTTGCTGAAATTACATGTGGAACAATTATGTATGTGGGAAGTTAACTAGGACACAGGGTTTTTACATCTTGTAAAATACCAAATTGTCATTTTAGTGCCATCGACTGAATCTTAGCTGATATTAGGTAATAAGCCTTTTAGGTTATCCAAAGTGTTTTTAAAGTGAAGTAATTAGGGGCTACATTTGCAAATAGACTTTCCTCATTAAAATCTTATCTTGACACAAATTGTTATTAATCTTACATTAAATACATGCCATGATATATAACTTAGACTATGAGGCCTAACACATTTAGTAACAATGATGCTGTTGAAAAGAGATGAAATCATTTTTGGTTATTGGATCCGGGAACTGATTAAGGAGACATAACTATTAAGTCTTCCATTATGTAGATGAGTTTCTATGTTCTAAGGACATGGCATTCTATAGTTACTGCTTGACAAACACAAAAACCCTTACTATTTTACGCCAAAAAGACATACTCCTTACTTTGTATTTTTTGAAAGTATTATTTCATTAATCTTATAATTACAGAATATAACTACTAAAAGTACACAAAACAGGATATACATGCATGTATTCACACAAGCGTATATATGTACATATTAACCAATCAGTCTTCCACTGGTTTAACTTTCCTTCATTAAGGCCTTACTAGGCACCAGGTCCTCTGCTATGTGCTACAGAAAATCTAATCCCTACCTCCAAGGAGCTCAATTTTACAAGAAGAGATAGCTATATGAGCACATGAAATACCAGAAATTGCAAGTTAGGAGTAGGCTTTCAGAGGCAAGTGTGGTAGGAAAAATATGGCCCCAATATTTTGTACTTCTCTACCCCCTGTACCTAGGCTAACTTTGTAACTTTGACAAGCAGAACGTAGCAGAAGTGTATTATGATGTTCTGGAGTGTGAGCCTTAGGAGGCCTTGCAGCTTCCACTTTTGTCTTCCTGGAACACTCCTGGTACCATGTAAAGAAGCCTGGGTGAGAAACCAGGCAGAGAGAAAGAAGGCCCCAGTCATGTAAGTGAGGCTATACTGCAGCCCTAGTCAAGCTTCTAGATGACTAAAGTCAGCTAAGTAACCACAGGGGAAAACAGCAGAAAACCATTCAGTTGAGCCTAGTAGCTTAGCCCAAACTGACAGAACAAAATAAATGGTTCTGTTTTAAGCCACTATGTTTGGGGTGGTATTTTATGTAAGAATAGATAGTTGGTACAGCAGAGTTATTAACAGCAGTGAGAATGCCAGCTCAACACAAGAATGGGCAGGGTAGAGTTGGGGGTAAGAGATGAAAGAAAACTTATCACTGTTCATGAAAGGTCTGAAGCTATTATCCGCTTCTTTCTCCTCTGTACCTAATAGAAAACTGCTGGAGATATCTGCTCATTAGTGCAGAAATTTCTCCTGGCTTGGCTTCTGATTTTCAGCTTTGAACATCTAGCTTTTTATGGGTTCTACAAACCAGAACTTTCCCTCTTTCGAGTTTGTTTTCTTGTTTTTTTCGTTTTTGTTTTTTTGCACTAATGACTGCCAGGCTGTTAGAATGGTATCTCTTCTAGATGCTGCTTCTTGGCATATATTTGCCCCCAGCAAGGACGTTCCCACAGGGCTCTACACAGTCTCAAGCTTCTGCATTATCACTTGTACGGTATAAAGAGAAGAAAAATGCATTTGAAACTTCTGGCGTATGAAAGCTAGTTAATTCAGATGTAAACTTCCCTGAGATGCTCTGAGGGAATTTTGATATCAGATTTGAACAAATCACAATAAGTTATATGAATAATGACGACTCTGAGTCATAAATAAAGGTTAACTATTGTGAGTTACACTTGGTATTGGAAGATAGGAAAATGTAATAGGCAGTTTATAATTATTTCCATAAAAATATTTAAAACTGAGGGGTAGAAGGCCATGAGATAAAATAAGTTAATCTGATGCCTTCAAAAACATGTATTTAGCATTTAGTATTTGCCAGGCACTGTTCTAGGTAAAGCAGTGACAACACAGACAAGACTTCATGTCCTCATGGAACTTATATTCTTCTGGTACAAACCAGTTAAATGATGCATTATCAAATATGACACAACTAAAAGAATTACTCAAGGACACAGTCCATATAATGTGAAAAGGGAAGCCATAAGAAAAGTGAGGATGAAGAACCAGCAGGAGAAAGAAATGAGTGACACAGTTTTGTCTAATTAATCGTTGATTTATTCTCTTAAAATGGAAGCAAAAGCCTACATGACTTCAACATGCTCAATGGAAGGGAGGAGGTGGGCAGGAGTAAGGTTAAAGTAAAAACATGCTAAAGTCATCATCCTGCTCACTCTAGAAAAAATAAGATAAGGATGTAAAAAGATCGAATGTAAGAAGCATATGATAACAAAAAGCAGGTGTGACGCTATGCCCTCAGAAAGCAGAATTTAGGGAAAAAGAGCATCGATTAGAATTAAATGAACTATATTTCTAAAAAGTAGAACTCGCTGAAAAGATACATGTTAATAACACTAAATGGAACATGCAGCGAACAGTGAAAATAACAAAGAATCTAAACGTGAATTAAGGGCAAGAACAAAAGCAGCACAATTCAATACGGACATAGAACTGATTCAGAAGGGGCAATGTATAAAACATGTAATAGATGGAATGTCAGCAATATCAGCAGAGATGGAGTGAGACAGCATCAGAAGCAAATATCAAACAGGGAACAGAGGACCTGCTTTCTAAGCAAACAGCAACATAACAAACCAGTAAAGGAAAATGAAGGCCACCTTTGAGTATTTTAATACTGCTATCACTAAAGGCAGAGTGTTATTCAAATTTGATCTATATGGAAACAGAGTAATTATGGAATTCCACACTATACCAGTACGTGGTCTGATTATCAACTAGGCAATGACGTCATTTTGTGTGGAAGTCGTGCCTGCTTTACTGCTTGGCTTATTTGAAGCAATGCCGCTCAGGGCTGCTGGGAAACACCTTAGTGGGAGCAAATGAGTCTTTGAAAAAGAATGGGCAAGGGTTCTACTGGGGCTTTTCCTGCTATAATCTCAGAATCAATTACTTTTTAAAGCTAACTAGTTTAGGTTTTCTACAATTATTTTGGTGACTGAGTCTATTAATATGACAACAGACGAAACAACGATTATGTAGATAATGAATTGGTTTTATTTTCTGCGTGTTTCTGTAATCCATTATATTAGCTTTACAAGGAATAGACATGTAAATCTCATCATATCACCATGTGCTAAACAATGAAGTTGTCTAAAACCGTATCAGCCACCCAAATTATTCTATAAAGGTTTTCTTCGTATGCTGGATCATTTTTATGTCAGATTATCAAAAAATACACTAGGCAGTAATGTTTTAAAGTGAATTTCCAATATTTCCTTTGAAATAAAATTGAGTTGTGTGTACTAAAATTATATGCTTTATTCTGATAGCAGTGGAAGAGCAGATGCTTTTCATATCAATATCCAAATTTTTTTTCCCTCTAAGAATTGCCTCACCAAAGTTCTTTCCAACAATAATAACAATAATTCCACTCATGCTGAAATAACAATGGTTCAGGAAGATGCTTCAAGAAAAAGAAAAAAGTCTTCCTTTCCCAATGGGTAAGTAGCAGAAAGATAAAGCCCAAACTCAAAGAAGGGACCATCATTTACTAAAAACTTGAAAGCATCGACTGGGTTAAGCAAAATGCTAATGTGTTCAAGAGGGTGACAATTAATAGATAATTAAATACTTTAGATTGGAATGTGATTATGAATGAGAAAACTACAACAATGCGGAAGAAAGTGAGTTTCAGTTATACAGCAGATGAGAGAGCAGAATTCCTGTCTGCAGGAATTTTTAGGGTTTTAGCATATAGGGTGATGACAGAACCTTCTTCTCTAGGAATGTTAAAAAATGGGTAAGATCATTGGTTTAGCAAACATTTATTGGACCTCTAATAAGGAGCAATCACTGAGCAGTGAGTAAGTTCCTGCCCTTAAGGAGTTTACCCTGTGGTAGTAAAATGAGATCTTGTAGAAAAGATAATAGAGGTCTACAGAGAACATGATGGGTACAAAAGAGGAAGTAGATAGGAGAAAGGTGATCAGAAATGCTTCATGCTTGAGTAGAGACTTGCTAAATGATTACATATTTGCTAAGGCAATCATCCAGACATGGAAATGGTTTGACATGACCCAGGGGGAAAAAAAAATCACTCAATCTTATCCTTACATAAATGACTGACTAAATAACCCTTCCAGTGCTATCAAATTAACATAATGGAACTGTCACACTAAGTTCTAGCTGAATTTAATGTTTGTTGTTTAAAAACAAAAGGGTTGTTTCAAGCCCTATGAATGTTTTCACTTTCACATATTTCACCATGCAAAAGATAAAGAAAATATAACTTTTTTTTTTCTCTAGAGGATGGCAATGGAAAAGGTATATATGTGACACATAAGAAAATATTCTTAGAAATGCTACTGAAAAGTGAGAGGAAAAGGAAACGGCAGACAATTAAAAAGGGGATTTCCAATGTATTTTGACCCCCAGGAAGAGATGGGGTAGGACTGAACTGGAAAGATATTCTGAACAGAAGGTGTGCAAAGTCCAAAACAAGGCAGATCAGTAAGCAAAGAACCAAATGGGAAGAGTTAGAAAAAAATCCAAATCAGCAAGAACAGGAGGCAGGCACCATATAGGCCTCAGATCTGAAAACAAGACTAAAACTCTAAAACTTTTAGAAACAAAAACTAGCAAAAATTCTTTGTAACATGGTTACAAAGGAGTTCTTAGGTTACCAAAAGCATGATCCATAAAAAGGAAAAATTAGTAAATCAGACCTCATTAAAATTAGAAACTTCTCTTAAAAAGAAAAAAAAGAGAAAAAAGAAAAGAAAGGATAAGCCAGAGATTAAGAGAAAATATTTGCAAAAATCTATCTGATAAAGAATTTGTATCCAAAAAATTTAACAAATGCTTAGAACTTAATAACAAGTAAACGGCCCGATTAACAAAAAATGGGCAAGAGATTTGAACACTTTACAAAAAATGACATACGAATGGCAAATATGCACATAAAAAGAAGCTTAACATATTAGTCATTCGGTAAAAGAAAAATTAAAACCATGAGATACCCCTCCATTCCCAACTAGAATGACTAAACTCGAAAGGTAACAGTAAAAGTGTTACTTGTGTGGAGAAAATGCAACTCCCATACATTGTTGGTGGGCAAGCAAAATGGATCAGCTGCTTGGAAAACAGTGTGACTGTTTCTTACAAAGTTAAACATAAAAATTTCCATGTACTTTGGCCATTCGATTTCTAGATATTTACCCGAGAAAAGTAAACACATTTATTCAAAGACCTACATATCGATGTTCATAGCAGCTTTGCTTATAATAGCCTCAAACTGTAAATAATCCATATGTCCATCAACTGGTGATGGAAAAACAAACTGTAGTATACAATGGAATACCACTCAGAATTTAAAAGGCAAAAACTATATGCAACATGGATGGATCTCAAAAGCTAAAGGAAAGATTACATACTGAATGGTCCCATTTAAATGAAATTTTAGAAAAGGCTAAACTATAGTTACAGTAGATTATTGGTTCCCTGGGGGTGGGGTAAGGGAAGGGGAGTGACTGCAAAGCAGCACAAGGGAACTCTTTGTGGTGACAGAAGTATATAGCCGGTTACATGACTGTGTATACATGTTTGGTAAAATTCATCAAATTATACCTTTAAAATCGGTGCATTTTATTGCATTTAAATTATACCACAAGATTAAAAAATACATAAAGTACCTTAAGATTCTTACAAATGTATCCTATCATTATAAAGTTAATGGTATCATTATTAATAAAGAACTTGAGATAGCATGTTACTATGGGATATCTTTATGTAGAATTTCAAAATTATTTAGAGGACATATAGTCAAATAATTTAAGTTAACATTAAACCAAGCAAATTAAGTGTATTAAAATATTGCCTCTCTTTAATATATAAGCAGAAGATGAATTCTCTGCTTATCTTGGTGAAATTTTTGTTCAGCCATTTTCGCCCCTTGTGACCAGTATTTTTTAGAGAGAAGGAGAAAGGCTTGGAGGGGAGTGGAGTGTGTGGCTCTAAAATGGCTTTTTGTAATGCTGAACAGCTAACGGGTATATGGCACTGGCAATAGTCAAACTAAAATCCAATAACCTATTCTTGTATACTGTATTTTAAGGATATTATCCCATAAAAATGTGTTTGCATTAATACACACATAAAACCTCTTTATATTCCTTGAAGGGCCTATAATATGAGATTCTAACAAAAGAAACTAAGTAGGGCTGTAACATGCAACATGAAGACTACAGTTAACATGTTACATGATATATTAAAGTTGTCGAGAGTTGATCCTGAGAGTTATTGAAGAAAAAATGTATTTTTTCTTTTTTAAAAATTGTATCTATATGAAATGATGCATGCTAACTAAACTTATTGCACAATAAGTTTATTTCACAATATACCCATCTCTTGATTTGGCAATTACCCATTCAACATGTCCTTTTTTTTTTTTACATGGAAGGAAGCCATGTAAAGAGTCCACTAGTATGAAAAAAAAATACTAAAGAAATAGGTCAATATGTCATAAAAAGTTATTCTACACATTTTCATGAAAAATGTTAATGAAAATTCATAGAAACCAAAATAAATTTTATGCACTGTCAGTATCTGTACTGTAATCTAAAACAATTAACCTTCTCTTTTTTAATTAGCACAAAGTCACTATCTTCATCACTCAAAATATATGGAAATACTACTTCGGTTCTATCATTTATGTTTATGTTTTGGATAATCTTTTTCCAACTGCATCTTTTGCTAAGTTTTCATAAATTCTTCTATTTTCACTAGAACATTTAAAAAATATTTTCAAAATTTTAAGGCTCGTTGTATGTTCGGATCAATATCTAGAATTGCAGTGTCCAGTTTTGTGGCCAATTGAAGAGCTTTGTAAACATTTTCTACAATGAATGAAACTGGTTGAAGGTCACTGCTGTATTCATCAGAAGGATGGGCTTCAGATATTAATTGAATTAATTCATTATCAGTTAATTCATGATCATCCAGCAATTTGTTAATATCACCTACATTCAAATTGTCAGAGCTTTGTTCTTGAAATTTTTTAAATAAATTAATAAGGCCAGTTAATCCCTCTTCAGTTGTTGGAACCATGTTCCCTGGTAAAACAACTTCTGACCAGATTGCTTTCCAGCAAGCTTTTAAAGGTGATGGCTTCATATCACTCAAAGCTAAAGCAATATTTTTTTCTTCTTCTTTTTTTTAATTTAAAAATAACTTTTTTTAACATTTCATTTTTTAAATTTCTACCCGCCCCTCTCGTAACCACTAGTCTGCTGCCCATGTCCATGAGTCTCTGTTTGTTTGTCCTGTCCACTTGTTGCTTTTAGGTTTATATCCCACATGTAAGTGATATCATGTGGTTTTCAACTTTTTCTGTCTGGCTTATTTCGCATAGCATGATTATCTCGAGGTCTATCCATATTGTCGCAAATGGCAGTATTTAATCTCTTCTTATGGCTGAGTAATATCCCATTGTATATATGTACTACAGGTTCTTTAGCCAATCATCTATCGTAGGACACTTTGGTTGCTTCCATGTCCTGGCCACCGTGAATAATGCTGCTATGAACATCGGTGTGCAAATATCTTTTTGGATATGGGTTTTCAAGTCTTTTGGGTAAATACCCAGTAGAGGGATTGCTGGATCATATATGGTAGATCAATTCTTAGT
>NW_011888887.1:3195878-3207378 GCF_000151845.1 Pteropus vampyrus | reverse complement strand
ACCCATCTCTTGATTTGGCAATTACCCATTCAACATGTCCTTTTTTTTTTTTACATGGAAGGAAGCCATGTAAAGAGTCCACTAGTATGAAAAAAAAATACTAAAGAAATAGGTCAATATGTCATAAAAAGTTATTCTACATATTTTCATGAAAAATGTTAATGAAAATTCATAGAAACCAAAATAAATTTTATACACTGTCAGTATCTGTACTGTAATCTAAAACAATTAACCTTCTCTTTTTTAATTAGCACAAAGTCACTATCTTCATCACTCAAAATATATGGAAATACTACTTCGGTTCTATCATTTATGTTTATGTTTTGGATAATCTTTTTCCAACTGCATCTTTTGCTAAGTTTTCATAAATTCTTCTATTTTCACTAGAACATTTAAAAAATATTTTCAAAATTTTAAGGCTCGTTGTATGTTCGGATCAATATCTAGAATTGCAGTGTCCAGTTTTGTGGCCAATTGAAGAGCTTTGTAAACATTTTCTACAATGAATGAAACTGGTTGAAGGTCACTGCTGTATTCATCAGAAGGATGGGCTTCAGATATTAATTGAATTAATTCATTATCAGTTAATTCATGATCATCCAGCAATTTGTTAATATCACCTACATTCAAATTGTCAGAGCTTTGTTCTTGAAATTTTTTAAATAAATTAATAAGGCCAGTTAATCCCTCTTCAGTTGTTGGAACCATGTTCCCTGGTAAAACAACTTCTGACCAGATTGCTTTCCAGCAAGCTTTTAAAGGTGATGGCTTCATATCACTCAAAGCTAAAGCAATATTTTTTTCTTCTTCTTTTTTTTAATTTAAAAATAACTTTTTTTAACATTTCATTTTTTAAATTTCTACCCGCCCCTCTCGTAACCACTAGTCTGCTGCCCATGTCCATGAGTCTCTGTTTGTTTGTCCTGTCCACTTGTTGCTTTTAGGTTTATATCCCACATGTAAGTGATATCATGTGGTTTTCAACTTTTTCTGTCTGGCTTATTTCGCATAGCATGATTATCTCGAGGTCTATCCATATTGTCGCAAATGGCAGTATTTAATCTCTTCTTATGGCTGAGTAATATCCCATTGTATATATGTACTACAGGTTCTTTAGCCAATCATCTATCGTAGGACACTTTGGTTGCTTCCATGTCCTGGCCACCGTGAATAATGCTGCTATGAACATCGGTGTGCAAATATCTTTTTGGATATGGGTTTTCAAGTCTTTTGGGTAAATACCCAGTAGAGGGATTGCTGGATCATATATGGTAGATCAATTCTTAGTTTTTTGAGGAACCTCCATATTCTTTTCCATAGTGGCTGTACCAATTTGTGTACCACCAGCAGTGTATGAGGGTTCCTTTTTCTCTGCATCCTCTCCAACATTTGTTATTACTTGTCCTGTTGATTATAGCTATTCTAACAGGTGTGAGATGGTATCTCATTGTGGTTTTGATTTGCATTTCCCTAATAGCTAGCGATGTTGATCATCTTTTCATATAATTGTTGTCCTCTAGGAAGAAGTGTCTGTTCAGGTCCTCTGCCTTTTTTTTGATTGGATCATTTGTTGTTGTTGTTGTTGTTGTTACTGAGTCGTATGAGTTCTTTGTATCTCTTGGCTATTAGGCCCTTATCGGAGGCATTGCTTGCAAATATATTTTCCCATTTGGATGGTTGTCTCTTTACCTTGTTGACGATTTCTTTTGCTGAACAGAAGCTTTTTAGTTTGATGTAGTCCCATTCATTTATTTTAACTTTTACTTCCCTTGCCTTTGAGGTCAAATTCATAAAATCCTCTTTAAGTCCAAGGTCTAAAGGAATATTCTTGATACAACCTAAAATTGTGTATTGATTCCAAGCTTCTGTAACTGTGATTATCATATTAATAATAATGATATTAAAATATCATTAAAACTCCATTTAATATAATTAATCTTAAAGTAGAAATAATGCCTTGATCTAAAGGTTGGATCAAGGAAGTTGTATTTGGTGGCAAATACACAACTTTCATATTTGGATGTCCTAAATTGTGTGAATGACCAGGTGAATTATCTAAAAGAGTATTTTAAAAGGAAGATATTTTTCTTTCATATAATGTTCAGCTTCTACAGCAAAACACTGTGTAAAACGAATCCCCAAAAACATCAGTAGTCACCCATGCTTTTTTATTTGCCATACAGTGAATGGGAAGATCATTAATAATTGTGTGTTAGTAAGAATTAATTCTTTGTACATAGCTGAATTAAGCTATTGCTTTTCAGAAAGAGTATTTGCCAGTAAATGAAAAAGAAAGAACCGCATAAATGGAAACTCAGTATAAAAAGTCTGCGTAAATGGGGGGTGTATTTACAGCATATAAAAAAACTAACATATTGAAAATTTATTTTCAATTAAACTATTTACAGGTGTAAAGTGAGGGATGGGTATATATGTAAGTCTAACCATTATGCTGTACACCTTATTTATACACTGATGTACATTAATTATATCTCAATAAAACTGAGGGGGAAAAAAGAAACTAAGAACTAGAAGTCATAACTGAAATAGAGATTGAGTTATACTATTAAATTTTGTGTAACTCATTATATATTTTTTATTTCATACTTTTAAAAGATATTAACAGTGCAAAAATGACTTGAGAGTGAGGCAGTCCTGAAAAAAGTACATGCTTTTTTAATATAACACATTTAATAAGTTATTTCAAGATTTTCATGGCCTCAAAATTAAAAAGAAATTAAAAATATTAATTACAAAAGCATCTATAGAAGCTATTAGAAAAAGGATAATTAAACAAATAATGAACCTTCTACAAACAATGAAGCTAGAAGCAGAATATATTCACAATACTCAGTGTCACACTGTGCATTAAGCAATTGGTCCTATTTTTAATCTTAAACATTTACTTTACCTGTGATCTTTGCACTTGGTGTTTATGTATGATAACCCCCCTAAAGCCTTTAGTTCACAGTGAAGAGATAGAATTTGAAAAAGTTCGTTAAGCTCAGAGTGGCAAAAAATAATACATTAAGGTGTGGTTCCCCCAAACTCCCACATGCTGCATGCATCAGTCTGTCAGAATCCCAAGGGAAAGTTCAGATACCTGAGGTCTATTTTTAGTTTAAATTCAGAATCTAAATTGTCTGTGTTTTTTATAGAGTCACACAATTGGTCTGGTCCCAAAAGGTTTCTCTCTTCCTTCATCTATGACACAGTTGACATTCTGCTTACAAAAAGAGACTCAGAGAAGCACTTGTGATGCTGCTCACGGGCTGCCAAATTATGTCTACATTTCATTTTTAAATCAGACAAAATAAAAGGCAAAAGAAATGAAAACAAAATATTGAGATGTAGAGAAGGAGGTGGCTCGAAATGAAATTTTGATGGATTAATTTACTTAGTACAGACAACTGAAATTTAACAGCTCTAGGTAGGGAAGAATTTTTTAAAATTAATTTATTTTAATTAGTTTTAAGTATACAGTACATTGGTTAGACATTTATATAGTTTATAAATGATCCCCCTAATTGCTCCTTCTCTCCTCTGGCTCTCCACATAGCCATTACATTAATGATAACTGCATTCCCTAAGCCATGTTCCCCACTCCCGTGACCAACTATCAACTACTCATTTGTACTTCTTTAACCCTTCACCCCATTTTCCCAATCCCTTAGCCCTGCCCCCCTCTGCCCATCACCAGATTGTCCACTATATTTGAGTCTGTTTTTGATTAGTTTGTTCTTTTTGTTCCTTAGATTCCGCATATAAGTGAAATCATATGGTATTTATCTTTGTCTTATTTCACTCAGCATGATAACCTCTAGGTCCATCCATGTTGTTGCAAATGGTGAGATTTCATTTTTTTTTAATGGCTGAGTAATATTCCATTGTATATATGAGCCACAACTTCTTTATCCAATTGTCTGTTGATGGACGTTTAGGTTGCTTCCATATCTTGGCTATTGTAAATTGTGCTGCCATGAATATTGGGGTGCCTAGATCTTTACGAATTATTGTTTAGGGAGAAATTTTGCATGATGGACTAGTATTTTGCACAGCAAGTCATGACTGGAAGCTTCCAGAAGAGGATTTTTTTTCCTCATGAAACATTTACAAGACTGTTTATAATTATGTATATAATATTCCTTCAAAGAAAGTTATTAAGATACCAATACAGAAGGAAGATGAGAGAAAACTGACACAGGTCTGCATTTAGCAGGCAGCAGGGCTTCCTGGTGGACAGGATGCCTCATGAATCTCTTTTCATTCCTGTCATTTGACTCATCACTGTTTCTTCCCATGTGGTCTGAAGACAAAACAATCAGTATTACCAAGTCTGGCATCTGACTGAATCCTTAAGCGATAACTGCATTGCTCCACAGGCTAATTTTTAAATTTAGCGGGAGAAATATATATGGAATGCCTTAATTCCAGTGTATTACATCTGAAAATAGTAAGCATGAATGGCATTTCAATTTATCACAATATATTTGGTTTGAGACAGAAAGATGTCTTGGGTTCATTCTTTTTCATCTCAGCAGATGCTCTTACAAGATTCATGTTGGGACAAAAAACCTGCAATCCTTTTCTTTGTCACTTTAATAGCCATCACTAGCAAAATAGAATTTCAATAGACAGGTAAATTAAAACTAGTCAATGGCCTGTTATCAGCACACATGATCTGCTTTGTAGATTATTGCAGTCACTTTCTGGTTTTGTGCAGGGCCAGTGTGAGAGGCTTGGAGAGGGTGGGCTGGAACTATTTGCAGACTTTAGTCTGTGACTCTGCATTCATAATTTGACCTTCAAATGCCACTGAAGTATGTTTCCAAGTGAAAGTGTTTTCTTTTGGCACCTGTCTGTTTCAGCTATAATCCATGAATCTCATTTTAGGGAAAAGGATTCTTCTGACAGGATCCCTCTACCACTGACTTGTAGCACACACTCCACATTATACACTTTTTAAAAATGAAATTTATTAGGGTGACATTGGTTAATAAAATTGTATAGGTTTCAAGTGTCAAATTCAATAATAGGTCATATGTATATTGCATTGTGTGTTCACCACCCAAAGTCAAATCTCCTTCCATCACCATATATTTGATCTCTTTATCCTTATCACTTTTGACAATTGTCTTATTGTCTTATAAATTTATTTTTCACATTTTTCCTGACTACATGTATTGTCTCCCTAGAAAGATTTTAAGCTTTTTAAAGAACTATTGTACTTTGAATTCCTATAAGCATTCACTCATTCAACAAACAGTGATCTCTATTCATAGCACCAGTTAGTTACTATGGGAGTTGTAGCATGTAATTAAAATTTAAGGTAGAATATTCGATTGTGTTGTGAGAAAAGTGGTAACAGAAAGAGGTAAAGATTATTCTGATGGGTGAATGGTAAAAGAATCTATGAAAGAAATAACATTAAGTTGAACCCCTTGGAGGAAGAGTTGGATTTTGAAAACTATTTTAAAAGTTGAAAAATAACATTATTTTGTTTCCTATTGTTAAAGCACCACATGATTACTCTTAGGAAAAATATGAAAATATAGAATAGGCTAAAAGGGGTGGCAGAAGGCAGCCATTATGCAACTAGAGATAATGACTTCATACCATGTTGAACACGTACAAAATAGTTTGCTCTGCATGCTTTTTAAAAAAATATTAAACATACTGTATTGTATCCTGTTTGCTTTACTTATTAATACAGTAAGTCATCTTTTCATAATAATTATTTGTCCCACAAAATTATTTTTAATGACTTTCATTGCATGGATATATCAATATTTATTTCAGATATTTTAGCTTTCAAGGATGGCTAGAATTTTAACCAGGTAAAGTGACATGAAGAGGAGGGTGAAGGAAAGGAAGATCATTCTAAGTATAAGGTACAACCCAAGTAAAGGTGTGGAGATGGGAAAGTGTGACGGGTTCAGGAAACAGTGAGTATTTTGGTTTTTGAGGATGATCAGTAGGCCCGATGCCCATAAAGACGGAGACTCTGAGTGTCATAAGGCGGCAATGTTGAGCCACTGAAGATTTCTCAAGAGAAATATTATGAACAGAACTGAGATTTGGAAAATTATCAAAGCAAAAGTAGATGGTGGATTGAAGGCGAGGACAGAGGTCATAACCCCAGAAGGAGATCGGTGTTCTTAAGTGAAGAACTGGCAGTTCTCCCTGCCATTTTTCCCAATTCATTTCACAGACTCCCTAGCTTCTTTATGTAAAATAAAGAATGTTTTAAAAAGACATTTTTTTTCTTCTGAGTCAGATCTTCCCTCCCTTCTTCATCTGGCTACATCCTACTCATTCTTCAAAATCTAACGCAAGCATCGTGATCTTGCAGTCTCTTTCCTGATTGTGTTACCGCAGCACAATTCAGCATGTATCTCACCGCATGGTAATAACAGAGTTACTTGTCTGACTCTGTCCCAAATTTAGTCAGCTCCATGCAGAACCTCTTATAAGAGTTTGCACCTCAACGTCCAGGCACATGCCACATAGTTTTCAATGTGCTTCCTGAATAAATGCATGAAATTACCAAGTTCCCAAGTTTCCATATCCAAATGTTACTTAAACTGGGAAGCAAAATTTACACTAGAGAAATTCTAGGTAGGCAAACTAAAACCCATAATTTTAGAAATAATGAGATGCCATAAAAATGGGTAACCACTAAGGAGAATAAGTCAATTATTTTTGGAAGCTTATTCACAATAGGAAATCTATTAAAGTTGATAGCACTGGAGTGCAGAGGCAGACTCGTTAGGGAACTGCCTGAAATACTCAATATCAAAAAAATATGTATCCAAATGTGTTGCCAGGGATCAAATAAAACCACTATCAATGTACACTCCAGCACAAAAGTCCAACAAGAAGATAAATGGTTTAAAAAAAATTACAATCCAGACACGACAGATCAAGGGAAATAGAATTTAGAACAATAGAAATTTTACAGCCTCCTCCATCGCTGATCGCTGTAGTAAATTGCGTTTTAAAGTGTTTTCATAGAGATAGTCACTAAGAAAATCTGTGTAACTCTGAACTGCCAGTGGATTTTAAAACACAACAGTGTCGCTCAGAAGATAAAGACTTGATTCAATCTAATTCTGTATATATTTTCGATTCATTGAAAAATAGTAAGTCAACTGGCTTGTGGAGACAGTAAGAGGCTACACTCAGTTTCATCACAATGTAACCAGTATGAAATCCACAGAGCTTATCAATTTTCAAAAAATACTACAACAGTTCTGGGTTAAATGGCCTGTGAAAAATAAGTGGCTGGGTCTCAGTTTGGTATAGTTTAGTTATCAAGTATGTTTCTACCTCCTCTTCTCTACTGACTCTTTTCACTAGCACCTGAACATAGAAACCTTGCCCCTGACTCCACATCCAGATAGCATCCCATTTCTCTCCTTTTTGTCTCTACTATTTCACCTCCTTTCTTGGCCCACTAGAATTTGATTTTACTCCTGTCACTTTTTTAAGTGTTCTTTGCTCCTTATGACTACATGCTATATACACTCTAAGGCCTTGTTTTTCTTGCCTTCTCTGTGGTACTTGATACTCATGATTGTTGCCTCTTTGAAACTTTTCTTTTCACTCGTGAGACATCAGACCACCTTCACCTCTTGCTCTCTTCTGCCCATAAATTCCTTAAACATCGATGTTCTCAAAGGTTTGGTCCCCAAATTTATCATGAACCTGATCAGTCCTTCGCCTGTGTTCTCTTAACAGAGGATGGTACCACCATCTGCTCAGTAGCCCAAGTCATACTTGTGAGTGTTGTTTGCTGTTTCACTGTATTTCTACCTTCACATTCTATTAATGACAAAACCCTGTCCATCTTACTAAGATTTTTTAAATTCATCAACTACTGTCTGTTCATACTACAATTTCCAATTTCCTTAGTTCAATTCACCATCATCTCTCACATTCTAGCTTGTCTCTGGCATCAACTTCAGTCAGCCTGTTCTCTACACTGCAGAGAGTGATATTTTTATAATGCAGATCGATCACTTACAACCTTATTTAATGAATCCAAATTGCCCTCAAAAAAAGTCCAAATCCCTTAAAACGAATTTATAAAAATTTTCATTATTTGGCTTTAGTTTATTTCTCCGTTCTTATCTTTTCAAAAACTTCGATTTCTCACTCATTACAAATCCACTTAACCATATTATCAACTAGAATACTTTTCATCAGGACCACAGCGCTATCATGAGAAATTCTGTCAAATACCTTGGTGAAATCCAGATATAACCAGTGTTCCTAATCTACCAGCATACAGGAACTCTAAACAAACAAACAAACAAACAAACAAACAGAAAGCAGTGTTCTTGATGAGTTTGTGCTGGCCCCTGTTGATCATCACTTTTCCTTCTATGTATTCACATTATATTTAAGAATTCATTTTAGAATTTTTAAAGGGTATCATCGAGCTCACTGGTGTAAAGGTTTCAGAATCTACGTTTTATTCTTGTGAACAATAAAGACAGTACTTGCAGGCTCTAGTGTTTTATCTCTTTTTCTATTCTCTGAGTCTTTAAATCACCGTCAACAGTTTAGTGATCTCATTAGCAGGTTTTCTTTGTACTCTGATCTCCTTTTCTCGGTTCTCTCCTTATTTGCCCTGTCACTTGCTAAAATTATCACACCTTTTTTTAGTACTGGCTCTATTCTTCCTAGTCTGAACAATATTCTCCACCGAAAAATGTCCATCTCTTTTAATTCTAACTACTCTTCATATTTTTCAATGGCTTCAGCTCATAATTAAAAATTTTAATGTGCTGATGCTATTTTTACAGAGATTCTCATGAGAAAGTATCACAGGCAGTAATGTATCAGTTACTTAAGATACATCGATATCTGGTTTTTTCATTCCTGTGCACATAGAAGACTGCGCTTAGCCTCCTTATAGTTAGGTGGGCCATGTAACAAAGAATGTGTGACATGGGTCACTTCTGGATCTCTGCAGAGATACAGGACCTTCTCCAGATTTTCTATTAGCAAAGAATACTGTTTTATATATTAAGCCACTGAGATGTATTTATTTGTTGTTGCAGGATAGCTTAATCCTTCCTAATACAAGATCTTTCACCATTATTTCAAAACTTTAGTTTTAAAGGGTTCTCATTCTAATTGAGTCATTTTTCCCTCTTTAGGATTTTAAGATGCTATGGTAGCTTGAATAATTTAGCCATCGTCCATCCCCAAAGATGTCTATGTCCTAATCCCTGCAACCTATGAATATGTTACTTTACATGGCAGAGGAGTTTGGGGTTTTGAGATGGCGGATTATCCTGGCTTATCTGGGCAGGCCCAATGTAATTGCAAGTGTCCTTGAAAGGAAGAAACAGTAGCGTCAGTCAGAAAAAGAAAATATGATAATGAAAACAGAGGTTGGAGTAATATACTTTGAAGATGGAGAAAGGGGTCATGAGCCAAGCAGCTTGATTTTAGTCTTGTGAAATCCACTTTGGACATTTGAGTTTTAGAACTGTAAGAAAATGAATGTGCTGTGTTAAACCACTAAGTTTGTCGTAATTTGTTACAACAGCAACAGAAAAACTAAGAGATGTTGATTAGTACTTTTCCTTTCTCTGAACATTTTTTTAAATTATCTTCTAAAGTCTAAGGTAAATATATCTAAAAACTATATTCCTCTTTCCTTTCCTTATTTAAGTGCTAGTGGTTAAAGGCTACTGAAAAAGAGTCTCTTCTCACTGTATTCTTAAACTCACTCATTTTACCATTCTCATCTTACGGGCATGAGTTTTATTTCTTTTTTACTTGCTATAAAAAGATTTCTTTCCTACTTCTATTTCTGAATTATTTATTCTATCCTCCCCCAATAAAGTGGAACACAAAAACCAATCCATCAAACTTTTACCTTCTACACTGTAAAGATCACCTTGCATTTAATATTCCCAGAACTGGTGATACCTGCCAGCAGAAAGATAAACATGGCACAATCTTTCTGAAGGTTTTTTTTCCATTGCTTCAGTTTACATATTTGTAGTAAAGGTTCATAAATGTTATAGATATCCTTGACATCTGTTGAGATGTATAATGACAAAACATCTGTTATACCTGTTTTCTGGTTCCAGTTGGGAGATTTCTGAGAACTAATCTCTTGTTCAGGGTGAGCACACTCTTACAGCGGTATGTGACTTTTGTAATTTCCCAAAACATAAGTATCAGTATTAACTGTACTTCTGCTAGTTTCTGCAGACCTAGAGACACTTAAATGGATATAAGGTGACTAGAGAAAACATCTGTTGAGGTCTGCAGAAAAGATCATTGAGAATAGGATTGTTTACTGCTCCCCTGCCACTTGATTCTTTCTGCTGCTTCCAGACAAACTATCCACAACATTTTGGAAATGATATTTTAATTTTTGAGATGAGAAAACAGAGGCTTTGATAGTTGAAGCAACTTTCCTAAGGTGAAGGACAGAGTATTGCTAATGGTTGAAAACAAGGACCATGGAAACTGGGTTTGAATTCGGACTCTGCCACATGCTTCCTGTTTGTATATCATGCGTCTCATTTCCTTACCTGTGAAACTGGGGAAATAATATTACCTATCTCATAGTGAGGATTAAGTAAGTAAAATTTAGAATGGGTCCTGACACATAGTAAGCACTATATAAATGTTTGAGACTATTATGTTATGCAGTGACTTAATGACAGAGTTAGTATAAGAAGTGAATCGTTCCACTACCCAACTCTGGATCCTCAAGGCCAGATATACTTGATGAATTACTAAAAGTGTAACAATGAGTCAATTTTTAAAAAATTTTTAGAATGTTTTCATTGCTTTTTAAAATAATACATGTTGTCGATAAAGAGTTCAAGAAATAATAAAGTTATAAAAAAAAAATCACCTCAACTCTCTTCATTTGGGATATGGGATATCTACCTATGTAGATATAAACCCAGAAAACATAACTGAATCAATGGATAGGAAATTTGGTTAATCATATTATAATGTTATTTAATGAAAACAAATGGATGTCTGAATTAATTTTTTTTTACCCCCAAATTCTGGGTTAACAGTTCACTTGGGAAACAGCACCAACACAGTAAAATGGAATTTTATTTGATTCATTATGCCATAAAAAAGCTTTATGCTCAACTTCATTTTGACTCTCTGGCTTGTTAACCAATTCTCCTAATTATACAGAATACATCACTCGAGTTTGGTTGTGTACACACATAAAGCAATGGTACCTTCTTTCTGCATTTTTGTTACTCCCTTTTTAATCTATATTTTGTTAATTCATCATTAATCTTTTTTTTAAAGTCAATATAAATGGTCTTAAAGCTCAATACTACAAAATGAAATCTCTAAAACTGCACATTTTAATGGTTTAACTTACAAGGCGAATTTTATTAAAATGGTGTTAAGGTAGGTAAATAAAGCTACATGTTTCACCCTTACTTCCTTGATACAGTTCTAAAAGCCCACTGAAAGGCTTTGCTTTCCTGAACAT
>NW_011888887.1:3193757-3195828 GCF_000151845.1 Pteropus vampyrus | reverse complement strand
TTAACCAATTCTCCTAATTATACAGAATACATCACTCGAGTTTGGTTGTGTACACACATAAAGCAATGGTACCTTCTTTCTGCATTTTTGTTACTCCCTTTTTAATCTATATTTTGTTAATTCATCATTAATCTTTTTTTTAAAGTCAATATAAATGGTCTTAAAGCTCAATACTACAAAATGAAATCTCTAAAACTGCACATTTTAATGGTTTAACTTACAAGGCGAATTTTATTAAAATGGTGTTAAGGTAGGTAAATAAAGCTACATGTTTCACCCTTACTTCCTTGATACAGTTCTAAAAGCCCACTGAAAGGCTTTGCTTTCCTGAACATGATAATAGAAAACATTGCCATAAGTATAATACAGGCATACATATGCAAATATTTCACACTGAAATTATTCTACACATACTTAGAATTCAATATGTATTTGAATTATTGTTTGTTTTATATATTTTATAGACACACATAAATCAGAGACATATATGTTGACCTTTTTCAGACAGCAATCATAATTTAATCCTTTTTCTAGAGGGCTGCATGAGACCTAAAACTGACATTTATATTTATTAATGATTTATACTCTGCCTAATTCTAATGGGCTTATAATACTGGCAGCACCTCTAGCTTGATGGTGCCTTTGTGAAAATTAAAAACAATGCCCTCTTTGGGTGAGCAAGTCGATTACAGTGCATTTAGTTCCAATGTGCTCCTTCCTAGTGTAGAGTACAAACTATTACTACATTGATGACTCTGTATGGTAGGCTAAAGCACAGATTTGGGATTAAAACAAAATTCAGACCATCTTAAATGGAAGAAAGAGCTGATGATATAGAAGATTTATCATATTCAGTCACTGACTGTGAGTCTACATTTTTGGCAGCTAAGGCGGAATGAGAAATGTGGGGTTACATAGCCTTGTTTCCTCATGTGATGTACGAAATCATCCATACATGCTAATTTTTCCTGGAACTAAATTCATGGAAGTATAATCTTTCTTCTAGAATAAAAGTTCTTGATTAGCTTTAACTATGGCCAAAAGGTTCAGAAATGCTGTACAAAATGACGATCCTTGCATCGATCCTAAGAGCAGAAGGTACCATAGTAAACCATAACTCTGCAAAGGTACACATTTAAGGAGCAAAAAATAATGTCATTAGTCATTTGCTTTTTGATTTTGCAAGTTAAGTATGGCAAAAAACCTTGGAAAAATCTTTTTAAATGGCTACAAAAATGTCCACTGGACTATCTCTAAAATGTCAGAAATATGAAACATGTTTTAAGCTGATGTCATATTATGCTTTGACCACAGTCATTGCGACTTAGCCAGAATACAACAGTTGTCAAAGTAATAACAAGAACCTACTTCAAAGTTCCTTTGCTGAAGCCATCTCTTCTGGGGTAGAGTTTTCCAATAATTTCTGCTACAGCAAATGCCCTAATTTATAAGTGAAGGAAAACCTGTCCAACTAGCAAAAGCAAAACAGAAATTACACTCCCTGGTCATGTTTTCTAAATTTGTGTATTTCACTCATCTTTTACTTTGGGTAAACGTATGTCTGTCATCCTTGTACCAGTTTGTAAATTTAGTAATCTCTGCATTATCTCTTATTAAGCAAGCTTCTTGATTCTGGTCTTTGGGGTGATAATTCAGTTTATTATATATAAAACAGAAAACCCAATTTTTAACTTGAATTTATTAGTCTCTCCAGCAATTTGATTTGATTGAATTTAACCAAATGATTCTAGTTGTGTCTCAAAGTGGTTTATGAAAAAAATATTACCCTGATACTCAAAAACAGAGAAAACAAATACAGGAAATGTTTTTTTTTTTTTTTTAGTTGTAATCTCTATCAAAAAGGATATATATCACAGCAGGAAAGCATCATTCAGTGAATTACAACAATTTTCTGTTCATTGGGACCATTTTAGACTATTTTTCCACTTTCAGAGAGAAAAGAACTAGTGGAAGATACAAGTTCTTCCAAATACTTGTCTATATTTTATAAAGCCCATCACTTATTTCCAATACAACAGCAATTTTATAAAATGGCATTTTAATTACCTTG
>NW_011888887.1:3169292-3191177 GCF_000151845.1 Pteropus vampyrus | reverse complement strand
GTTTCCTCATGTGATGTACGAAATCATCCATACATGCTAATTTTTCCTGGAACTAAATTCATGGAAGTATAATCTTTCTTCTAGAATAAAAGTTCTTGATTAGCTTTAACTATGGCCAAAAGGTTCAGAAATGCTGTACAAAATGACGATCCTTGCATTGATCCTAAGAGCAGAAGGTACCATAGTAAACCATAACTCTGCAAAGGTACACATTTAAGGAGCAAAAAATAATGTCATTAGTCATTTGCTTTTTGATTTTGCAAGTTAATTATGGCAAAAAACCTTGGAAAAATCTTTTTAAATGGCTACAAAAATGTCCACTGGACTATCTCTAAAATGTCAGAAATATGAAACATGTTTTAAGCTGATGTCATATTATGCTTTGACCACAGTCATTGTGACTTAGCCAGAATACAACAGTTGTCAAAGTAATAACAAGAACCTACTTCAAAGTTCCTTTGCTGAAGCCATCTCTTCTGGGGTAGAGTTTTCCAATAATTTCTGCTACAGCAAATGCCCTAATTTATAAGTGAAGGAAAACCTGTCCAACTAGCAAAAGCAAAACAGAAATTACACTCCCTGGTCATGTTTTCTAAATTTGTGTATTTCACTCATCTTTTACTTTGGGTAAACGTATGTCTGTCATCCTTGTACCAGTTTGTAAATTTAGTAATCTCTGCATTATCTCTTATTAAGCAAGCTTCTTGATTCTGGTCTTTGGGGTGATAATTCAGTTTATTATATATAAAACAGAAAACCCAATTTTTAACTTGAATTTATTAGTCTCTCCAGCAATTTGATTTGATTGAATTTAACCAAAGGATTCTAGTTGTGTCTCAAAGTGGTTTATGAAAAAAATATTACCCTGATACTCAAAAACAGAGAAAACAAATACAGGAAATGTTTTTTTTTTTTTTTTAGTTGTAATCTCTATCAAAAAGGATATATATCACAGCAGGAAAGCATCATTCAGTGAATTACAACAATTTTCTGTTCATTGGGACCATTTTAGACTATTTTTCCACTTTCAGAGAGAAAAGAACTAGTGGAAGATACAAGTTCTTCCAAATACTTGTCTATATTTTATAAAGCCCATCACTTATTTCCAATACAACAGCAATTTTATAAAATGGCATTTTAATTACCTTGAAATCACTGAGTTATAATTAAATCATAATGTATTCTGTTAGTATGACTCAGAGTTGAGTATGAGAAATTTGCAATGGGCTCTCCTTCAAGGTCCTACATTTAAAATGTCACAAATAAGTTACAGATTGTTCCGATAACAATACAGCAAAGACACATAAAACTTTATTTTCAGTAACTTCTCAGTAAATTTATATGCCAGGGGAATACTAATGACAGGGATTATCACAACAATAACCACCATCACCACCACTTCAAAGATATATTGGCTTCTAGGACCCGAAAAGGGATAATTTACGGTTCTATTTTCTCTCTGAAGAACCAACTAGCAGACTTCCAATCTATTCTATGGATTGTTTGCTCATTTTATACCTCCTAGTTAATTGACAGTAGTATTTTATAGTCTACAGCAGTGTCATAAAAGTTTACTGGGGAGACATAACTAAATAAACAATCATAATTTAGTGTACTAAGTGCTGTGATAAGGTAATATGAAAGAAAACAAACCAAAATTTCATCGAGAAACATTTCCCTTGCTGAGGGGCAATGCGGCCTAACTGGAACTTGAAGAAACAGCCAGAAATTCCTATAGAATGTTCCAAGGGAAGTGAAAGTATGTTTGCAGGCCATGCAGCAAGAGAAAGGTGTACTGGTAAAAATGGGTTCAGAGGAAGGCAGGGGCGAGTGACAGGAAATGAGGAACCAGCTGATCAGGTCCATCAACCTGAAGGACGTTATGCTCTCATGTTCATTCTAAGGGATAAGGCTGTGGTTACTCAGAAAACTTTGAGGTGTCTCATGCCCAAGACTTTACCTCTTTTTCTTCTTATCCCTGTTATAAGTGAACTACTTCAAGCCTTGTTTGCTCTTTGAGGCAGTGGTGACGGGGCGGGGGTGGGGGTGGGGCTTTTTGCAGAGCCCTTGCATTTAGGAAAAGCCCTAAATTTGACTTTTATCATCATCTTTAAATGAGGTTACGCATACGGTCACAGAGACATTCTGATAAGACTGGATAGTGAGAAGGTGTCATGATTTTTGTAACAGGATTTTACATTTCTTTTTTAATGTAGCAGAAAAACTGAATGTGACCTGAGTAACTATTTTGACCTAAGACTGACTGAATTTGATTGGGTAACAAGAGATAGCAATGGGTAAAGCAGGTATAGTTTGCTGATATTTTCACTCTTCTAAATGATATTATAATTTACTTAGTTTAAAATTCAAGTTTCTTTTAGATTCTTATTTTATAATGTTTCTACAGCATCTCCAAGACTATCTTGCGCACTTGTTGCCACTTAGGTACTCGTGATCCCAACAATCAAAGCATGTTGCGGGTGACACTCTTGATTTGCGAGAATACATACTCACAGCAAAGCCTCATTTTGACTTGATGTAGGTATTTTACTTAAGGAAAATATCCAAGTAACTAAGGATTAATAAACCTTTGAGCAAAACCCTTAAACAGTTTTAATCACTTTTAATAAAAAACTTTCTAAAATGCAGCATATACTTTCTTATATTCCTAAATAGACTGAAAGAATCTTTTACTGTCCCTCATGACTCAGGGTAATCATTAGGAATAAATTTTGGTAGAAGAGAGTTATGCCTGAGTGAGACTTTAAAAGTAGATTTCTTCTCACATGCTATCTACTGTTTTAAGAATGTTGCCTCTTTCCTGTATTGTCTCCTCTGTTTTTCAAAGTATCTTTGTTTCTTCTCTCTCTCTGGTCTACATCATCCCCCACCACCTTTTCTAATCTGCTGATTCAAATTTGTAAGAACTTGAAAACTAAACTTATGAGACTAATGCTTAAAGCAAAAATAAAGATGCCCCAAAAGAAAACTCCCACATCTAAAGTGTCAGAGATTCAAGGCAGGGGGATTTTATGGCATTTATGTAGGCTTTGGAGATCTTCCATAGATTATTCTCTGTATAGTTGCAGTTGCTAAATAATTGTATCCCAGTAATAGGAGCTATTATATATAGATCCCAGCAATGTAGTAGTGCATATAGCTGAGACAGATGTCCCTACTATGGTTAACTATATAAATATGTACAACATAAAAACCCTATCAAAGTAATGCATACTGAAGAAGGATTAACATTATAGGTAATTCCCAAATAAATATATTTGACTATGGAGAATTAAAATTTTTGTCTAATTATAAAAGTGATTGCACAATGGAGAAGAATATGGAAATTAGAAGAAAACTAAAGATATCACTCAATAATTTTGGTATGTTTTATTGGTATTCTCTCTCCACACACACACACGTTTTCTCTGATAGAAAATATGTATGTTGGCATATACATACACTTATTTAAAGAACGGTATCATGTAGATTCTGAAATTTGTCCTGCCTTTTTATCTGAGAATATAGTGTGAACATTTTCTCCTACCAACAAATATCTGGTATCATAGAATTTATAATGTCAGCATTTGTGTTCTATTTGTGGGTATCTTATAATTTATATAACTGATACTTGGTTATTTGATATTTTAGTTTACTTTTCCAGTTTCTTCCCCCACCACCTTTCTTTGGCTATCACAAATAAAAAGTTGCAATGAACACCTGCTCAAGCACATCTATTTGCACATCTGTGGTTTCACAGAATATATTTTTAGAAGTGAAATATCTGAGATAAAGGCAAACTTGCATAGTTTTAGAGATATATTCTTAAAATACTGCCCTAAGAGGCTGAGCAATTTATACTCCCACCAGTGGCATATGCATGTCTACTTTTCCACATCCTCAGCCATACTGATTTACAGCATTCTTTTAAATTTTTGCCAATCTGCAGAAGAAAAATGTCTCATTTATTTTAAGTTGTATTTCTTTTATGACTATTGAATTTTAATATTTTTTCAAATGTGTTAAATATTTGTTATATATAAATATGTTAATTTTTTCTCCTACTTTTAGGGAAGGTGTTTGTGTCATCATATTTCTGTGAATTGCCTTTTCATCTCTTTCAGCAATTATCTATTCGGTTCTTTACTTTTTATTCATTGATTTATAAATAATCTGTATGGTTAAAAGCTGTCATTTGTCATATATATATTTCCTCAATATTTTTGTCTATTCATTTTACTCTTGGTGTTTTAAAAAAATAATCTATTGTCTCTTAACTGTTCTTTTAAAACATTACTGAATCCTTTGATAGATTTTCTAAGGCTCTTATCTGCTTTTTAAAAAAATCTGCTTTGGACTTTCTCCCAGCCCATCGGTTCTGAGATAATGACACATACAGCACGGTTGGTAAAGTCTTGCCAAGGCCATAGTTGCCATATGGAGCAACATTTAAAACTCCATGGTTCGTTCTGTCAGTACTTCATCTATGACACGTGGACTGGGAAGGACTTTGTGTCTTTTGTGAAGCATACATAATTGTATGATGTACATAATGTTTTATAAATCACAAGCACTTCATACATGTTGAATACCAATAAACTGTCACGACAGCATAATTTAGAAATTCTGACAAACAAGGAAATGTAGAAATAAAAGAATAAGCCAGATAAAACAAGTATGATAACGAAAGAGGAGATGTAATAGCTGGATGAATATGGCTATGTTAATAGTCAACAATACTGCTCAAGTTAGTAATCTTGAAATACAGATATTTAATCTCTCTATTGCCAGTTGGGTTAGATCAGGAGTTTTCTACTTTTGTTCCTGAGATGGGAAGGGGCTAGGCCTAGGTCTCTACTTCATGGCCAAAAAATATTTGAAAACCACCAGAAAAGTGCTAAAAACTAACAAAATTTTTGCTGCAAATATTCATCATTCTATCAGTCCAGTTTTTTTTGTTGTTGTTTAAATTCAGATAATTAAAACATAAAAATTTTTTTATTCTCTTAATTTCAATGAAGAGTCTTTATATCATATAGTTCTTTACTCTGTGCCTGGTATGTCATCTGTACATATATTAAAATCTAAATACCGCGATGTAAATCACCTAAACTTCTCTATCTCTCTGTTGTTTACATAAAGTTCTGGGTGATCTTTTAAAAAACATATTAACATGAAGTTTCTAAATTATAACATACTTTTCTAGGTAGCCAAATAGCTTCAATATCACCCCATCGACTCAAGGTCTTAAAAAAGCAAGTAGAAACACATTAGCATATATATTTCCTGAGAAATGCAACATCAATGTGACAATAAAATTCTAATAATAACATTCTCTATGTATATAGCCTCTTTTCCACAAATCTCAACCTGGAATAATCTCAGAAAATGTCCTACAACACTTGAATAAAGATCCTCTGAAAAACATTTTTTCTCTTTCGAATGTTAGATGTTGCTAGCAATCAGGATGCCCCCACCCCAAGTTTGCTTCCATGAAAAGATACTGGTTGATGCCAAGTTATGCAAAGCATAAATCAGTGATTTAAAGGGGGGTGGGGTGGAAGATGGGGAGTTGAGAGAAGTCTACAACTCAAGCAAGAAAACATTTGTAATGCAAACATAAAGCACTGAAGCACAAACTTTGAAGGTAAATTTTAACTTCATAAAATGATATGAAAAAATTTTCTTTAAACATTCTGTTTCACATCATTGTTGTAAAGCTTTGCATAGAAATGGTTTTTTTTTTGTTTTGTTTTGTTTTTTTGGTTTTTTTTTTTTTTTTTTGCTATTTTTAAGCTTGGTGATTTCAAAAAGAGCATTTCCTTTCCTTTGGGGAGAGAGTTTCTTTCCTCTGCTTAGGCTGTGCAAGCCCTGGTGAGGGTCACCTTGTTCTTTGGGACACACTGAATAGTCAGTGATTTTATTCAGGTGCAACACTGGAGCTGTTAGAAAGTTTACAACTAAAAGAAAAACAAAATTTTGCTAGACAAAGCTATAGAGCTGAGTTTGTCACTCATTATTACCACAAATGTGTACTCTTGTCTTAAAGAAACAAGAATAAAAACTTGTTTATGTTTTCAATCAAGAACATAAAGAAACAATCCTGGTCAGAATTTTTTTATGCTCCCTGAAAAAAGAAGTTGGGATGGAGAAAAGAAGCAGCACTTATCTTTTCACAACTTAAAGATTATTCATAGAAGGGAGAATTAAAGAAATTGTTACAAATCAAATACTATATTTACTCTCATTTTCTCCAATTTTCTTAATAGGAATTCAAGTGAACACAAAAGATATTCACATTTGTTTTCACATTCGGTACAACTCCTTTCTTGCTCTACAGATGTAGTAAACTCACTCTGCGTCCTGGGTATGTACAAACAACATTTGGTGGCAGCTTTCTGGCCCTCAGTGACTCCAAGAATAAAGGGAAATTGCCTAGGAAATTCCCTAAGAATTAAAGGGCTCTCAATGTTCTGCTCAGCTCAGCAGGAAAACCAAACCAAACAAACCCTCAAACAAATAAACATACAAATTCTACATCTCAGATATTCTCACTTTTATGGATATGAATGAGGGTGAGAAAAACCATCTAGATGTAATCCGTCTCAAGGAGCTTGCTACTGTGTGGAAGCCCCTGAAAGGGTTCACTGAGCTGCTTTTACAGGGGAAGACTCGGATCTTGGAGGAAGCCACGGCCCCACTCCTGGCCAGAGGCACCACCAGGGCCAGAATGCACATTCGTTTTTAATTTCCAGTGGGTATTTCATAAAGGACCCCCATACAGCCTTGAGACACAAGGAACTACTTTGATGTTCAATATATAAAATTGTCAATAATTTAATACTGTTTACTTCTAAAAAAAACAATAATCTGGAGGAGGAAAAATAGGAAAAAAGAGAGCAGAAAAGAAGGGATTCAGAGTCTCAGCTATACATGAAATGCCTTCTCCAAGAAAATGTGTTCTTCCAAGCCATGCTTTTGTGGTTAGTAAATTGACAATTTAACAAATATTTATTGAGATGTGGCAATAAATAAATTCCTTTATTCATGGAACTTGCAAATTAGTTGGATACACAAACAATAAACAAGTGAAAAGTAATACAATTGCTGATGTACATGTTATTAGGAAAAATAGAGTAGGTAAGGTGATAGAGTGTAAGGGAGGTAGTGTGGAGACTGTTTTAATGGGGTTGTACAGAAGGCCTCTGAGGAGGTGATATTTGAGCAGAGTTGGAGACCTGTGAATTCTGATGTGTGAGTTGCAGTTAGGTTGGTAGAAAGGTCTCAGATGAAAAACAGGTCAAGTTAAAGAAAAATTTATTCACACTGGACCCTAGTTATGGCTCTGTTTTACCTCAAATGCTTTTGCCTGCCCTTTCTTTAACTCAATACTCACAAGACTGATTAAACAATCTATCATTTTGGTTGGCAAGAAGACAACTAAATTTATGTGTCTATCTACAGTGAAGCACTTTATTGCATACAACAAGCTCTTTTCTTTGTGCCCTGCAAGTGGCTTTGGCTTGAGCAGCACAATATCTTGTTCCTCGATAGAACTCTTGCTGCGGCTCCCAAGATCGCTGCAGGTGCTGACTCAGACTGTCCAAGTTACTTAATGGGATGACAGAGCTGCTAGCATTTTTCATTGACCCTGAACTTCTTAATGAAACAGGACCAGATCACTCAACATAGATGGGTTCTTGCCTAAATTAGAGTGGCTAGAAGTGATGCAAGGCTGCTGCTTTTGTCATAAAGTAATCTCATCCCATCTTTAGTGACAGGACTAAAACAAAACAAAACAAGAAAAACCCATTTGTCACTGTCTGGCCATCAATCTTCCTAACATCCAAGAGGCAAAATTTTTAGGATCCCTTAGTATCTCCTACTAGAAAACAATCTATCATTTTAATACTTTATATTTCTCACATTTTTAGACAAAACACTAGATTTTGCAGAAGAGGCCAAAATAAAGTGTAAGAGGAGCTCAGGGCTAATATATATATTGATTAGTCACTGAGAGATCTGCTGCTTCATTTCTTTCTACTTTCTTGTCTTTCGTTAGCTGAATTTGCCTTTGATGCCTTTAGATAAATCTCCCTCCAAACTTGCCCCAAACCATACCACAAGCTAGGTATGCTCTTTTGTAATTCTTTCAAGGGGAGATATTTCTTACTCTCCTTTGGATCCCTGACACCTTGCACAGTTTGTTACACAGCAGCTGTCTAATAAATGCTCCATGAAGACATGCCATCCTTTTTACTTCCTTAAGTATAGTTCTTATTTTAACTTTTTAAAATAAGTTTTCCAGCCCCTCAAGTTCTATCTTTTCTATGAAAACTTCCCAGATCGAAGCCTCCTTGTTTGTATAATTCCCACACCTACTCAATGGTGCACCATCAAACCATGTGCCCATCCTTGTCATGCATATAATTTACAGAATAAAAACACTGCAGAAGAGAATTGGAGTCAGGTTATTAGAGTCAAGCAAAGGAAGTGGAACTGAGTTTTCAAATGTTCTGGCATGATTCAATGACAACTCATTTAAAAATATTTTGGTAACTCATGTAAAAAGCAATCCCTAGCAAAAAAATACATAATAGAAGCTAAAAAGATTTTTATAGTACTCTCTTGAACCCCCTTCCTATCTTCGGTCTCTTAACAGAGAGGATTCTGAGGGCTTTTTTCCCCATGAGCCCAAGGCTACTATGTGAAATCTGTGGAGGAAATCTACGGAAATTCACTAGTGCTGCCAAGCTAGGAAAAAAAAGACCTTGGAATCCACACTCCCGTAGCCATACTGGAAAAAGAAGGCCACGAAGTCCAAGGCCTCTCCCATTCCCTGTGTCTGTAGACATTTAAGTTGGTGGTTTTAAAAACCATAATAAACCAAGGGAACTATTCTGGAACCTATACTACATTGGCATAGTCGATAGAATTACAAGTGTGGTAGCCATATTATTGGGCCTTTCTGTCTAGGAGCATTATACATCCCTACCATGTTGAACGAAGGCAGGGCTTTGTGACTTGTTTTAGTTAGTGAAATCTGAGCAGAAGTGATGATTGTCACTTCGAAGAGGTAGCTTTAAGAGCCAGTGAATGGATTGGCAAGTTCACTGCCTCTGAGATTGTCGAAGCAATACTTTCCATTTTCCTGTCTCTCAGTGATTATTGTGAACAGAGCATCTTTTCTGACCTGCGATGTAGTACAATGAGAAGTAAATTTAGGTGTTTCACGTTTCTAAGATTCTCATGTTGTTTGTTATTGCGACATAATCCAACATAATAGAAGACAAAACTTTCCAGCTCTATGTGATGGCTGGAGTATGGGTGATATTTACAGTTGGTCTGCAGTACCTCCTATGGCTTTTCTGTTTAGTGAACCTTCAATCAAGTCCACTGCAGAAGAAAATATACTGTCTGCCTTTATCTTTAAGTATTTTGTCTTAACTTGAAACTCTTGTGGGTTTTTCTTATTCCTAATAAATACTTCAGATACTCATGATAAAACAGGGTATCATTGACATGGCTTGTGTGAAAATGGAGAAAGTTGAATTTATATTTTCAAACTCTGAAATTTTTGTTTACTCACGAAAAAGGTCCTCTCTAGTACCATGTAGAAATCATCATTTTAGGGACACAAGGTAAGAGGGGCCACTCCTATGCCCTCTGGAAATGCTAACCTAATCAGGCCTCCATTGTCTTATATGTAAATGTAGACCCTTAGAGTTGCTCACATGTGGCTACTAGTTCCTCCAACTTTTCCAATTCTATAAATATGGTATGCTTAAGAGATGTGGAAAAGAGAGAGCAGAAAAGAAGGGATTCAGAGTCTCAGCTATACATGAAATGCCTTCTCCAAGAAAATGTGTTCTTCCAAGCCATGCTTTTGTGGTTAGTAAATTGACAATTTAACAAATATTTATTGAGATGTGGCAATAAATAAATTCCTTTATTCATGGAACCTGCAAATTAGTTGGATACACAAACAATAAACAAGTGAAAAGTAATACAATTGCTGATGTACATGTTATTAGGAAAAATAGAGTAGGTAAGGTGATAGAGTGTAAGGGAGGTAATGTGGAGACTGTTTTAATGGGGTTGTACAGAAGGCCTCTGAGGAGGTGATATTTGAGCAGAGTTGGAGACCTGTGAATTCTGATGTGTGAGTTGCAGTTAGGTTGGTAGAAAGGTCTCAGATGAAAAACAGGTCAAGTTAAAGAAAAATTTATTCACACTGGACCCTAGTTATGGCTCTGTTTTACCTCAAATGCTTTTGCCTGCCCTTTCTTTAACTCAATACTCACAAGACTGATTAAACAATCTATCATTTTGGTTGGCAAGAAGACAACTAAATTTATGTGTCTATCTACAGTGAAGCACTTTATTGCATACAACAAGCTCTTTTCTTTGTGCCCTGCAAGTGGCTTTGGCTCGAGCAGCACAATATCTTGTTCCTCGATATAACTCTTGCTGCGGCTCCCAAGATCGCTGCAGGTGCTGACTCAGACTGTCCAAGTTACTTAATGGGATGACAGAGCTGCTAGCATTTTTCATTGACCCTGAACTTCTTAATGAAACAGGACCAGATCACTCAACATAGATGGGTTCTTGCCTAAATTAGAGTGGCTAGAAGTGATGCAAGGCTGCTGCTTTTGTCATAAAGTAATCTCATCCCATCTTTAGTGACAGGACTAAAACAAAACAAAACAAGAAAAACCCATTTGTCACTGTCTGGCCATCAATCTTCCTAACATCCAAGAGGCAAAATTTTTAGGATCCCTTAGTATCTCCTACTAGAAAACAATCTATCATTTTAATACTTTATATTTCTCACATTTTTAGACAAAACACTAGATTTTGCAGAAGAGGCCAAAATAAAGTGTAAGAGGAGCTCAGGGCTAATATATATATTGATTAGTCACTGAGAGATCTGCTGCTTCATTTCTTTCTACTTTCTTGTCTTTCGTTAGCTGAATTTGCCTTTGATGCCTTTAGATAAATCTCCCTCCAAACTTGCCCCAAACCATACCACAAGCTAGGTATGCTCTTTTGTAATTCTTTCAAGGGGAGATATTTCTTACTCTCCTTTGGATCCCTGACACCTTGCACAGTTTGTTACACAGCAGCTGTCTAATAAATGCTCCATGAAGACATGCCATCCTTTTTACTTCCTTAAGTATAGTTCTTATTTTAACTTTTTAAAATAAGTTTTCCAGCCCCTCAAGTTCTATCTTTTCTATGAAAACTTCCCAGATCGAAGCCTCCTTGTTTGTATAATTCCCACACCTACTCAATGGTGCACCATCAAACCATGTGCCCATCCTTGTCATGCATATAATTTACAGAATAAAAACACTGCAGAAGAGAATTGGAGTCAGGTTATTAGAGTCAAGCAAAGGAAGTGGAACTGAGTTTTCAAATGTTCTGGCATGATTCAATGACAACTCATTTAAAAATATTTTGGTAACTCATGTAAAAAGCAATCCCTAGCAAAAAAATACATAATAGAAGCTAAAAAGATTTTTATAGTACTCTCTTGAACCCCCTTCCTATCTTCAGTCTCTTAACAGAGAGGATTCTGAGGGCTTTTTTCCCCATGAGCCCAAGGCTACTATGTGAAATCTGTGGAGGAAATCTACGGAAATTCACTAGTGCTGCCAAGCTAGGAAAAAAAAGACCTTGGAATCCACACTCCCGTAGCCAGACTGGAAAAAGGAGGCCACGAAGTCCAAGGCCTCTCCCATTCCCTGTGTCTGTAGACATTTAAGTTGGTGGTTTTAAAAACCATAATAAACCAAGGGAACTATTCTGGAACCTATACTACATTGGCATAGTCGATAGAATTACAAGTGTGGTAGCCATATTATTGGGCCTTTCTGTCTAGGAGCATTATACATCCCTACCATGTTGAACGAAGGCAGGGCTTTGTGACTTGTTTTAGTTAGTGAAATCTGAGCAGAAGTGATGATTGTCACTTCGAAGAGGTAGCTTTAAGAGCCAGTGAATGGATTGGCAAGTTCACTGCCTCTGAGATTGTCGAAGCAATACTTTCCATTTTCCTGTCTCTCAGTGATTATTGTGAACAGAGCATCTTTTCTGACCTGCGATGTAGTACAATGAGAAGTAAATTTAGGTGTTTCACGTTTCTAAGATTCTCATGTTGTTTGTTATTGCGACATAATCCAACATAATAGAAGACAAAACTTTCCAGCTCTATGTGATGGCTGGAGTATGGGTGATATTTACAGGTGGTCTGCAGTACCTCCTATGGCTTTTCCGTTTAGTGAACCTTCAATCAAGTCCACTGCAGAAGAAAATATACTGTCTGCCTTTATCTTTAAGTATTTTGTCTTAACTTGAAACTCTTGTGGGTTTTTCTTATTCCTAATAAATACTTCAGATACTCATGATAAAACAGGATATCATTGACATGGCTTGTGTGAAAATGGAGAAAGTTGAATTTATATTTTCAAACTCTGAAATTTTTGTTTACTCACGAAAAAGGTCCTCTCTAGTACCATGTAGAAATCATCATTTTAGGGATACAAGGTAAGAGGGGCCACTTCTATGCCCTCTGGAAATGCTAACCTAATCGGGCCTCCATTGTCTTATATGTAAATGTAGACCCTTAGAGTTGCTCACATGTGGCTACTAGTTCCTCCAACTTTTCCAATTCTATAAATATGGTATGCTTAAGAGATGTGGAACAGGAAGATCTATCAGGGAGCATGGGTCCGGGGTTTCACTTTTGGAAGACTTCTCAATGGATTCTGATGCTGCTTATGAGTTAAAGGGTAATAATGAGTTATGAGGAGAATGCCCTACTCTCAAATTCTCCAATGGGACAGAATTGAGAGTCCAGAAATAAACCCACACATATAGAGGCAACTAGTTTTCAACAAAGGAGCCAAAAACATACATGGAGAAAGAAAAGCCTCTTCAATAAATGTTGTTGGGAAAACTTTGGAAAGCCAGGTACAAAAGAATGAAACTAAGCTGCTGACACAATACACAAAAATATACTCAAAATGGATTAAGGACTTTAAAATATAGATCTGAGATAATAAAATACATAGAAGAAAACAGAGGTACTAAACTTATAGACCGTGATATCAGAGAGGTTTTTGTTAACTTGACTCTAACGACAAGGGTAGTAAAAGTGAAAATAAATGAATGGGACTACATCAGCTAAGAAACTTCTGCACAGCAGAAAACAACAACAAAACAAAAAGGCAACCAACCAAACAGGAAGAAAGGATTTGCTAACAATAACTCTGATAAGGAGCTAATATCTAAAATATATAAAGAACTTATACGACTCAACAACAAAAACAATCCAATTAAAAAATAGGCAGAGGACCCGAACACTTTTCCCAAGAAGACATACAAATGGCCAACAAATACATGAAAAGATGCTCAATTTCACTAGCATTAAAGGAAATGCAAATCAAAACCAATGAGATACCACCTCACACCTAAGAGAATGGCTATTATCAATAAGACAAGAAATAACAAATGTTGGAGAGGATATGGGGAAAAGGGAACCCTTGTACACTGCTAGTGGGAACATAAATTGGTGTAGCCTTTATGGAAAACAGTATGGAGGTTCCTCAAATAATTAAGAATAGAGCTACCCTATGACCCAGCAATCCTTTTCTGGGTATTTACCTGAGAAATCTGAAAACACTTATTCATAAAGATATATGTGCCCCTATATTTACTGCAGCATTATTCACAATAGCCAAGATGTGGAAAAAACCTAGGTGTCCTTTGACTGATGACTGGATAAAGAAAATGTGGTGTGTGTGCGTATATGTGTGTGTGTATACATATATACAATGAAATGCTAGTCAGCCATAGAAAGATGAAATGTTGTCATTTGCAGCAACATGGATGGATCTCGAGAGGACTATACTAAGTGAAATCAAAAAAGACAAGAGCAACATGATTTCCTTCATATGTAGGATATAAAACAAAAAGCAACCAACAAATTCATAGACATAGATAACGGTATAGTGGTCAACAGAGGGAAAGGGGATGGAGGGAGGATAAAGAGGGTAAAGGAGGTCAAATATATGGTGACAGAATGGGACCTGACTTTGGGTGGTGAGCACACAATGGAATATACGGATAATATATTATAAAATTGTATACCGATGTTAACCCAACCAATTTAAGTTTTTAAAAACTTGGCTAACATGACCATGAAATGGACTGACTTTATGATTAATGGTGTGGTAATTTGCCCAGTTAAAGATGCCTTTAACATTAAAGATGTTTCAGAAAGGATATGTGTTGCACTATTTGTTCATTTGTATCTATGTAGTTATCCAATATAGTGAAAAGGAAAATGTGATTTGATTTTACAGGAGGAATTCTTTTTACTTTAACCCATTATTTTCTATTTAAAACTTTATTTGAATCACTATGAAGAGCCACTAAAATAAAACGTTGCTTTCTTTATGTAATATGAATATAGTTTTGTGTGAACAGAACAAAAATAGGCTTATGCTAGTAACAACAACAACAAAAAAACTAAATGCTTTCATTGTCTAGAGTATTTCACATTATATTAGGCAGCACTGTTTTGCTTATTAGGCACTAAAGGTATTTGGTATTTGAGCTTTTTGAAGGAGTCAGAGGAAAAAGTTTTGGCTTTTGTTTCTGATATGATTCACTAACATACTTGCCAGTCAGCTGGTAATTGAAAGCGATGTTCTCTCTTTGATTCAATTTTTTATTGCATTCCATCTAGCACTGTATATATCCTGTCAGCTAATTAGCTGCCCATCTTCCTAACCGATGCTTACTTCGGCCATTGTAAAACTGAGAAGTTTTCGATCAATTCTTATTCCCAGGTCAATGCATCAAAATTTTAAGCTTTCAGAACATGTCAGCAAAATGTGTGTTCTCATATCAACACATCAGAACCAAAAGAAAACTGGGGGTTTGCTTTCATAGCAAGGCATATAATTACTATAACTCTAAGGCTAATTTAACCAGAAAAATCTCTAAATATTAATGGGAAAAAAGTGAAATAAAAACCACTTCTGGCATCTGAAAATAAAGTGACAGACTATATTTCCTTTAAAATGCTCCCTTGGTAATGTTCAATAGGAACAATTTTCCTGTCCTTTAGCAAGTTCTCTAAGTCATGAAGAATAAGAAGACATGGGCCCTGTCTCTTTAGGGGTGCATGGTGAGGGTGCGAGTCTTCTGTGGGGTTGGCAGCAAGACAGAGATTCAGGAAGGAGTCTCTGGGAGGCAAGGAAGAAAATATGATCGAGAATATTAAAGATCTGAGGCTCATCTACATCTCCCTTGATTCACGTGGCCCCTTTGTGCTGCTTTAGTCTCTTTCAGCAGCTCTTCTTCCCATTCCTTGAATGTTGCTCTAACCTAGGCCACTTCTCTTCACTCTCCCGAGGCAGTCTTGCTCTCTTCCATGGCATTGATGATCACACCGGCATCAACAGATGCGATTTTATATCGTCCACTCCACTATTTCAATGGGACTCTTACAGATTTCTCTTCCTAGATGTCCTGCAAGTATCTCAAACTCAACAAGTACAAAGCTCTATTGAGTTTCTGTAACATCTGTTTACTGGCTTTGATAATGTCCACTACAAGAAACATGCAAAATAATTAATTTAAATATGAATTATGAGATATCCTGAAGACCTGCAAGTATCCCATGTTAAGAGGAACTATTTTCTTCCTTTATTAAACTGAGAGGTAGAGTAACTGTTTCATCTCTTTTTCCCACCTTCCTTTTCTTGTACATCCTTTATTCCAGCCCACATTTGACATTTTCCCTACATTCCCTGAAGTAGGAGCCCCTCCAATTCCAATATGACAGAAAGCCTCCTGGTTTGAGTGGGAATGCAGGAAATTGGGAAGACCTAATCAGTGCCCCAGCCAGGGGCTAAAGCTGGAGGGTAGGCCTGTTACATCTTCAGAGGGAAACTAAGACAGCATATCCTTCCCACGTGGGTTGGAGCCAAGTTCATAAGGAAAGGAGCATCAAGCATGTCAGAAATGTCCAGCCCCAAGGACTACAGTGGGATTGAAAATCAGTTCGGGTGCCCTTAACTGATTCTTTTTTTCCAGGCTGAAGCCACTATAAAAAGTGCTGTTTTTTTAGTGGGCTTTTCACTGTGCTCAACCTCTTACTACTGCCCTACTACGGGTCTTCCTACTGCTGTTTGTGGCTCCTTTCCATCAGACAGTAGTTCTCTTTCTGGTGCCTTTGGATGTGAGGCTCATTAAATCAGTTTGTGATTAATTAGCTGGATTTCACCTTGGACATTATCTTGGGTACTCTCTCCCCTCTCACCCGGCTCTATGCCCTGAAATTGGAAGCCATTCTTGTCCTATTCTTGTACTTCTCCAAGTTTCTAAAAGCCAGACCAAGACTGGTGCCTTAGCAGAAACTCTATAGATATTTGAACAGAGGAAAAGAGGCCTGGCATGAAAGCCATTCAAGCATAAACTGTACAACTTCAGTAAACCGCAGAGGAGAGTCGATGACTGCATGGTTATGTGGGCACACTGACTGGTGTGATGCCCGGGAAGAGACAAAGCAGCTTCTGGAGCATTCCTCCTCCTCTTCTGGAAGCCACAAGTGAAGCCTTGAAGCCCTTCTTGACTTGCTCTATGTTGGAGGCTTCCTTCTCCATCTCCCCCTTCCCGCACACAGCCCAGTGAGGCACCAACTGAAGAGACCAGCTAATCAGTTTATAAAAGCCACTGTTATAATTAAGACACAATTAAAAAAATATATTTCCTCTCAGAGAAACCAAGAAACTTTGAATTTATATTACAGCATTAAATGATACAGACAAGTTGTACAGCCTGTATTACCCACATGTTAGGATATGGCTTCTTTGCTTCATATTGACAATATCAAAATTTTATGACCATAAGAAATATCACAGGTTACCTTAGTAATTATCACAGAGTTGAGAAGTTACTTGTTTATACAAATGTGGTAAGTTAAAGTTTGGACTAGAAACCCATCTGTTTCCAGTATTAACTAGTATAAACAGAATACTATTTTGATTCATTAAATTTATAAATGTGAACAGATTTTTCATTGTAGTAGGGAAAAAAGGACAGAGCTGAAGGTAGGAAACTAGACAAGCTCTGGGAACACATATATCCTCACTAAACCTCTGTTCTTTCATCTATAAAATAGTGATAATTACCTCCCTGGGTTTCTAAGAGGATCAAATGAAAACAAGTTTATGAGAGTAATTTGTAAGCTATAACTAGCTAAGTAAAAGTAACTGCTATCATTATTTTAAAGGTTGTCTTTCGAAAGAGTGTGGCCAGGAGAGTAGCTGAGAACCACCCTAGAATTATTTTGTATGTGATATACATGTACTACTTACACTTGGAGACATTTCCAAAACATGGAACCAGAAAAGACCCAACTAAAGCACTCTATATATACGTATTTTAACTTTTTTCATCTCATGTTTGAAGTTATCTCCTATCCAATCTTATGTTAATATACTGCACAAGGAGCCCTTGGTTGGCCTGGGCCAAGCAGAAGAAAGCATGGTTGTACAGGAGAGCTTTACAAAGAGTTTTTTTGCTTTCTTTTCCACTTTTGAGTCCTGCTTATTAGACCTCCACCTTGCTGTGGCATAAATCACCAGAAAGAGCAAGGTGTCAGCCCAAGTCTATGAGCCAATTTACAAAGAAATGGGGATATGTCAAACTTAGAATGGGAGAGTCCTGGATAATTTTGGAGACTAACTCTCCTGGGTCCTTATTTGTACAGTGCATGGTAAGTCGGGGAGTCTATAATTCATTGCCCTAAATAAATCTCACCTCATTTCCCACACTCATAGCCTCAAGGGTTCCATCTATACCCAAACTCCTCTGAATGACAGTAGGTCGAACCATTTGAAATTATTCATATTTAACCATTTTGACTTATAAAAATGGCAATCACGTATACCTTAGCTAAATGAAAAAAGTTCAATGCTATTAATATTAAGACTGTAAACTTGGAGCCAGACTATTATGTACTAAAAATTAGCTACATGATCTGGGGCAAATCACTCAACTTTTCTGTACCTCAGTTTAATCATCTGTAAAAATGGAAGAGTAACAATAGTACATACTTCAAGGATTTTTGTGAGGATTAAATCAGTTAAGGTGTTTTTAAAAAGTGTGTGGTACCATAAGCACTACATAAGCATTACCTATCAGCTTTACCTCCAAGCATTCTCCCACCTGTCTTGACTTTGTGCTCCAAGTGATTTCCTGAACACTTGATGTAGATGATTACCTTTCTGCCTGGTACACCCTTTCCTGTCTTCACCTGGTTCATTCAGCAACGCCTTCCTGAGCAATAACTATTATGCCAAGCCCTGAAGAAATAGTGGTGAACAAACTATACATAATCTCTGTCTTTATGAAGCTCACAATCTAATACAAGAAACTTGCTGTTTAGACTGCTGGTGATTTCCTGTTCAAATATTAAAATTCCCTCCCTGAGCCATGTTTCCTACAAAGCTGTCCTTGATGTCCCCTGACAGTGTGAATCATTCTTTCTGTGTATTAATCCTGTTTCTAGGAACATACCTTTATATTGCAACTGTACTTGTTTCACTGACATATTTATATGCTGTTCCTCCTCCTGGAATAGACTGCAAACTGCCAGAACGAAGGCTGTATGTCTCTCTTCTCAGGGGCTCTAGTACTGGGCAGAGTTCCTGGCTAAACTACTGTTAATGGAAACGTCATCAGTCACTATCTGGTTGTACCAGTCAAGCAATTACTGAAGTTAAATCTGTGTGGGAGCCAACTCTCAAATTTAAAAGAACAAAATCTAATTTAAGTTACTTGTTTGGGATAGGCCTCAAAGCAGTTGGGGTGGGGAGAAGGAGTATAATCATATCAGCATACAATTTAAAATCATTTTTTACAAATGGCAGAAGCAAATCTTTAAGAACGTAAAATCTCTCCTGTTGCTACATTTCTATTTACTCACTTAATTTTGATAAATACTGTAAAAGAAATTCAATTGATTTTTGTTCATTTGAATGTGGTTACCTTTGTGTTTTAATAAAACTACAACACTAATTATTAAGGATATGTCATGGTTCTGTGTTTAGTTGTAAAGCACTGCAGACTAACCAAGTCAGAAGATACTACATAGTATGGAACTTTTAACGTTTTAGTGTTTTGTTACTATACCAACAAAATGGAGTATTTTAGATACTTATGTACTTTTCCATGTTTTGACTTGACAAAAAGATAAAATCAATGTAGGAAACATTATTATTTTTTTTTTCAAGTGAAATAAATGAGATACTCATAAGCTGGCACACTTCCTTAAAAATAGAAAAAAATATTTATCATAACTTAGGAAGAGAGAAAAATTATTCCTGATGCCTTAGTCAAAACATTCTAGCTATAACTGTTAAGTGTCAGATTAGAAATCAGAGGTAAAAAAAAATCTGCGATTAAAATGTTAGCCTTTAAGAACAAATATCAGAGGTGAAATATATTTTTAAGAATGACTATGAGCTACATTTGATGCAATTTTTTATACTAAATTTTGTTTATAGCCTTACAAAACTGCTAAGAACAGCAGTATTAAAGAGAAACTAGTTGACTGATGGGAAATATATTGAATGTAGTTTTGGGTACATAAATCTTGATCTAGAGTATAATCATCAAGCAAACGGAGAAGATAGAGATTGTAGCAATTTTCTTTGACAAGGTCTTGCACTTCAATTTTTCAAAAAGTCATATGAAGATAACATGTGCCTTCCTTTTATCTCAGAGAAATTGTTTTTAAGATCTTGATAATTATGCAGTATCACATAAAATTTCTCCCATTTAAAACTAAACATACTTTTGAATTATATACCAGAAACTTACTAGATTTTGTTAACCAATGTCACTGTAATAAAAATAAATAAAATAAAAATAAAACTATAAACAAGTGTTTTTTAAAATGTAGTCTTTACTACTCTAAGTTTTCTAGTGAAAGAGCAAAAGTTACCAAACTATTATCATTTATAAATATTCGGAAATAAGTAATTCTTGAAAGAGCTAAAAATAATTTTGCCTGATATTTCAGTTGTTTTTGCTGCCACTGCTAATGCAGGATAAATTTTAATAGTGAAGACAAAACTTTTTTTCTTTGAATCATATTATTAAATTATCTAACACTGCATATTTTTCTGATAATGGCTTTATCCTCCAAGAGGTACACTCTTTGAAATGAAGGCCTGTAACTTACTGACTTACTTCTCACTTATAGTTAATTCTAAAGTTATCAATTTGACATACACTTTATTAAGCTAGAGAAGCCCTTCCCCCAAAACAGATACTTCCTTTCCAATAAAACTAAAAATTCCAGTATGAACGACTGCCAACTTAAATATTGTAAATGTTTATACAATGGTTCATGTTAGATAACAGTCATTTAAAAAGTTAGATAGGAGTACTCTGCTCTGACTATTTAGCAAAAGGCTTCCCTCTACACACACTCCAGTCTAACTGCCCCCAGCCCTTCTCTCAATCACCAATCAGTCTCCATTCTTGGTTTGTTCTTTATTTCAGTTCCCTACTAAGAAGAGCTTGGAGTCTATTTTGATTCTCATCTCCAGTGGCTCAGATGATCAGAAAGTCCCATTTCCAGGAGGTACCATCTGGGCTACATTCTAAGTTGTCATTGTTCTTTTTCAGTAAGTGTAGCCCATCCCCTCTCAACCTTCTAACTCTTACTGGCATTCCCCACAGACCAGTAGGCCTCTTAGATAACAGTGTCAATCTGAACTGCATTTGTCTCCTCAGGCACACTACTCACTGAATTTGGCCTGATGGTCTTCTGTCTTAAGACAGCTTAAGAGTCGAGCTCCTTTTCCTGGCTCCACATGTTTCTAGCTGACTCTTCTTCCATCCTGGCCTCACAGTAAAGACTGCTGAACTTAAGACTAAAAGTATGAATTTCACAGGGAAGACTAGAAGGCAGGCTTTTTAAAACATTTTTTTAAATTTTATTATTTTTTTGTTTACTGACATATCTCAAGCTCCTAGAATAGTGCCTGGCACATAATAAAACACTCAAGAGACTAAATGAATGAATAAATGAATGCCTTCCTGAGGCAGTAATTTATCTGTATATTTATTTTAGTTGTCCCGTTTCAGGAGTTTCCTTGGTTGCATCTTTCCGATGGAGAAAGAATGGGAAGTCACAGTCCATATTCCATGTGTGGCATTGGGCTTACTACCAGTTGCCTATTTGGGTTTTACTTTCAGGTTTTTGGTAATGTTTGTTTCTGAAGATATGTAGCATTTGTTTTCCAGTGTTGGTAGCATTGTATTTAGTTGATTCTTCAAAGAAAACTTAATAATCTTAATGAGGATGATGATAATAACAGCAATTGATTACTGTATATTTACTGTGGCTAAGTACTTTAGACACATTTATCTCATATAATTCTTGCAATAACGACTTTATGTATAGACGAAGTTCAAAGATGCCGTACAAGTTAGCAAAGCCAAGAACTGAATGAGGTCTGATAGCACAGATGTTTTAATTTCCATGTCTGGCTACTCTAATAAGTGTTATGCATGATGCTAACATGGCTCAATAGTAATTTCTAGGCCTCTACCTAAAATAAAATTATTAGCTAAGAGCACATCAAAAAACAAATACAGATTATTTCTTGCTCTTAACAACAAGCACCACATTGGCATTATGATGGCTGTTCAGTTATTACTACTGACGATTAAAAGTACTAATGTTACTTATAACATCATTTATTGGGGAAAGATACCTTGCAAACTCAATAAATATTAAGATATTACTAACCTCACCTTTTCTATTAGAAAAATATTTTTTAAAATTCTATA
>NW_011888887.1:3159890-3168792 GCF_000151845.1 Pteropus vampyrus | reverse complement strand
TTGAAAATTTGCACATAAAAAGAATGTAAAATGCCTCGATAACAAATTTCATATTAATTACACATTAAAATGAGAAATTTTTTATATATTGAGTTTATAAACTATACTATTAAAATCATTTAACATTTTTGTTTACATTTTTAATGTGGCTACTAGAACATTTTAAATAACATTGTGGTTCATATCATATATGTATTGGACATATCTAATAGAAGATACAGATAAATTAACAGAGGACAGTGTAGTACAGAGAGAAAGGAATATTAAAATACCTTTTAGGGAAAAACTAATCTCTCTTAAGCATCCAAATGTAAAAAAATACATAGCTTATCAAATCTAAGTCGCATGTTAAATATCAAACTTTTTATTAACATATTTTAACTGTGATATTTATAATGGTGTAAAATCTTTACCTTAATTATTTTTAAAATATGGGAATGACTGTATTCTAAAGTATGCCCATTCTGTATCATTTTGAAACCAAAGTACAAATATAGAAAATTCTATACACGATTAATGCATTGCTATATGTCCTAAAATATTTATGCATAAATATGGAAATATAAATTTATTTTCATAAAAGATCATATTATATTTGTTATTTAGTGTTGTGATTATACCTATCAAAAGTACAAGTAGGACCCATATATGTTGAGATTTAGGATGTTTCCCAAAACTTGCTATTGTACACTGATATGATAGACAAAACGTGTATTTGATGTCTTTGATTACTGCCTTGAGGTAAATTCTTAAGAGCTGTAATGCTGTGTCAAAGGGCATGCATTCTTACAGATGTTTAGTACATTTTAATAGTTTTAATCCAAAAAACTTGCACCAATTTATACCTCTTCTAAGAGCATATGACAGTATGTGTTTTTCTTTACTAATAATAGGAATTATAGTTTTTTTTAAAGCTTTACCAACATAATAGAAAATCATTTCATGGTTTTTAATTTACATTTCTTCATTTTCACATGTTTATAAGAAACTAAATAACCTGTTTGTGTTCTAAATTAACTGCTTGTTCATATCCTCTGCTCATTTTTCTATTTGCTTTCTTATGTTTTATAAGTGATTCATGTTAGGATTTAGTTTATGACAAATATTTCAAACGTCTCCCTTTCCCCAGGTTTCCAGGTCATCACGGCATTTGGTTGATTGCTATGTGGAAGAACACAGCAGTGAAATAAAGGCAAAGAGTCCTAGAAATTCAAGGAGGTCTTGATAAAATTTAAAATTACTTTAATATATCACTTTTAGAATTAAACAGAACAAGTAAAAAATAAAAAAGAATGTGTAGATATGGAAGATTTTAGAAGAATTAATGAGACTATTAAGGTGCATATTTGTGGCATTATATTTTTAAATTATAAAAAAATTTCCATACTTTAAGTAATTATTATTTAATCTTAACAGACTATTTTTAAGATTCTTTATCTGGAGTTTATTTTGTTATGAGGTGTGAGTATCTAATTTCACTCCTGTGTCCTCACTCCAGCCCTACCATCAATAGTTAGCTAATTGTTCCAACACCATTTATTAAGCATTTTCTACTGATTTAAAATATTACTTTACTGTACTCTAAATCGTTATACTTTAGTCTATTTTTTGACATTATAGTCTGTTTTCACCAATATTTTTTACATATGTCTATGCCCACACATTGTTGTTTTAATTACTATAGCTTTATAAAATACTTTACATATAAATGAAAAAGTTCTTCATTCTTATTCTTTTTTCAATGTGTTCCTTATTGTGGTGTATTTACTTTTCCATATGTACTTTAGAATCAATTTATAGTTTCCAAACCAAAACTACATTTGCATTTTGATAGGAAGTATACTAAATGCATGTTCCAGATATTAAAATAAAAATTACAACCCATTTTTATTCATATAATATGTGAATTTACAATTTTAAGTACACTGCCATCCACATACTCCAGAACTTGATGTTTGATTAACCTATAGGTATTGCTGACTGCTCCTGTGGACATCACAGTACTTACAATGCCCACTCTGTATCATTACATTAGAGGTTAAATACATGATGAAGTGGATGCTGTAAAATAGCAAACACCCAAATGATGACAAACTGCTGAACTGCATCTTTCCTGATTTTCATTAAGTTACTTCCAAATACAAATTAGAAATCTCATCACATTAGTCATGAGGCTAAAGACAACAGTCTTAAATCATTACTGATACTAAAAAGTGATTATTTGAATGCCTTATTTAGATTGCCTTATTTTATGCCCACAAAACTGAGAGTTCAAAGTGATCATAGATATTCATAATACGCCAAGTTCAAGATTGCATGTAAAAAACGTACTTTGAGGATCTGAGCACTTAAAGAATATTACCTTCATAATTAAAAAAGTTATCTGCATTTCTCTCATGAAAAAAGCTATGTACCTCACAAAGGTATGACAAAGATTTGCATGATCGATAATTGGGCAGAAAAGGAGAGGCTGAGGAATATGTTCTTTGCCCATGCTAAGACAAACTTAACCTTCAATACTGTTGCCGTGCAGCTGGCTGGGCCACTTTTACACTTTACACATCAATTTAAATGCAAAATCTAAGGCTTATAAAATTTCTGATTTATAGCTTTCAATAAAACTGGAGAAAGTTGAAACTAAACATGGATGAAGCAATACCGGGGAAAAAAAGAGATAAATTCTTTGTCTATAATAAATGGTGTTATTTCTTCCTGCTGGCAATGACCCTTTATGACTAGTGACATAAAAGTTATAAAATAATTAAAAATTTATAGCAACAATGAATGCATCAACAATTTCGAAGTTTTATAGTCACCTAAAACTAGTACATATTCAGTATAGTCAAGAAAAAAAAAACAATAGATTGGTATCATGTGTGAATTATTTCAGTATCTTTTCCTCTGTCATAAAGCATAGTTCCTTGAACACAACGGGGACTCTAACATGACATTTATTACTTTCTGAATACTATAGGTAAAGATCAAATATTGAAAATGAGGGGAGAAAAAATTAGCAAGAACATAGATTGGAATTTCAGTTCTACTATGAGACACAATTGTTTTTTAGAGAACATATGTACTGATTTCAGGGACCTACTTCTAGAAGTACTGGCTGACTCTGGGTCCATACTAAAATGCAAAAATTAAGTTTGAACATAAAAACATTAAGGATAGTTAAATAGAAATATCTTTCTTATAATAGTAATCTTTAAAATTAAAAATAAAAAGAGAGTTAAAGCATGCTTTGGGTGGATTAACATTAATAATTTATTATTTTAGGTATGACAAATACATAATACATACATAACTTCATTATGTGTTCTAATGAAATAGTAGCATAGATGGTCCCCAGGGCAGATGATCTTAAAATAATTCATATTTGGATTTTTGTATTGGCATTCAATGCACGTGTGACAAGGCTTTCTTGTTTCCCGAAAGTAACTATATTTAAAGGTAATCCATGATTAGATGGAAGTGCATATGGTAAATGCCCATAAATATTTAAAACATTGTAAACAATCATCTTAGAACTTTCCCAAAGTAAAAATGCAGCAGTTATTAATAAGTTTCTGTGCATTAGAAATATGTGACTTCCTAAAAGGGTAAGATAGAGGTTATTTTAATTTTTTTCTGCTGGCTGGTGGACTCCCTAGTGACCTTTCAAACAGAGCCTGTACACCTAGTGACCTTTCTGCTGGCTGGTGGACTCCCTAGTGACCTTTCAAACAGAGCCTGGACACCTGTACCCCCCCCCAATCTTCACTTTGCTAACTCCCTTAGTTCTCACCAAAATGTAGAATCCTCAGAAGTCTTTCCTGACCCCCTATGTATCTAGATTTTCCCTTCCCACTTCCACACAATTTATTCTCATAACTGAGTCCTGTTTGCTTTTATCACAGCATTTATCATAACTAGTGAATACCTAATAATGGATTTCTTTATCTTTTTATCTGCCTCCCCCACCTGATTACAAGCTATATAATTAACGGAGGTGATACAGCCAGTACCTAGTGCAATGTCTGACATGAAATAAACAATCCAATATCTGCAAAATGAATGAAAGGAAGTAGAGATTAGGTCTGAGGAGGTCTGTTTCTATTCACTGTAAAGTCATAGTTGTGAGAGATAGTAGAGGCAATAAATTCTTATTCAGTAATCAGTCCCCTTACTGAAAATGAAAATTACCCAATTATTTTGCCTTACTTGATTTCCTGGTATCTATTCTTGAGTTTTGAGGGGGCACAGCCCCGAAATCAAAATCTCAAATTCTCTTTTTGTCCAAGCACCTTCTGTGTGGTGGATCCATAAAGAATGGATATGGTGAACAAGTAAACAGACGATAGAAGCAAAGGGGAAATGCTTCTGCTGCTCTAGGCCTTCCAAGGAAAATGGGGAGAGACTGCTTCAAGTTAGGGTCCCCATGGGCGACTGCAAGGTCCTCCATGCGCACGTGAAATGGGTTCAGATGACTGAATGCAAGAGAAAGGGAGAGGAAGTGCCCTTTCGACTTAAGTAGCTATCCTAGACTACACTGTGAATGTTGAAAGGGATTTTTCCTGTGTTTTAAAGGTAACAACTGCAATTATTTCCAAGCACATAACTGCAGTTATCCATAGAGAATTCTATAAAGGTCAGAGAGACTCTCAGACTGCAAGTATGGTTTCTGGAACTGAGCCAATTACTGGCTGCATCCGGAAAGGAAAAACAGCCAATAGATAAGAAGTTCTGAGCACTAAGAAATGACTGAGCCATCCCCGGTTGTAGCAGTTCAGCCCTCACTGTTTCATCCTTTCTGATGAGTAAGAACAAGGAGTCCTGGAGGAGTCAGGTGATGCCTAAGAAGAAGTTCCAATTTAGGAACAAGATTAAGGACAAGGAGTAGATACTGTCACTCTAAAACGCCTACCTCTCAAGTAACAAAGTCTGCCATGAGAAGATTTATAACATAAAACACTTAGGAATATCAGGTTTTTAGAAGTATATGAAGAGATAAAAAAAAATCCAGATCTTCTTGCTTGTTACTTTTAACATTTCAGAAACACTACTACTACTACTAGCTCACATTTATGGAGTGATTAAAATATTCCGGGCACTGTGCTAAACACAATCTTCACCAAAATTCTATAAGTACTGTTATTATCCCAATTTTACAGACTGTGTTAATATGAGTTTGGTGGCGGAGGAAGGGAGGAACTGAAATTATTATGTTATTTTAAAAATCTGACAGCAGTGGGAGGAGATAGTGAACTTAACTGCCGATGTTTTTACAGTCCTTGAATATAATGTATCTCTAAGAAAACCTTAGGAAACTTATTTATAATAACTTATATAAACTTATAAGATGTTTAAATCACAATTTTTCACAGTGACTTACTTTATGGTTATATAATTATCCAAACAGTGGTTCACAAGTCATCTGAATCCATAATGTATGTAAAGGGTTATAATGTATATAAGAGAAAAATCCAGGCAACAATTCAAAATCTTCATTTCCTGGGGTGTTAGGATCTTGAGAGCAGTAAGCTTAGTGAAAGAAAACAAAACATTTGCTTTAAGACTGTCCCTACTAATTAGGAATCAACTTCTGTCTTAATTCATATTTCTAATCTTATATTTTCTTCCTATTAAATCCTTTCTTCCACAGGAGGTTAAGGAATTGGCTCAGAGTCACAATATTGATATCTAACTTTAGGCTGCTGTCCATAAGGGAATGTTAGCTAAGAAAACCACTAACAAAAATGCCTTTCTTCTAAGAAAGGACAAAGCAAAGTCTAATTTAAGTCACATAAATCTAATTTATGTTTTCTAAGAACAAATGATGTCTTTTTCAATAAAGAGGAAGGCAGGAGGATACATAAAGTGACTGTTAGGAATTTACATAGACATCTAATGAAAAACTTCCATTTTACCAGGGCATAGTTTGTATTCCTTAAGAACTACTGGTCTTAGTGCAAGCCACTGAATGGGAAAATGTTGCTAATAATTTCCCACTGCGTTTTGTTTCTCAAAGCTTTCTAACTGATTATCATAACAAGGGTAAAGGAAACTGCCAAGCACCTAGTTTTCTATTTCTTTTAAATGTTTCTGCCCAATATCGCTGCTAACATAAGCCCAGAAGTGAAACCAGATGCTGAGATGTTCGTGAAACAGGTTAAAATGTTCTTTTGCTAAAAAGAACAGTGATGGAAATGTAAATTCACCTTCTTTTGCCTAGCTGTCACTGATCTTAGACTTAAACTTCGATCTTTGAATTTGCCACAAATACTCAGCTTTTAACTTGAAAAGCAAATGTGAATGCAATGTTATTAAGTAAAGAAAATAAGGAGAAACTATTTAAAATTGTTTTTTATGGGTATAAGAACTATCTTAGGTACACTTGAGTATAGTGAGATAAATATATACTCCACAAGGAGTACGTGATGCTTTGATTTTCTATTTTTATTTCAACAAAATAGCTTCAAGGTTTGATACTATACAATGAAAATAATATTATTTGTATAATTCACCATTTATAAATTATTTTATTAATGTTATCACATCATTTAGTCAATAAACATTTGGTAGATTACTACTTTATACAAAGTTCCCTGCTGAGTGCCTGAGAAGTGGAACTATCATCGAACTCTACTACCGAGGGAGAATGTCAGAATATACGTAGTTAATTATAACAAAAATTCTGACATCTGACAATCTTACTCTCAGGAACCTCACTTTGCATAAGGTTTACCACCAATGATATTTAAAAATCACAAAATTGTAGATGTACATTTTACCCCTACCTTAGTATACCACAATACCCACATGATTTCTGAATTGGGTATTTTCTTGTCTGGCATGAAATCGAGGAAATGTAGCATATACAGGACTAAAAACACATAGGAATCATTATGTTGTAGTTAATGATACTCTGATCCATTGAATCTCATAAAATGATCATGTCCAATGTACAGAGAAATGGGCTAAACATTTAATGGATGCTATTTACCATTCTAGAATTTAGTGTGGAGGGAAGAGAACCTTTCTGATTTTGTAACATTATAAGCATAATGGAGTTAACAGACTACAACCAAGAAAGAAACAGTAATGTCAAAATTCCTCAAAATAAGGTAAAATCCCATATGATGGATAAAATGGAAACCTAAAAGTCTACACAAATTGTCTCACCACAGGTTCCTGTCCAAGAGCTTTCATATGTATATTGAGAGAAAGTAGCTAAGTTTTTAATCATAAACCTAGAAATTCCATTCATCTTCTATTCTCTGGCATTTTAAAAAAGTATGATTGCATACAGATATTTTTTGTTATGTACTTCATTTCAGTCCTCACTCTGAACTGCTGAATAACTTTCATTAGTACAAGAAGTGGAAAATAACAATATGCTTAAAATACCATTTATCTTCACTCATATTATGTTTGTCTTTACTTTCAAAGAGTGACATCCCGAAGGCAACATGCAATGCAAATGTTTTATGTCTACAAAGATAGGCTACATCAGTAATAATTATCTTGAAATATGGTGGCAGCCTACAATCAAGGACATCAGCACAAGCAGAAAGTATCTATCCATTTGTTTTTTAGAATAAGGCAAAATAGCAACATTTCAAGTAAATAACTATGCAGATTTGGTTTAATTCATCAGGTATGCTTTAAAACAGAGTGATTCATTTCTTAACGTTTTATATAACAAACACATTGTCATATTAGATTTGCAAACAGAAATAAAGCAATACATCAAACCTATTATTTTGTTTTTTATTATTTGATAAAGCATTCTCCTTGAAAAAGAGAAACGAGAAAATCTAATGAAGCAACAGAAGCAGTCAAAGCTTTTTACCAAGGCTATAGCTAAAATAATTCCATCATTACCTATATATAACTGATATGTAGAATCAGTAATATTACATTGTTTGTCAACATCTACCTGTAAACTAGAAGGAATAATATTTCACAGGTTTCCATCTCTAGTGTGGGTTAAGCATTTTTGGAAGTGTGGTGACCTCTTCAGGACAACGGTACCATTAGTCTGAGATAGTGAAGGGAACACACATTCTAACTTGCACAGGGTCCTGCCATACTCTCTCTTGCTAATTCATCTGACTTGATGAAAATAATGTTTCCCCGACTCAAACGACTTTACTTGACTTCTTTTGTAGCTCATTATTTTCCATGTTATATTCTGGTTGCATGTGTATGTCTTACATGTTCTCTTATACATACAAGCCTTGGAAGAGAGTTTCTTATTCATTTTAGAATTCTCTATCTGAACAGAATACGCCTTAAACTGAGTAGATGAACACGTCTCTAGAAAGGAAGTAGAAAGGAAAGAATTCACAGTATATTTTTGTAAGGTATATTTTTATAATTTTGAATTATAAAGAGAAAGCATCTAACTACAAAATGTTAAGAATAAAAATATCACAAACCACAAGTCATTGGAAGCTAATCCTTCCAAAAGAACAGAGGAGTCTCTCCTGGCAACCCCCCACAAAATCTGTCTGGTGGAGTACTAAACATTAAGCTTACTTACAGAGATGTGTAAAAACAACTTAGACTGTTTTCATAATTTTAGGTTAAATAACCTGAAAATAATATAACCATTATTATAAATGAATCTCATAAAACTAGATGTGGAGATAATTTGTTAATATGTCACTTACTTTGCTATGCCCATGCAAGCAACTATCACTTACAACTATATAGGCTGTTTAATATGTATAATGAGCTAGTTATTACTTGGAAAACATCTGCTTTTGATTTGGGTCTGAGATAAAGGGCTCTTATCAATAAATCTATTATCTATCTATCTATCTATCTATCTACTAAATAGTCTTTAATTTTCTATCTCTCTTCCATTTCTACTATAGTTTTTAGGCCTTGGTAATATTTTGCCTAACTAGTTTCC
>NW_011888887.1:3155594-3159035 GCF_000151845.1 Pteropus vampyrus | reverse complement strand
ATATATGTAGGCAGAAGATCCTAGAGCAGATCAAGGTCAGGCAGGAGAAAACCACTTTTCATTCCAGCAATATTACAAGCCCACTTACTGTTATTAACTCTGCAAGTGTTGACTAGTGATTACAGGAGATTAGCATTGTATTCTGGCATCGGCAGGCTGATTTTAGATCCAGCAGTGATAGGAGTCTGTTTTTATCTCTTCTCAAAATCAAGGAAATTCTAAACCATGTCTATGTTTTTTTACATTAAGAAAGGCAGCTGGATAGGCAGATGGATCAAATGGACATAGATATCTAAGAAAATCTGAAAGGTTTCATGCTTCTGAGAAGAGGCAGTATTTCTGAGGTGTCAGATCAGAAAACTGTTTACTCTTCTCAGCAGGGCACAAACAACCAGCATCGTGATGAATAGGAAGTAAGAACATGCACTGCTGAAAACTGCAGAGCCCCTTGTGCATTAGATATTTCTTTTTAAGCAAATTTCAAATGTTTCATAAAATGGTTTCAATTCAGCTCTAAGACAGGGGGTCAATAAAGATGATGAGGAAAAAGCTAATTCCTCCCCTTTTTCACAAAGAAAAGAAAAATAACGGCATAAACTATCAGGTGAAACCTTTTCAATGTTGTAGTATTTTTCTTCTAAGTAAATAAAGCCTTAAAAATGGAAGTATAAAGATAAGGGTGAAGGTTTATGCAGCCAAACAGCTCTGGGCATAGTGACATCTTCTAGTGCCCTCTTTGGAGCAGCAGCGCAGGAAAGGCCGACTGCAATGGTCAACCCTGGCTGCTAGCGGGAAGTTTTCCCTCAGACTACCGTGATGGACATTGTCATAGATACACAGACAGACCACATTCTTAATTTAAAATAATAATCACCATCTGCTTTTACCTCCTTCGAACCTTTCTTGCTGAAATCTTCTTTAACCCATTTACTCTTTCATCCATCTTTGTTTTCTCTTCATCTTCTTCTAATGCACTTAGGTGTCCAACTCACTTTTTCCTAACACATAATAGTAACTTAACACTAGGTATAAACTGAATTGCTATTCAGTTTTCTCGAAGGCTTTCGTGTCTCTTATTTTAACTTATCCTTACAGCCACTGAAATAGGTATTGTTAATCCTCTCTTAACAGATGAGGGGGACAAAGCTTTGGATATTAAGATTTTTTTTTTCATGATTATTTTTGTCTTTAATTTTTTTTTAATCACAGAAAAACTAGGGAAATATCTTTATTTTAGGTAAACAATATGCATGCCTTGAGATACGGAAAAAAACAGCCAGAGGCACTTTCATTTTTGCCACTGCTAAACTGTAATTATTGGAGAATAGTACAAAGCTGTATTCTGTGTTCATATATTTCATTGTTATAATTTCAGATGGTACAGTGAGTTCTTTTGGCTAGGTAGCAAGAATCCCCAAAAGGCAAAATCAGTTACTCTCCTGGTTTCCTTCCCAGAAAAGAAAACTTTCCAAAGGAAACAAGTTTCTATGAATGGAGCTTTTACAAATATCTTTTTCCTACCGCTAATTTCTTTGTACAGAGTTAGGGAAATTTCCGACTATAATGAAAATATATAGTTCTCTTTTGTTTTCCAGTTCTTGTTATAGGACCATAAAGTTATCAAGGCTGATAGAATTTGTTTTAATTAAAGGAAACAGTTAACCATCACAGTGGTTACTTAAGGAAGCAAATAAGTTCAACAAGCTTCATTCTAGAGTTATTTTCCTGTCAAACTAGATTAATGATACTAGACATGACAAATATTGGATACTACCATTATAAATTGAAAGTAATTTTTAATATTGCCTTATTTAAAAAACCTAGAGCAAAATAAACTGTTCATTTTTTAAATACACATACGTAGAGTTCAGAAAACCACACCATATTCTTCTATGTTTTCTTCTCCTCAAACATTTTTTTCACTGATTTATGATTCAGTCTGGTTCACTCATCCATTTATTTATTTGTTTTTCTTTAATCATTTCCACATTGTTATCGCCAGGTGAGACCTTTCCCTGGCATTCTAGGGCTAAATACTCACAGTCTACTCAATAGCTTCACAGATATTTAACAGTCACTTCATATTCAACATGCACACAAATAAACCTATCATTTTCATCCATAATCCTGCCTGACCCCTCCCTCCCTCATCCTGCTCCATATCCAGTGCTTCCTGAGTGAAGAGACCTATTTATCCAACTACACAAGCCAGAAACCTGAAAGATGTCTTGATACCACCTTCCTTGAAAGCTTCCCTCCAGTCTAGTCTCCAGGCTGCAGAGTGATCTGTATGAAAATGAACCAGATCTCTCCTATAGTGACTTCCCATTGCTCAAGACCAATTTCCTGAACTCGGAGTGTCCTCACAGGGTCTAATCCTTACTACCTATCTGATTGCATTTCAGGTCAGTATTCAATACAATCACAATTTGATTTCCTTTCATTTCTTTGAAAGGCAGTCTTTCTCCTTCCCACCTCTAAGTCACTTTTCCTTCCAACTGATCATTTCTTCTCTTCCATCTTCCCTTAGTTACTTCTTTTCTAAAAAGTTATTATTAAAGTACAGTTATCATACAGTATTATATTAGTTTCAGATGTACAACAGTTATTTCATATTTATATACTTAGCAAAGTAAGTCTAATAATCATCTGTCTCATACAAAGTTATTACTATATTATTGACTATATTCTCCATGCTTTATGTTACATCCCCGTGAATTATTTTACAAGAGGAAATTTGTACCTCTTATTCTCCTTCTCCTTTTTTACCCATCACTCCAACACCTCTGGCAACCATTGGCTTGTTCCCTACATCTATGAGTCTGTTTTGCTTGGTCATTTTGGTTTTTAGGTTCCACATATAAGTGAAATATATGGTATTTGTCTTTCTCTGACATATTTCACTTAACATTATACCCTCTAGGTTCAATGATTTTGTTCAAATGACAAGATTTCATTCATTTATGGCTGAGCAATATTCCATTGTGAGTATGGACACACACACACCCCACGTCTTCTATATCCATTCATCTATCAATAGACATTTAGGTTGCTTCCATATCCTGTCCATTGTAAATAATGCTGCTATGAACATGGGGGTGCACATATCTTTTTGAATTAGTATTTTTAGTTTCTTTGGATAGACACCCAGAAGAAGAACTGCTGGATCATATGATAGTTCTATTTCTAATTTTTTGAGGAACCTCCATTTTTTTTTTTTATAGTGGCTATACCAATTTGCAATCCCATTAACAGTGTACAAAGGTTCCCTTTTCTCTGCATCCTTGCCAATACTTATTTGTTGTTTTTTTGATAATAGTCAATCTGACAGATGTGAAGTAATATTTGCATTTCCCTGAGGATTAGTGATGTTGAGCATCTTTTTATGGCCATCTGTAAGTCTTCTATAGAAAAATGTTTATTGAGGTCCTCTGCTTTTTT
>NW_011888887.1:3153109-3155544 GCF_000151845.1 Pteropus vampyrus | reverse complement strand
AGTAGCTAAGTTTTTAATCATAAACCTAGAAATTCCATTCATCTTCTATTCTCTGGCATTTTAAAAAAGCATGATTGCATACAGATATTTTTTGTTATGTACTTCATTTTAGTCCTCACTCTGAACTGCTGAATAACTTTCATTAGTACAAGAAGTGGAAAATAACAATATGCTTAAAATACCATTTATCTTCACTCATATTATGTTTGTCTTTACTTTCAAAGAGTGACATCCCGAAGGCAACATGCAATGCAAATGTTTTATGTCTACAAAGATAGGCTACATCAGTAATAATTATCTTGAAATATGGTGGCAGCCTACAATCAAGGACATCAGCACAAGCAGAAAGTATCTATCCATTTGTTTTTTAGAATAAGGCAAAATAGCAACATTTCAAGTAAATAACTATGCAGATTTGGTTTAATTCATCAGGTATGCTTTAAAACAGAGTGATTCATTTCTTAACGTTTTATATAACAAACACATTGTCATATTAGATTTGCAAACAGAAATAAAGCAATACATCAAACCTATTATTTTGTTTTTTATTATTTGATAAAGCATTCTCCTTGAAAAAGAGAAACGAGAAAATCTAATGAAGCAACAGAAGCAGTCAAAGCTTTTTACCAAGGCTATAGCTAAAATAATTCCATCATTACCTATATATAACTGATATGTAGAATCAGTAATATTACATTGTTTGTCAACATCTACCTGTAAACTAGAAGGAATAATATTTCACAGGTTTCCATCTCTAGTGTGGGTTAAGCATTTTTGGAAGTGTGGTGACCTCTTCAGGACAACGGTACCATTAGTCTGAGATAGTGAAGGGAACACACATTCTAACTTGCACAGGGTCCTGCCATACTCTCTCTTGCTAATTCATCTGACTTGATGAAAATAATGTTTCCCCGACTCAAACGACTTTACTTGACTTCTTTTGTAGCTCATTATTTTCCATGTTATATTCTGGTTGCATGTGTATGTCTTACATGTTCTCTTATACATACAAGCCTTGGAAGAGAGTTTCTTATTCATTTTAGAATTCTCTATCTGAACAGAATACGCCTTAAACTGAGTAGATGAACACGTCTCTAGAAAGGAAGTAGAAAGGAAAGAATTCACAGTATATTTTTGTAAGGTATATTTTTATAATTTTGAATTATAAAGAGAAAGCATCTAACTACAAAATGTTAAGAATAAAAATATCACAAACCACAAGTCATTGGAAGCTAATCCTTCCAAAAGAACAGAGGAGTCTCTCCTGGCAACCCCCCACAAAATCTGTCTGGTGGAGTACTAAACATTAAGCTTACTTACAGAGATGTGTAAAAACAACTTAGACTGTTTTCATAATTTTAGGTTAAATAACCTGAAAATAATATAACCATTATTATAAATGAATCTCATAAAACTAGATGTGGAGATAATTTGTTAATATGTCACTTACTTTGCTATGCCCATGCAAGCAACTATCACTTACAACTATATAGGCTGTTTAATATGTATAATGAGCTAGTTATTACTTGGAAAACATCTGCTTTTGATTTGGGTCTGAGATAAAGGGCTCTTATCAATAAATCTATTATCTATCTATCTATCTATCTATCTACTAAATAGTCTTTAATTTTCTATCTCTCTTCCATTTCTACTATAGTTTTTAGGCCTTGGTAATATTTTGCCTAACTAGTTTCCTTGGTCTTAAGTGTTCAAAGTTTCCAAAAAAGAATAGTATGAAAAAAAATTAAGATCTTCGTTAGCAATAATAAACATTTAATGACTACTATATTAGGGCCTGAGAAATTAAAATAATTGCTTTCACAATATCTCCTATAGTGATAGTTAAGAGTTAAAACAATCTCACTATTAGCAACAAATATGTACTGGCTCATCTATTAAAAACTGAGGAAGCAAGAGGATGGATGGTAGGGAAGGAAGGAGTAAAGGAGGGAAGGAAGAAGACATTCACAATATAGTTGGAGAAACAAGGCATTCATTTTGGAAGATATAGAACTGAAAACATACAGAGAAGGAGCAGAAGCTAGCAGGGGGAGTAGGTTTTGAGCATGGCCTCAAAGGAAAATCAGAGATAGAAAGGCTAAGTAGATAGATGTAACTCTCTTCTAAATGTTTTTAGTTATTCTAGAGCATGGGTCAGTAACACATGGCCTACAGGCCAAATATGGTCTGCTGCCTATGTTGTAAATAAAATTTTATGGAAACACAGTCACACTTTTGCTTACATATCTTCTATAGCTTCTTTTGTGCTACAATGGCAGAGTTGAGTAGTTGTGATGACTATGACGTGGAAAGTTTAAAATATTTACTTTCTGGCCCTAAAGGAAAAGTTCTAGAGCAAGAGCTCATCCATTTTTTCCTAATCCTTTTAGTACCCTTAAAAATTTCAAGTCCAAATCCTTCACATATTATTATAG
>NW_011888887.1:3145604-3148454 GCF_000151845.1 Pteropus vampyrus | reverse complement strand
CCCTGAGGATTAGTGATGTTGAGCATCTTTTTATGGCCATCTGTAAGTCTTCTATAGAAAAATGTTTATTGAGGTCCTCTGCTTTTTTAATTGGATTTTTTTTTTCATGTTGAGTTGTATGAGTTCTTTATATAGTTTGGATATTAACGCCTTATCAGATATATCATCTGCAAATATCTTTTCCCATTCAGTGCTTAGTAACTTCTTAACTTTCAGTTCAAATGTTACTTCTTCAGAGGTGCCTTTCAAAGCCTCATGATGAGGTCATATCTCACTTTTAAATGCTTTCTTATATGAATATCTGTTAATGTGTGTCTCATTAATTAGACTTTAAGCTCCATAAAGACAGAGACCCCATCTGATTTGCTCAGCATTCTATCCCTAGCACCAACCATGCGCTTGATTGACACAGAGAAAGAATTTAAGTAAATTTTTAATAACTTCAAGTGACCCAACGTTATGGAACACTTGCCATGTGACTGCTTTTCAACACTCAGATGCTTACAAAGTAAGTAGATAAAGTATTCTTTAATAAAACTAGGGGGGGGAAGTAAAGCCTTTTTAAGTTCTGCTAAATATGATGAGAGGCCAATTAGGAAATACCTTGAGAATTAAGCTTATTTTTAATATAGCTGATCACATAAAGAAATTCAATAAATTATCCCAGTATTTGTTGGGTGGCTTTTTATAACTTCGACTACTACATGCCATTTTTTTGGTCTCCCTACTATAAAAGTCCTTGTTTCTTATTCACTCCTCTCCCACAATGTACCATTTGTCAAATTATCAATATATTTTTTTATATCTTTAACTTTCTTCTCTCATCTTCCTTCAGATCAAGGAGCATGTCTAAACAAGGCCTTTTACAAAGACATTCACTACATGGTTTTGATTGAACTGTGGAATATAGAGAGGCTTTAGAAATTATGAATAAGTAAATTCACTAGGCAAGTTTATAGAAACCCCAACAATCAAGTTTCCACTAGGATATATACTTAAGTATTTGACATGCAAATTATAATTTTCTTCACGTGATCTATATTTGAGAAAAAATAAGTCTTAAAAATTTATAACAGTATAGTATGATAAAGAAAAGAATGAATTCTTAAGTTACATACCAATTATGTTTTCATTGGTTATAAAGAGGTTTATAGATTATTTGTATATCATGCCATATGGTTATATCCTGCCTTGGGTTTTAAAAGATATCAAATAGCAGACTTAAAAATTATTTTAATTTTATTCCTTCATTAATTTATGTAACTAAATTGAAGCCTAATTTTAAAAAGGCATAATGGGAATTTTAAGAATGAAGGGAGAAAGATTACTGAGAATTAAAGTAACTTGTTACACACTATCTTAAATGGTAAGGAACTAAGTGCCCTTGCACTGTTCTAGCAATAGCATTCACATTATCACATTATTTACATAATAGATAAATAGAGGGCAGGTAAAAGAGATAGAGGCTAAATGAAATGTGCCTATTGAGCACTCTAATACATAATAAAACATCTGTTAACTACCAATTATTTCAAAGTATATGTTAAAAATTAATATTTTCTGGCATGTTATGAACTACCACTGCTTTCTTAAGCCCTGATCATTTCTAAGATAGGACCAGGTTAATATAACAAATAACTACTGTTAGATGAAAAATAGATTGTAACGAACAGGATAGTATTCGCCTTCTGTGACTCCTGGAAGATGACACTATTTTGAGACGATCACTGATATTCTCTCTGGAATAATCACATAGAAACAATCTAAAACTGTCTAAGCACCCTAAAGCCTTCATACTCACTCATGACAAAGAACAATTTTGGTTCGTTTGCATAATGCATACAGGTTTGCATCAGATATAGTTATTTCTTTCTTCATTTATGCATTATAAATAAATGAATCAGTGAAAAATAAAAATGGAAGATAAATATTCATGGGTGAAGAACCGATGATTATTTTTCTAGAAAATCCTTAGTCATCTAATGGCATTCAATCAGCACTTTGGACAGCAGATAAAGGATCTATTTCATTTATTCGTTATTCATTCATTCAAATGTCAGATGTTTATCGAACTCCTACTATCTAAAAAGTACTCACTAAAAAATGTTCACGGAAAATCTGTACTATTTCTTTCCTCCACAAAAAGCAAATCAAATAGTGCAATGAAAAGTCAGCATTAAAAGGTCAATTTAAGAACACAAAATAGGCAAGTGTTTCTCTCCAAGAAAAATATCAGTCTATAATTAAGTAGAAATAAGTGTACCAAACCACAAATAGTAACTAGTCTCTCTTAAGCTATTTTATAAAAGAATTTAATATTTACTATAAGAGGTCATTTTATCTTATAGTCCATAACTTGACATTAGAAGGAAATGGCCTTTTGTATACTAAACATAACACAAGTGAATGATGTCTTGTTTTATGTCACTTTAGTTCTAGAGATGACACTAGTTCTCCAAGAATCAGGCATGATCCATTGGCATTATTTACTAGTAACACTACTGAGATACTAGCGCCTGTAAATAATAATCAATTAATCTACAAGTCATAAAACCAGAGACCCCAGGGGTAAAATATTACCCTCTATAAATTATACATACATGTAATTTTACTAATCTCTTTAAACAAATGGGCCTATAAACTAGGGGATTATTTGCAAGATATACTTCTTAAAGATCTATAACTTATTTGGAAAACATATTCAATTTAAATGCAAACATTGTAGATGAGATCTGAGTGCCATTCATTTCAAGGTCACTTTATTTTCATCCATTGCAAGAATTATGTTAGTGTATAAAATGAAAGTGCTAGAGAGAGTGGTACTCTGTTTAGTCTTGGTTGTATCACCAG
>NW_011888887.1:3143043-3145554 GCF_000151845.1 Pteropus vampyrus | reverse complement strand
AAAAAAATTAATTAAAAAAAGAAGTCTTTCCTATGCTTCTGATTATATATTTTTCTATTTTTTATATCTTGTTCATATGCTATTTCCCATGGCTTTTCTCTTGCATATTAAACAATTTAACATTAGATAACATTTTGAATGTATCATGTTATTTGGAGCAAACTGGGGAAATTTACTTTTCTCCACCAAATATTATTATCAAAGAGTATGTGTTTATAAAGGTCAGGTATACTTTGTGCTACAAAAATATTAAGATTCCTTAACAATTAACCTAAATTTCGTTCTTTGATGCACGAGTCAGTTGTACTATGTGCCAGATACTGTGCTGAGCAATCGGAATAGGGCCTTAATACCAATAAAATATGGTTTTACCACTCAAGAGTTTCCTAGCTTTTGCTGTGCATGCATATGTAAAAAAGCAACAATATTTAAACTTCAGAAGAACTGAGTAATTCAAAGGGAAGAGTTTCAAGTGAAAAATTTAAGTAAATTTCTGTTGCCCCAAGAGATAAAAGGAGATTTCCTTCAACGGATACTCTGAAAGTAGTGCTTCTCAGATCTTTTCAACATATAATATAAAAAGGTTTCCGAATATACTGTTTCCTTTGATTCTTATTATTAAAAAAATGAAAAAATGTATGTAAAAGTCACACTTTTTTGTATCCTTCCTCCTCTTTACTTGAAGACTCCTGATATGTCCATGTTATATATATGTAGGCAGAAGATCCTAGAGCAGATCAAGGTCAGGCAGGAGAAAACCACTTTTCATTCCAGCAATATTACAAGCCCACTTACTGTTATTAACTCTGCAAGTGTTGACTAGTGATTACAGGAGATTAGCATTGTATTCTGGCATCGGCAGGCTGATTTTAGATCCAGCAGTGATAGGAGTCTGTTTTTATCTCTTCTCAAAATCAAGGAAATTCTAAACCATGTCTATGTTTTTTTACATTAAGAAAGGCAGCTGGATAGGCAGATGGATCAAATGGACATAGATATCTAAGAAAATCTGAAAGGTTTCATGCTTCTGAGAAGAGGCAGTATTTCTGAGGTGTCAGATCAGAAAACTGTTTACTCTTCTCAGCAGGGCACAAACAACCAGCATCGTGATGAATAGGAAGTAAGAACATGCACTGCTGAAAACTGCAGAGCCCCTTGTGCATTAGATATTTCTTTTTAAGCAAATTTCAAATGTTTCATAAAATGGTTTCAATTCAGCTCTAAGACAGGGGGTCAATAAAGATGATGAGGAAAAAGCTAATTCCTCCCCTTTTTCACAAAGAAAAGAAAAATAACGGCATAAACTATCAGGTGAAACCTTTTCAATGTTGTAGTATTTTTCTTCTAAGTAAATAAAGCCTTAAAAATGGAAGTATAAAGATAAGGGTGAAGGTTTATGCAGCCAAACAGCTCTGGGCATAGTGACATCTTCTAGTGCCCTCTTTGGAGCAGCAGCGCAGGAAAGGCCGACTGCAATGGTCAACCCTGGCTGCTAGCGGGAAGTTTTCCCTCAGACTACCGTGATGGACATTGTCATAGATACACAGACAGACCACATTCTTAATTTAAAATAATAATCACCATCTGCTTTTACCTCCTTCGAACCTTTCTTGCTGAAATCTTCTTTAACCCATTTACTCTTTCATCCATCTTTGTTTTCTCTTCATCTTCTTCTAATGCACTTAGGTGTCCAACTCACTTTTTCCTAACACATAATAGTAACTTAACACTAGGTATAAACTGAATTGCTATTCAGTTTTCTCGAAGGCTTTCGTGTCTCTTATTTTAACTTATCCTTACAGCCACTGAAATAGGTATTGTTAATCCTCTCTTAACAGATGAGGGGGACAAAGCTTTGGATATTAAGATTTTTTTTTTTCATGATTATTTTTGTCTTTAATTTTTTTTTAATCACAGAAAAACTAGGGAAATATCTTTATTTTAGGTAAACAATATGCATGCCTTGAGATACGGAAAAAAACAGCCAGAGGCACTTTCATTTTTGCCACTGCTAAACTGTAATTATTGGAGAATAGTACAAAGCTGTATTCTGTGTTCATATATTTCATTGTTATAATTTCAGATGGTACAGTGAGTTCTTTTGGCTAGGTAGCAAGAATCCCCAAAAGGCAAAATCAGTTACTCTCCTGGTTTCCTTCCCAGAAAAGAAAACTTTCCAAAGGAAACAAGTTTCTATGAATGGAGCTTTTACAAATATCTTTTTCCTACCGCTAATTTCTTTGTACAGAGTTAGGGAAATTTCCGACTATAATGAAAATATATAGTTCTCTTTTGTTTTCCAGTTCTTGTTATAGGACCATAAAGTTATCAAGGCTGATAGAATTTGTTTTAATTAAAGGAAACAGTTAACCATCACAGTGGTTACTTAAGGAAGCAAATAAGTTCAACAAGCTTCATTCTAGAGTTATTTTCCTGTCAAACTAGATTAATGATACTAGACATGACAAATATTGGATACTACCATTATAAATTGAAAGTAATTTTTAATAT
>NW_011888887.1:3132327-3134303 GCF_000151845.1 Pteropus vampyrus | reverse complement strand
TGTATCACCAGCAGTGGCACAATTCTTAGCACATAGAAGGCTTCCAGTAAAAAAGAAGCTACGTGTTATGTTTTGGTTTTGCTCATTATAGTTTGAAGTAATACCATTAAAATTATTAGAATTACAGAAAATGAAACATTGGAGAGTATTTTAGAGTAACCTGAATTTATAAGGAAAATAATACAGAAAAACCACTTTTTGAGAATATGAAGTCATCTTTCACTTCCTCTTTCTCTTACATATTATTTCTAATATATTAGCAAATTCTGATATCGATATACATCCAGAATCTAGCCACTTCTCATGATTTTTATCACTAACATTCTGCTCCAACTCCCACTGTCTCTCATTTAGGTCATTTCAATAGTGCTCTAATTGGTCTTTTTGCTTCTGTACTTGCCCCCTTATATTTTCAAAAAAGAATTCTAACTGATTCTTCAAAAACGTCAGACAGATCATCAGTCCTCTATGGCCCCCATTTCATAAAGACTAAAAGCAAAGTCCTTTCAATGACTTATAAGACCTTCATCATCTAGTCATGTCATAACTATCTAACCTTACTTTCTGTCTCCCTTCTTAGCCTTCTTGGTCACATCTACTATGCTCCTATCTCAGGGCCTAACCTGCTACATCTATTGCTAAGAAGATTCTTCTTACTAATATTCATATGGCTCACTCCCTTATCTCTTCTGGGTCCTCTCTTGCTATTGTACAAAAAAAAGTGCCTGCCTCCACTCTCCCATTCCTTTTTATCCTATATTGTCACTCTCAGTATCATTTATTACCATGTGGAATATTTGATAATCTCTTATTTTTTTTAAGCACATTTATTATCTACTTCCCCTCACTTCTCCATAATGGCAGAGCTTTATTTCATTCACTGCTGAGGGAAAAAAGAATTTGCCATCGTAAAATATGCCTTTTTGGCATAAGAATTATTTTGAACTGATTATTTTTAACAAACAGCAGACATAGGAATAGCTCTGAAAACTGAGTAGATGGTACCCTTTGTAAGAGACATTTACATTTATAAGGGAAATCTACATTTGTAGTACCAGAAAGAGAGTGATGACTAAATCTCTAGAAACATATCAATGGAGAGATAACTTAAACTGAAGAATCATAGCCTTGTTTATTGTGCTTTTCTTGGTAATTGGCCTCTTCAACCTAGATCTTTTTTTTGGTGGGGAGGGTGGTACTGGTGGGTAGCTGGAGATGGTATTTAAGGTGGTGGCTCAGGCCATTTTGAGAAGTTACTAAGTTTCCTGGGTACCTTCCAAGCATACAGGAGATATACAAGTTATTAAACGTATGTTTGTTTTTATCCTATTAATCTGTCTCAACCAAGAAACTAGAAAGGTAGAGGGAAAAGTATTTCTCTTCTCCTACACCACTGTAGCCACAGTATCTAAAGGAGCGCCTGACCCAAACATACTCAGGATTGGGAACATATAGCTAAAAGGGTAATGAGAGTAAGGTAGCCAACTGTGGAGAAATGGGCTGGTGATAGACATGAACTGCCCACAGATACCTAGACTTTAACGTTTTTTCCTCCCAGGGTGAAGATGTGGCCTTGTTAACACCAATAGTTCTAAGTAGTGGTCCCCTTGAAACGCTACCTAGGTATTTCCTACTGGAGAGCCTTGAGATACTCCTCAGCCTACTCCTGTAGCCTTGCCTTCTCTAACTAAAGTATTTCAGAGAGATTATTTTCATCTTATAGTGAAAGAAAGAGAAGCAGAAGAAATAACTTCATTCCTTCATCTATTCAATAAATTTTGCCGAGCACTAACTAGATGCTGGTAACAGTTCTTAGTATCAAGGAACGGACAAAATAAAGCTGATATCTTCATGGTGCTTTTATTCTAATTAGGAGAGACAGAAAATGAAAAGTAAACCAGCAAAGTGTCCTATGATAAATCATTAGATAAAGATGCTGTGGTATATATACGCAATGGAATATTACTCAGCCATAA
>NW_011888887.1:3032275-3131876 GCF_000151845.1 Pteropus vampyrus | reverse complement strand
TAGATAAAAATAAAATAAATGTCAAGTCGTGTTAAGGACTGACAAAAAATAATGCAGGGTAAAGGTTATAGAGAATGACAAGGTAGGGAGTGGGGGAGGGGTCTAAAGTCATTCAACTAATTTGCAGAGCCAGGATGGAAACAAAGAGCATTCTAATGCCAAATCTGTGATCTTAACCACTATGCTGAAGTTGCTAAATGGCTCTGCAAATGCTAGCTAGGCTTCATGGCTATTCAAATAGGCACTTCAGAGACAGTCTAGATTGGCGCAGAAACACTTTAAAAAGGACACGTTGGAATAAAAAAGGCTTCTCATAGTTTTTGTTTTATAAAATAAAAAACAAATAATATTTAAAAACAAAAATTGTGCAATCCTCCCCTCCCCCCGCCGACCCCGTAGTAATTCTCAAAAGTATAGAGGTGAGTCAATGCCTAGTAAATGGCACAGGTTAGAGTCCTCTGGTTCCTTCATTGCTATGATCCTGCCTTGGAGCCCAGAGTAGGAAACTTGCAAACTGGAAGGTTAAACTTGTTTCTGTGTGATCCATGTTCTAATGGATTCCTCAGAAGCCAAAATTTCCATTTGACTAAGCCTAATTAGAAAAACCTAGCTACTCTAGCATAAATCAGGTGTCACTTGAGAACCTGAATTGAACAATGGTCAGCCATATCTCTGGGGTAATCACAAACTGAACTCTGTGGTCCTGAGCTTAATCTCCTGCCTGTTGTATGGACTCGGTATGAGCTAAGATTCAAGAAGACTACATGAGCCAGCTGTAGGAAAAAGTCCAGCTGATGCCATGGAACTCATGGAAATGAATCATCCCAGGAAAATATGGACATAAGACCTATAAAAGATTCTTAGTCTTACAATGAAACTTTCTATAAATCAGCATTAATTAAATGGTTTTAAGTTTTGCAAATTAAGAGATATCCACATGGTTGATCATATTCACAAAAGGGAAGAAACTGGAAAATATATCTAAATAGTTTAAATATTCTGATTAGTTTCAAAGGCTTTGTCATTAACTTGATCTAGACTCAGATCTTCCTTTTACCAGCTGTATGACAGTGGACAAGTTACTTTTTTTGTGGCTTAATTTGTTCTACTGTAAAATGGAAATGAATGGTACCATCCTCATATAAAGATGAGGACTAATTAAAATTATGAAGGTACTTGCCAAATAGCAAGCACTAAATGAATGCATGATAGCCATCTTGTGGGGACCTCATAGTACATATCTCATCCTCTGAGAATTATCCCTGTACACACAAGGATCGGCTCATAAAATCCACGTAACTGCATATTCTTCCCTGGCTAGCCATATTATTGATTAAAACAGGAGTAGATATCTAATATAAGTTGGGCTAATCAATTCTTTCTGTCAAGAATTTGAAATTAGATCTCAAAGACTAATTATCTGCAGAACGGTAGGCCTGGTTGGTTATATTGACTCAAATGTCACGTGAGGGCCTTTTGCAAATAGGGCAGAAGAATGTAGTCTTCAGAACAAGAGAGAAATGAAGCAGTAACATAGCAAGAAGAAATAATAAAAGACCAAACAAATACAGCAGCAAAGACAGAAAGAGATGCTGCCTTGGTCCCTGACTGCTTCCCATTTCCTAATTCCAATGACTCCCAAGCCTGGCTGAACTTCCTGTCCCTGGGTTTTGTGAGCTCGCCGTATTTCCTTATAATAAATTTCTGATTGCTTAAGTTCACTTAAGCAGTTTCTGGTCTTTGTAATCAAATAGGTCCTAAAAGAATATGGTAACCTCAGCATTTGTATTTGTTTAATGTAAAAGATCACTTTTGACACTCTGAACCAGAAAAGCACTTACTGAATAAGTCAGAAATCATAGAGAAGGAGGTATAGGCCAATTTTCCTTTATCGTGTCTACGTAACAAAAGACGAGGCTAGCCCTAATCATACCATAAAATAGCTTTAATGTATTCCTATTTCCTTCTTCCCCTCGCCTCTCACTCTCAAGGACTTTCATGATGCTGACTGGACTACCCCAAATTCCTGAAAAGTATCTTATATATGCTGCATCTTTCCTACCAGTAACCTTAAATCAAAACTCATATGTCCTCTGACCCTTTACCTAAATCTCTCATTTTTGTTTTCTAAGAAGGCAGAAAGATACTCTGGTATATTAACTCAAGTCAACATGTTAACTGATTCTAATATAAGAGTAGGCTTCCTTTTTCATTCCTGGAAACATACATGTGACTTTAGGAAAAAAAAATCCCTTAATTAAAATGAATGAAACTAGTGACAGGAAATTCTGACACTGAATAAAGTAGTAGGTTAAATAATATTTAGAAAGGTGTTCCTGTGATATATATGATAATCATACTGCATATATGATTATAGGACTATATATTTTTGACACATTTAAATTACTAAGCAGTCCTCTATGGATTGTAGCAAATTGGTTTAGAAGCTAAAAATAAAAGTACAGTTTAATATATTCAAAATTGTAATCAAATGTTGGAACAAGAAAATCAGTCATCAATGCGTAGTCAACTAACTGAGATTATCACATTTCTATGCTAATCCTGTCTTTTTAATTAACAGATAAAGCAGAAGGGGGTATCTAAACAATAGTGCATAAAAAATAAAAAAAAATAAATTTTCAAACTCTAATTAAGTGGAGAAGCAATAACAAAATACTGCTGCATTTCAGCAACTGTTCATTTAAAAAAAAACACAAAACACCTTGGCTTTAATCTTTCTAAAATTACATTTCACAGGCTTCAGCATCCTCTTCTGTTTTCAGTCGTGATCATAAAGAGTCCAGATGTGGAATATAAGCTGAGCCATTACACCAAGTACCATCTGGCCTTCTGCCCTGAATCTCCTAATTGGTCACAAGATACATTCCTTATGGAAGGCAGTGCAGTGTAGATTCAGAGTGTGGGTTCTAGAACCAGAGTGCTGGGATCCACATCGTGGATCTGCCACTTTCTTTGAATATTTTTTTGGGTAAGATACTCAACCTCTGTAACTTTAAGTTTCCTCACATGTAAAATGGGCCTAATTATAGTCCCTACTGTTGTTTTGAGGATTCATTTATTCACCTTCAGGTGCCGGGCACTGTTCCTGGCTCTTGGTACCCAACAGTGAACAATCAGGTAAAAACCATTGCTCTTGTGAAGTTTACATTCTCAGGTATTGCAGCTAAAGCACTTAATTAGCATAGTGCCTGGTACTAAGTCATCAACAAATGTCAGCTGTTAGGATTACTAGTGCTTGAATGAGATAGAGTAAAATGATGGCAGTGGAATGACTGGGAATGTGTCAGAATGAAGTCAGCACATCTAAGACCTAGCTAGCAGTGGCTCTGCCACCATCTAGGTGACTTTGGTTTAATCTCTCGGGCCTCAATTACTTAACTGTAGAGTGATCTTAAGGTACCTTTTATTGAACATATGGTAGATCATGAGAAACAGAAAAGATGAAAGGTTCAAAAACATTAAAGAAAATATTTTCCTTTGAATATTTTGGTTTTATCTTACCATTTAATGATATTAAGATTCATTAAGCATAAGAATGCTTTTTCAGTACATTAAAAGCTTAGGAAAAGCTCAGATGCTAGGTAATCAATTGCAGTTAAAAAATGGAGAAAAACCCTCAGAAATCACTGGGAAAAATGGAAATAGCCAATATCATACCAAATCTTTAGCTTCATAAAATATAAAATCACACACACACGCGCGCGCACACACACACAAACACACACACAAAAACACAGATGAGATAGGAGCAGTATCTTACGTTTATCTTAAAAAATACACAAGCCTACGCCTTACCAAAAATCACTGGATGAAAGGATCTCCTTCTAAAAAATATTTATGTGAAATGTAATATTGTTACTTTCTGAGCAATCTTAGCTTTCCTAAATGAGTTTTCCAATGAAACTTAAAAATAAAATTGGTTCCATACCTACACCTTTTCACAAATTATACATTTTTCAGGGTTTTGCAAATTTTGTTCAAATTACTTTTCTTTACCAGTTACAAACTGTAGCATTTTAACTTTCTTAAAATTATCCAAATGCATGGCTAGATATTCCTACTGTTTAGCCAAAATAAATGGTATACACAGTCCTGGGTGAGAGTGACCTTGCTGATCTAGCCAGCCTCATGTCTTTCGAACTTGTCTTGCTTATGATATTGAACTCTTTGTAGCTCCAAGATTAAGTCCTGCTCTCTCAGGAAAAAACACTGTACCTTTGCAGACAAGTCTCCTTCAGCTGGAATATTCTTTCCCCTTCTATTCGATGACACACCCATCCATCAAGTCTCACTCCAACAGCATCCTCTGAAAACCTTCCATGATTACTTCTGCCATAGCCCCCATCCTGACAGGTCATATTAAACCCTCTTGATATTACTCCCTTGCCATTTTGTATGTACTATCACTATACTGACTATCTCTTTTTATTATTTTTGTTATATCCATTTGAAGGCAGGGACCGTGATTTCCACATTGATATCACCCTGGCACAGAGTAGGCATTGTTCGTATTTGTGAAGTACTGAAATACTATTGTTCTCAATGGATAAGAAAAAACTCTTACAAACAATAAAATAAACATGGTCTTATATACTTTAATTTGTAGAGCTATTACTCTTATTCCATAACAACAACAACAACAACAATAATAATCATAGTGGTAGAGCAACCAAAACCAGAGAGGAATCAGCACAAGATTTAAAATTAGAGAAACAAATCATATTCTATGTCATTCTTCCAAAAACACCTTTTCTGGTATTTACAATGACATCGAATATCATGAAATTAAGAAATGCTTCCTATTCTCCCCATAGATTATGATCTTTAACTCAAATACATGGCATTTAAGAGTTTCTCCTCTCTTTACTTTCCATGGACACCAAAGAACATAGCACAAACCAACTTTTAGCAATAATCCCAAATAAAAATAAATCTTGGGATAAGATTCATCAGCAATAAAACCACAAATGCCATTACCATTGAATCTGTCAACTTTCAATCTACTTAATGTCAAAATTAATCAAATTTAATAATTTTTCTAGAGTGACATCTAACAATCTAATAACATGCCATTGTAAGTAAACTCATACACATATACCCAAAGTTATCAGTGTACTTCAAATATTCATATAAAAGTACAAGTAGAAAATTCCACACTGGCCTATAGAATAATTATAAAGAAAATGCAGTTGAATAACAACTGAACTGAAATGGAAAATATCCAGCACTTCTCAGTTACGAACAGAAACAGTTTCAATTAGAAAATCAGAGTATCAAAAGAACTCTCCGGGAAGTTAAATGGAGATGACAACAAGAATCTTTTCTAAAACAGGCCATTTCTTTATGTAGTTACTTGCTTCCAATTTACTGCCATCATATACTTGTTTACCTATAACAAAACATTGCTCTGCTCTTCTCTTAGTAATCAAAACAAGTTAGCTTTGTTTTGTCTAAAAAAAGAAAATGTGTTCCCCAATAGTTAAGATACTATTTTGGAGAGAAATAATTAGAAATATTTTCAAGTACTAAATTCCAGTGACCTCTAATCAGGGAACAGCATAAAATATATACCTTCATATAAAATTTAAAGCATATTTAAAATTTTTGCTTTGATTTGTGGAACAAAGATTTTATAATTTAAAGACATGCATATATTTTAGTAATATTTTGGGATGTCAAGAATGGGTCTAGGTGTATTTCTTCAATACTTGAAAAATGAAACTTTTGATCATGTTTTAGATTAGTTTAATTGATTTTTGAAATAATTCATTGGAAATTTTTCCAATAAGGAAAAATACTTTTCACTCTAATGAACACTGTATATATATATATATTTTTTGACATTTCTTAGGAGGAAAAATGTATGACATGTCTTGAGTGTATCTTTTAACTATCAATCAATTAAAACTCCACTGTAATTACTACTGCTACCACATAAATAGTTCTATAGGACGACACGTAGGAAAATGGTTTTATAGCACAATTCACTTCTATAAAAAATTCAATCCAAAGAATAATTTATTTCCTCAATATAGTGTCATGTATCGGTGAGGTACTAAAATGAAAAAAAAAAAAAAAGAAAGAAAAGAATTAATCCAAAAGAGCATTTACATAAGTTTGAAGAGGCGTGAAAGACCACTGGCTAGAAAAAAAATAACATTCATTGAGTAATCATGATTAACAAGGGAAATAAGAAGAGGAAATAGTTTAGAAGAAATCAATGGAAGTAATTATGAAAGTTATATTGTTGCTATAACTACTAAAAATCATGTCAAAAAAGAAAAGTATTTATTAAAATAAAGACAAATAATATTCTATGCCAAAAAGACAAAACTGGGGCTAATATGTCAGGGTGCTTGTCAGCATCCTGACAGATATGACCAATCAATCACTAGAATCTTTGTCGCTAATCCTTGAACTCTTCTCAATACACAACAAAGAGAGCCACTACCAATCACTGAAAGTTGGCACTGAAACCTATTGGTTAAATCTGCTCTCAGGGACATTGTTCAAGATATTCAATCAGGACCCTTCCCTGCAGGCAAATAGTACAGGACTGTGCACAACCTTCTAGGATATGTAGTCAACCACAGGTTGACTTTCAAAAATTTGTGAATGCATGAAAATTCTTAAAAAGCAAAATAGAAAAATATAATTACAGCAGATAATGTTAGGATTTGGTGAGTGGGATAAGTTTTTAAAAGCTAACTTCTATCTATTACTTAAAATGGTTTTAATTCTGATGATATAGACACTTAAAAAATATAGTCATCCATTTGCAATGAAAGCAACCACTACAAAAGCAGCAATAAATTGAAACAGTTCTCTAAACCACAATGCAATAGGAATTAAAGATTATTATTGGTAACTGAAAAATTAGTAAAACCATTTCAATATGTGTGATTAAAGCCATAGATAGTCTAATGGTTTGAAGAAAAGCTGAGACAAAATGAATAACTACAGTAGAGAATATGAAACCCAAAGTAGCTTTAACACTGTGAGCATAGTTACAGATTTCCTCTAAAGAAAGGGCAAAACCCTTCAATGTTACTTTTAACAAAAAGTATTTTCATCTAATTAAGTTACTAATAATGCAATTTTTGTCAAAAATCTTTAAAAATACTTTATAATGTGATTTGAGCTCTGTTCATAAAAAGTTAAACAGAAATATAATCACGGTGGCTTAATTTTAGGTGTCTTTTTAATTTCTAGAAAACTAGTATCCCTATTTTTTAATAGTTTAAAAATACATGCAATCACTGAACCATATTTGAAACATAAGCCATAATTTTAGTTTTAGGATAAAACTGAACACTAAGCAAAATGTGTGTGTGTTGGGGGTGAGGAATTAAGTAAAAAATATCTATTGCGATCAACTATGTGTATCAGGTGAAACTCTGTTCTGCTGTAATTATACATATAACTTCATCAGACTGTTAAGTCAAAGGTTATACAATGGAACGCACTGGAGAAAAATATACCTCAATAACTAAACAAGCTTAAAGTCCACAATAATTCAAACAACGAACCCTGCTCCATGTTAAACAGTATTATATGCTACTTCACATGAATAAAAACTGCACCAATTGCCCATTTCATTTTGCTTATATAGACTTAGCCATATATAAGATCTGACATGAATTCTTCACAAGACCTTAAGTTGTACTGACAGTAGCAGTAAAGAACATTTCCAGCTACAAGCAATTATAACCACAATCTAAAAAGCATTGAGACTGAGTTACTGGTCTTAATTAGAGAAAGTTTTCTAAAATTTCCTTTGAAAAAACTAGCATGCTAAACTCTTTTATCTATAACTTTATAAGTAATGTCTTTGAAAAATGAGAACAGTTAACATATGAAACAATCTTATTTGGCTATAAGACTGTAGCTGCTAATATGACTAACTTGTGGTATATCTTACCACTATGTTATTCATGATTATAATAAAATGAATTTTAATTTATAGGTAAGTCATTGACTAATTAGGTGTATGTACTACAAGTAAGATAGAAAACAAGTGTTTCTGTAAACTATATAACAATTATAAAATAATGCTTTCATATGCAATATGAAAACCAAAAAGAAAATATTTCGTGAAATAAATTTATTGCTGTATTGTAGCAGATATGTCACTTTCTCGCATTCTATTAATAAAATGGAAAACCATTTTAAAAATGTTCTTACCTGTGTATACAGTTTTTACTTTCGAGATATGACATACCGGAAGCAGCGTCTAATGAAAATTTCACTAATTGTTTGAGTTTTATATCATCCTTCTTCTTTCTCAGAAAAGAGAGGAAGTCGCCTCCTAGAAGAATTAATAGATGAACAATGAGACAAAATCATGAGGAAAGTCACATCGATCTCCTATTATAGATACCTAACATAACAAAAGACATTACACATTTGGCTATGCTTTTTGCACATTTTGTGTAAGGTGAAGATAAAAGAAAATATGAAAGAATACATCTTATTAGAAAGCAGACACCATAAACTTTCCTAGATGTGGTTAAGCATGTTAAGTGCTTCACACTGCATATTACCCAGCACACGATAGTAGTCAGTTATGCTTTTTCCTCTGTCACAATTTCTCACCAATTTGCATAGCTAAAATTTCCTAAGGAATTTTATTATCTCTAATATTAACTAAAAGGCTGTGATAATTATGAGTTAAACAAAAAAGTTATGAAATTAGTCCTCAGATTCAGTGATTGCTAAAAAACCTGAGAATATTAAAAATACCATTACTGATAGTAGAGTCAGAAAGAAGCGGGGGAAAAGCTGATTTTGATTTAGTTGGTCAGCCAAATTGCATTTTTGTGAATCAAAAGGATTCCAGTGAGGTTGTAGAGAAATTCCCTAAACCAACATGGTCCAAAAGAAATATAATTCAAGCCATATAGTAATTTTAAATTTACTGTAGTCACGTTTTAAAAAGAAACAACAAGAAAGGTGAAACTGATTTTTTAATATATTTTTCTTTAGCCAATAGATCCAAAATATTATTAATCAACATGTATCATTCTAAAAATTATAGTGGAGATATTTTACATTTTATCATCCTAAGTGTCTTTATAATGTTTATTTTACATTTATGGGACATCTCAATTTAGACACAAATTTTCATCTGAAATATGATTTGTATATAGATTTCATAAAATTTAGTTAAAAAATAGATTCATATACATAAGTTGTTCCAAACATGCTTGAAGTTTTCCAATAATTGAATCGTGTATCAATATTTAAGTCAATTAAGATTAAATGAAATTCAAATTCAGTTTTTTTAGCAGCACTGGCCATATTTCAAAAGCTTAAGAGCTACATATGGCCAGTGATTACCATGTTAAATAGTGTAGCCTTCAACTGTGCATTCATTTTTAACATAGTTTTGAAAGCTATGGCTTATTTTTCCTTTTAGTGTAAAATGCTAAAATGCATTGGACCAATATTTACATATGTTAATTCTTTTGTTAGATATATATTGGCCTGTTTTAGAAAAAGTGTGCCCTTCTGGTCTTGAAACCACATAGCATTTTTTTTTAGCTGTGGAATTACGTTCAAGTGAAAACATCTTTTCTGGAATTTGATTTAAAGCAGTATATGACATAACTTCAGTGTTCTGTTGAATGCTAATATTACTTCTTTCCCAAGTTAGTTCATATTCAGCACTTTTCCACCTGCCTCCTGCTCTTTTTAAATTTATTCCTTCTCGAATGCCCCAACCCCTGTCCCAGATTGTAAACCCTATATAGAGAATTGTGCCTTTGTTGCTCAGTATTGTAATTTCAGTGCCTACCACATGTCTAGAATGTAATATCTCAATAAACATTTCTTGAATGAATGTGTGAACAATGTATATATATCTTCTTCTTGCAGCTTATAAGCTACCCATAAAGGACCATTTCCATTAATCTTAATTTTTTCTCTAGCCCCCCTCAATGGTTAGCACTATGCTTTTTAAGTACTTGTTAAAATTTTTAGAAAAGGATGACATTACATTTCTTATCAATAGTACCCAATGGATGCCATAAAATTCTTTAAATTCCAACAATAAAACAACATATTTAAGATGCTGAGCTCATCTTGATAGGTGTTTCTTTAACACTACTGCCTTAGAAATTACATCATTTAAAGAAATGATTTGCAAAGAAACAATCCTTGGTAGGTGAGACTGTAAAATGACACATGCATAATCTGTTAATAAACAAAGAAAAGATAACATTAAAGTAGAGTTAAAAATTAGTTGAAAAGTGATGTCAAGTCAATAAAGGTAAAGCACCAGGAAAGCAGTGTTAGATGCAGCTATTTCCAAACACTGCGACAGAGCCAAAGATGCAGACGAAGAGGAGTCTGAGTGGGTCTCCATTAATCCCACAATATTTCTGCCTCAAATTTCTAGCTTAAAATCATTAAATTATTATTTATTTCCAATTTATAGTTATTCGAGCTGCTGACATGGTGACCCTAAGAAGCAGAACTGCACCATTCCACAGCCCTAGTCAGCTTCTTACAGAATATTGTAGAGAAGCAAGGCCTTCAGTTAAAAATAATTATGATTTAGTACTGAAAGCCTGAGGCTTGGGCAAGTGTAAGCACTAAGAACCCAGAAGCAGGAAGTAAACTCACCAGGGTATAGAGTATGGAACTAAAGCAGAAAGTAATTCAGACTGGGCCAGAACAGTTTCCTTAGGCACAATACTTGATTATTACCAGTAAGTGAAAAAAACTGGAGGCAGACATCAGATCATGAAGTCCTTAGAATTCACTGTGAGGTTACTGTAAAGGATCGTGTTTGTTCCTTTAAACTCATTATTTTATCATTAAGTGCCAAGTTAAAGAAACTCTCTTAGAATTTGTGATATACATGTTAATCATATATGCTGTACACATATGTGTGTATGCATGCATGTATGTGTGTGTATGCACAAAGCACACAGTGCCTTACCTGACCAGTGCAGTAAGGACCTTAGTGTTCAAAACGGGCAAAACAAGATAACTTTCTTTTTGGAATGCTGTCTTAAAAAGGCTCATTTCTGTACGGGTAGACTGCATATTAAAGCAAGATAGGATGGATTATTTTCTAGAATTCTTCACCAGTGATGAATTTCTAAGACAATACTTTTTTTTTTTTTTTTTTTTTTTCCTAGGGCAAGCATGACATGGTGAAAAGAGCATGGATATCGAAATCAGATTGACCTAGGTCTGAGTAGCTATGTGGTCCTGGGTAAATTGTTTAAGCTTTCTAAACTTTAAAACAAGGATTAATTCCATTTATTCTTCAAGATGCTTTTGAAGGCTAAATGTATCTAAATCATGTGCCTAGCACATAATATACACAATAAATACTACTACAACTTGTTGTTGAGTTTATTTTTCATATAAAGTGAGGGAATTGTAGTAGGGCCTGGTTGTTTGTTGCATAACATCTCTTTTCTCTCATTCACTTCAACTTCCTTTCTCCCATTTTGGAAAGTATTTTCCTCAACCCCAACAATGAGGGTGGACCTAGATTAACTTAATCAAAGAATCCCTGTGCAAGTGAATGGTTCAGAGACAGGCACGGGGATAATTTCAGGCCAGTGAGGTACTACAAGGAGATATTCAAGGGGTGAAAGAAACTTTTTTTGAGAGAAGTACCAAGAAAGTTACACATTATCTACAACTGGAAGTGTACAAGCATGTCATACCACAAAGAATGACAGCCTTCGAATGAGGCTGTCACCAAGGAAAGCAGAGAAGCATGAAAGAAAGGTTTTTTGATCAAACACTGGCTTCAAGAGCAACCTCCCTCTAGATTTTTCAACTAAGTGAACTAATAAAATCTCTATAATTTTTTTATAGATTTTCTGTATTAGCAACTCAAAAATCCCTAACGGAGAAAATAATATCCATATCAGATGAATACTTGGAGAATTAAAAAACATAATATAGATATTAAACATGTGGAACAAGTAGGATACAATGAAAGGAAGTGTTTTATTATTATATGCGGGCAACTTTTAGTAAGAGGATAGAAGACTGTTCTCAATAGCCCTTAAAGATTTCTTCATGCTGTAGAAATTTGGTCTTACCTGTTATTCAGTATTAATATTAACGGGACTCTGAGAAATTGATTGCATTAAACAAACTTGGAGAGATTATGTAAACAAGAATACTAATTTATCAGTTTGTCATTGGAGAAAAGGGGTCATCAGGGCTATACCACTAATGATTTCTTGTCACTGAATCATATCAAAATCTTAGTTTATCTTCAAACAGCTTCAAATTTTATTAAATTAAGAGATACCAGCCCCTAGTGATATATAAAATGTGTAATTCATGACCTGTGTTCTTTAGGATATAAATTTGTTCCTGAGAATTTTGGTTTAGTTGTGTTCATTCATATATTTAAAATAAATTGTAGAGAGCTAGTTAGAGGCTTCATTTTTCACTGTTCAGAGTTCGTATTTAAACAATTAACTTTTGCTCTTTAACCAATAGTAATGAGAGCTGGAGCTGTTAGCCAACCTGTCAAAAATAAAGAAAAAAAATCTATATGCCAATCATGAATGATGAATGCTGATTCAACTTGCAGTCCATGAGACACTAAATAGGTATTATGTAATTGCAGATAAGCCAAAACAAGTCATTGAAAAAGAATCGATGCAAACACTGAAGCAGAGGATACTGACTACTATATGTGGAGTATGTATACTTATGAGAGATGGTTTCCACAAAAAGAGATTAACTAGGAGAATACTAGAATACTAGAAGATGGTGAGGGTTTATGTTAAGAACTATCCAAAAAAAGACTAAAGATTAGGTCTAAAAAGACTCTGTAACAAGCTAGAAATGAGTGTGTGGGAAAGATAAGGAAGATGAAACACTAAAAAACTGAAAATGACTCCAAATTATACTGGCTTTCCTGTTTCCATTTTCTTCTTTTTAAAGAATCACTTAGTGAACAGCTTGCTCCCAAAGTAGCAAAATTCAGCCAGGCCAAATGCAGAGCTGAGTGTGAGGTTTTCCCAATTTGGGTTGACATAAGACATCATTAGTCTTTTCAGATGAAGTTCCTTAATAGCCATGCCCTGCTAACACTGAGGAATAGTGGGAACCTTTTGCATTTCTCCTTTGCAGATGATCTTTGAGAACGTAACTCGAAAGAAGTTATGGTACCAGCTCTATTAAATAAAAGAGTACATTTCACAGTGTTTTTAACTTGCTGGGTCAAGGGGCAACAGCTATAATCTTGCCAGACAAATACATGAACTGCCACTACAGATGCCAGAGTCAGCTTTCACAAACCCTCAGAATGTCAGTACTAGAAGGTACTTTGGAAATAAACAGTTTTTTTTTTCCTATTATGGAGGCGGGAACTGAAATTACCTGATTTTTAAGGTGGTGATTTTAGTGATATTACTGAAATTTCTAAAGCAAATGCATAGTCTGCAAACTGTGGCCTGGAGGCCAAAACCAGCCCCCGTTTATTTTTGTAAATAAAGTTTTACTGGAAAACCAAAACACTCACTGCTTTACATATTGTCTAGGAATCCTTCCATGTTAAAATGGCAGAGTTGTGATAAATTAAATGGCCTTCAAAGCATAAAAATTTTTACTATCTAGCCCTTTACAGAAAGTTTACAAACTCCTATTTTAAGGTATCACTCAGTATTCCATATAGCTGTAGTCCTTTTCATTTCAATAATTCTTATGATTGCTTTGTCTACTTTCAAACAAGATTTTACTTTTCACTGCTTTTTTTTTTTAAAAAAACCAAGTCTTAATAATGCTATTTTTAAATGCTCAGAATGGAAGGTGAAAAGGTAGATTCACCAATTTTATGCTCTAAGTCTGATAAACAAACATGTATACACACACAAAAAAACATATACATCGTGAGATCATAAATCCCCTACCCGCCTCTCCATCCACAACCCTGTCTACCACCAAAGGAAAGAAATCCCACTGTCTGTATCTCTCCCGCTTTCATGCCAAACTACTCATTTTTCTATTTTGTGGCTTCTTATTCCCTAAAAGCAGCCTTTGATTTAAAGTATACAGACAAAAATAGAAAGGAAAATCAGGTGTTTAAGATGCTGGTTCTAAAGCCTCCTGGAACACCCTTCAAATATTTAAATGATACAATGGCATTTTTTTTTATTATTATAAAAAAAATACATCAGTGGAATGCTTATTTTGATGCCTCTATCTGCTATAGAAAAACCTACAGAGAAAAAGAAGGCATCAATTCCAGCTTCCTTAGATTATTAAGAAATGTGTGATAAAAAGACACATCCAAAATCTCATTTAAATTTACTAAAAAATTTAACAAGGAAAATATTTATAAAAGCTAACAATACTTTTAGAAATTGAATTTATCATTAGCTAGATATTTTAGGGACATTAAGGACCCCAAATCAATGCTATCAATGACCACTTTATAAGAGCTTATTATTTAGATTAGAAAAGTATGTTTATATCTTCATATTTATACATTTTTGTTGGTCACTGCCAGAATTTAATTTATGCAGGTTTTGATCAGAAACATATCCATCAATTAAGAAACTTTCTATCAGATTACAAAAATATTACTTTAAAATACACTCGTAAAGAACACATTGTAGCAGAGTGAGAATTTCAATATTAAGAAAAAATCTGAATAGCAGCCTTTTTCACTTTTTATAAAATCGTGGTAAAAAACCTCATATATTTATCTTTCTAACAATTTTAAGTGTAGAGTATAATGTTAACTATATGTACATTGTTGTACAATAGATCTCTAGAACATTTTCATCGTGCATGACTGAAACTCTAAACCCATTGAACAATTTGTCTCAAACAAGCATTTAAAAGAAAAGACTATCCAAAGGGCTAACAAGCATATACAAATGTGTTCAACATAATTAGTCATACAATAGCAAATTAGAACCACAATATCTTGGTATTTCTTACCTACCAGGATAGCTATAGTTAAAAAAGCTGACAATATCTCATGCTGGCAAGGACGTAGTGTAACTGAGTCTCTCATATATTGTTAGTGAAGGTGTAAGTTCGTGTAACCACCATGGAAACTTTTTTGGCACTTTCTACTAAAGCTAAACATGTACTTATGTTATAACCCAGCAGTTTAACTCCAGGTAGGTATATCCAATAGACATGTTTACCAAAAGATTCAAAAATATTCGAAGCAACATTATTCATAATAAGCCCCAAACTAGAAACAACACAAATGCCCATAAATAGAATGGAAAAGTAAATTGTGGTATATTCGTACAATGGAATAACATATAACAATGAAAATAAATGAATTACTGCAACCATAACATGGATGAATCTCACAAACACAATGCTGAAGGAAAAAAAAAATCCAGATCAAAAGGATACATGAGCTTTGATTCCATTTATACAAAGTTCAAAAAAAGTGCAAAACTAATCTATGTCAGGAAAATGATTACACAGGTGTGTATTCTTGTGATAATTTGAGCTGTGTACTTATGATTTGTGTACTCTCCTATATGAGTTATATTTGTTTGGTCTAGGATTTTACCCTACTTACTTACAAAAGCTAATAAGTTAGCTTGTTATTTTTTCATGGGTCAGAGACAAAGGACTTTAGTATAAATAACATGGCATGAGAGTGTTGTGAATAAGCCCAAATGGATGGATGCCTGCATACAGAGTGAGAACATTATGGAAGAGGAATTTTGAGATTGGGAACGGTGCCATTTTATAGCGGGCAGTAAATAAGCCTGCCTGCTCTGTCTCAGAGGGAGACATGACCCTCATTCCTCAAAGTTGCTCACTACAAAAACATCCCTGAAAAATGGCCCAGGTAAGGTCAGTTAGGGCCTTGCATTATTGGCATACCCCTTAAGACAAGGAGAAATGCAAGAATCAATGGCAGAGTTTCTCTCAACATACATTAATAAAAAACTTTCTTTCTTTCTTTCTTTTTTTTTTTTACATTATAAAGTGGTTCTGAGAAATGCCATAAATAGAATGTAACAATATTTCAGCCAAGCCATTTGACTCGTCATTATAATCTTTGGTTAAAATAAAGTGAGCAGGATAGAATTATAGTAAAGTGGATTTGTAGGCTGAACAAAGATAGCCATGGAATCTTGATTTAAGATTTGACGGCGATTTGTCAGAAAGTTATCTGGGGTGTGACTTAGAATTGCATGCTTGATTCGCTCCTTCTCAATATTTTTATCAACGATTTGGACGAAGACACAAAAGACATACTATATTAAGAGTTTATGAAATAAGAACTTGATTAGATCATTTCCGTATAACCTCAGGTTTCTAGTTTATATTTTTAAGTGTGCTAAGATACCTTGTCTAAATCATTTCTTCAAAAGCACTAGGAAAAATCCTCATGTATGGGTTCACACTATCTTTCCATCTTCAAATATTTGCTTTAGGAGAATTTAACTACTTTTTTGCTTAGAACAGAAAACCATGTTGCTTAACATTTACAATTCAAAAGTACAAAGTGGGTACTTGTGGTAAGTCTCACATTTTACTAGTCAATGATAAACAGATGATTTCTCGTATGATAAAATATTTTAGAAGTATTAAAATTTCCTAGGATGGATGACATTTCTAGCTGATTAAATCCTTAACTTGATCTCTCTTAGGCAAACGTATATAAGACTGTCGACGTTCTAATAAAGTAAAGCAAATACAATTATTTTGGCAATATCATTACAAGTAGTACTGAGTCCACAAAAACTTGGGATTTCAATGAGAATCAGGGAAAAAATTCCCCTTCCCTAGGAATCAAAACCTTTGGTAAAGGAATTTAATATTAAAAGTATCTTGCATTTATTTAATAGTTTACATGTACTGTTATAGGCATTATCTCATTGAACCCTCTTAACAATATTATACGTATCAACTGACTTTCCCAAGAATAAGTTAGGGGCAGTGCTGAGTCTTAAATCCATATATTTTTCTAGAGACAGATCAGAATGTAGTTTCATTTTTGCTTTTACTAATAATATCTGTAGCTGATATTAAGGACAATGTATAAAAAGCATAAGAGATAGCTGATATTAAGAAAAGTGTACAAAGGCAGACAAGTTTAAGAAAGGTGAAGAAGGCTGACTTGCTGCATTCAGAGGCTCACTAATAGGCACACTGGTAATAAATAATCGGAGTCTGAAGACCTGAGATTATGCAGTGGCTCTGGCCATGTGGCCATGGGCAATACATTAACTTCTCTGGGACTCAGCCTCATCAGACATAACCTTGCCCTAATAATCACCACTTCACAGGGCTGTAGTGAAGATACAAGGAGTTTAGCACAGAGCTCCAAACATAGAAAGCTAAAAACTTGAGAAATATTCACTTTTGTTGTTACTATTGCCACTAATATTATTATTGCCATAATACTGTACTTCCCCCAGACTTCTACTTTAAGAACTATGTTGCAGCAGAATTTCAAAAAAAGTGAAGGGATTTAGAAGTACAAATTGGTAGTTACAAAATAGTCACAGGGATGTAAAGTACAGTCCAGAGAATATAGTCAATAATATTGTAATAACTGTGTACAGTGCCAGGTGGGCAATAGACTAATGAGGAAGATCACTTGATAAATTATATAAATGTCTAACTACTACACTGCATACCTATAACTAATATAAAATATTGAATGTCAACTGTAATTGTAAAAAAGGACATCTATCCTTTAACTTGCAAGTAGACACAAGGCAGCCAATCAGAATGACCACTAAATTACCAAATTTGATGCTATGAAACTAAAAGAAAACAATATGATACAACTTACATCAATTAGAGCACACTAATAAATTTTTCTTTCAATTTAATGTAGACATATTGCTAATGTTGCATTTATCATATAATAGATTCCGTCAACATTCTATTATATTTGAATGCCTAGTGTCTGAAATTGTATTGATATATTGTTACCAGCTCTGCTCTCTACCCTTTTTCTTGGTTTTCTTGCTCCTCATATGCAATTTGGCCTATGGGATATAAAATCTTACAAAAGTAACCACAAAGAAAAATAATTCTATATATAATTAATACAAAAACTTAGGTGGATGTTATAAAGGTTCCAATTTGAAAAATTAATCTTTGGAAATTTTTGATATATTGATAAAAACTGAAAGAGTGTGTCTCTCTGAAATAGCTCCCCAATTGTTTTTCTACCATTCTTTTCTGAAATTATAAAATAATTTTTAAAATGCTTACATACTTTATTATAATTATAAATATATATGCCACTCAAATGTAGAGAATTCCAGGTAGAGGGGAAGCAATACTGAAAAAATATATTTTTCCTTATTATAAAATATATGTATAGCCAGTTCTATGATTAGGTTCCAACCATGATTAGGTTGAATATATTTTTAGGTGGTGGACAGACACACGTTAAAAATGCTAATCAAATTCCAATTCTAAGATATTTTTAGTCAAGGAATTATCTAGAAAGTAATATTCAAAAGTTATGTAGTTTCCTGCTTTTCTTATTGATTTATGGATCACTTTTATAGCAAGGTATAATATAAAATATTATACCTATATATAAAAATAGAAAAGTGACAAGCAATGGTGTTATTGTAATAGCTATATTTTCTTCCATTAAATATTTTCTGTCTTTACTAATACAAATTTTTGAAATTATCCTCTGTTTTAAAAGACCAAGGAAAGAGAAATCAGAGATGATGAGAGATAGATTTAATGATTTGGGAGGGTGAGTATACAGAGGAGACACAGGATAAGTTAGAAAATAATTATACATGCAGAATTTTCATGCTTAAAACTGATTTTAGTTAAATTAGCAATACCATGTTCAGAGAAAAATTCAATTTAAGATATATTATTATATATAGAGAATACTAAGAACAAATGATCAATTCATTAATCTTGTCTCTGTTAATACTTATAATCATTTGTTTTCAAGTTCTGTATTAATATTAGTAATATCAGTTAATAAAAATTGACTTACATTTCACATTTCTAACATACTATATTTGAAAAAGTTTTTTCAATGAGTCCAATTTACATTCAACAAGAGAACATACAAATCCCAAGGTTTATTTATGATCAGCTACTGTAAAGTTATAGAAACACATTCTTAGAATTGTTTAACAGCCTGTGTTTATACCTGCCTGTGGATTATATAAAACAACTTTAATGTCCATTCTACAATGAAAATTTTAGCTGTTTAAAAAAGTGAAGTAAAACAGATCAAATCTTTCCTCTATCACTTAAAACTATTTATTATTGTAGCATCTTAGATATTATTCAAATAGGAAAACTCATGGCTCATCTTTCTGAAATGGATAGCACACGTATACCATGACATTGCCATTTTGAAAGATCCTTGACGTCAACATCTTCTTTCCATTTAGCAAAAATCTTGTCATTTTCCCTGGAATACTGTCAGAATCCATCCTAACTTGGACTTTTCATAGCTTAATCACCTCCCATCTCAACTATCAAAATTAAACTCTTTACAAATCTACCTTCGGTACATTCAGGGGATACAGGCAGTTTAGCCAAATTATTTTATTATTTAAGCCTGTCTTACATACTATGGTTTTCTATACATCCTGACACATTTCAGAAATTGTTATTTTATTCATTCCTATTCATCTGACAGGTTTTGAGCTCTCCAAATATCACTTGTCCTCCAAACAATCTACTTACTACCCACTTGTCTTCTAACCTTGATTCAGCTCTCTATTTTTATAAATTCCTGAGACTGTGAACCATGATTTTGCTTGGACTGCTTTTCATACTCTATTTACAAATAAGTATGTCTTATATTTCATCTCAGAATATTTCCTTCTATATATATGGGTGACTTTAGATAAAATGTCCCATTGCAAGCTGCTATCTGAAGTTCTGTTTATATAATTATTTTCCTAAAATCTAAAGGTTTTATACTTCAAACTATCAAAGAAAAACTTTATGACTTACACATTAATAGCACTCTTTTTCTGTTAAACTAAAATTTAATTATTTGGTAATGCTCTAGTAGGAAGAGAAAGAAAGAAATGCCTCAGATTAATTTTTTATTAGTAAATTAACATTTTGACTAAACGATCTGGGCCAAAACGGGTAATTACTAGTGCTTTGAAAATACTGACAGTTTTCAAAGGTTGGATATTTACTCTGTAGTATTTGGGCACTATAGGAATCTGATAACTCATTGAACTGAAAATCCAACCTATACTTAATGTTACTCCTCAGCTCAGATTAATTTAACAGCAGCTAATATCTACTAAGTATTTAGAACACATTAAAAATTATGCCATGTTCTTTACCTATTATTTCATTTAACTCTTGGAACATTATTATTCTCATTTCTCATTTTATAAGTAAAGATGTTGAGACTTAGAGCGATTCAGCAACTTGCCCAAAGTAACACAGCTAGAAGTAGAGTGAGAACTTAAACCCATATACATATAGCTCCAAAGCCACAGTGGTTATATTTACACTGGCAAAAGTCACTCTAAAGAATATCAGCTTCCAAATGAGAGTTGCAATGCATTTTAAATTCCATTGGCCATTTCTTTTAAATGTCAAAGTGAATAACATCAGAACATTGCAACTCAACAGTGAGAAGCCTCAAATACTTTGGGGCTGGGTAAAGAAATCCTAATTGCATAATCAAGTACACTGAGAAGAAATAAATTTGGTCAAAAGGAACATTATATAAAGATAAGAAAAAAAATACTATCTTGATACTCTTATTCATCGAAACTTAAATCTCTATTATGATCATAACTAGAGGATGGGATTGACTTGACTATTTATAAATTCATCTCTTATATGTACCTGATTTTACACATAATATTGTGAAGCCTAGTGGAAGCACAGGGAGACACAGGGAGTCACAATCTTTTTAAGAAAGACCTCTTGGGTTCAGATCTAATACTGCCTGAACTGCTGATCCAGAGGTCGGAAGTTTGGGGAATATTCATTAATCTTTCCTATAACATATCTACTTATATATTCAAGATAGAATTTGACAAAATATATCTCCACATGAGAGCAAAAACAGATGTACAAAAGTTTTTACTGAAGTACTCTTTATGTAGCAGATGAACAGAAAAACGATTATTAAGCAGGGCATAAACTAATGCTATGCAACTCTTAAAAGAATAAATTAAATTTATATACTGATGTAAAAACTCCAAAACATTTTGTCAAGTAAAAAAATACAGAGAATAGAACAGTGTGTATAGTACACTATCATTTATTTAAAAAAGAAAGTAAGATATGTGTATACGTTTCCATTTGCATAGAAAAGCCTCCGAAAGAGTAACACTAAAACAAAACCTCACAAAAAAACTGGTCAGGCCAGCTGTTTCCAAGAAGAATTGCAAAGAGAATGGGGGTCCAGAGATTTTTTCACTGTTTCCTATGTATTCTTTGAATGTAAAACTTAAAAAAATTTACTCCACTGAATAAAACCCAATTGCATGAGAAATATAATAAAAAATGCTTACCCGGACCTATGAGGCCCTTCATCATTCCAGTCCCCCTACCTTTCCAGCTTTATCTTATGCCAATCTCTCCCACTCTCAGTATGCCTCAGTCATTCTACCCTTCTTATTCTTCAAATACAAAGCCACTCCTACCCATAGCTTTTGCACCTGATGTTCTCTATGCCTTCCCTTATTCCTTGGTAAAGGTAGATTGTTTTTATCTTTTGGTCTTAACACAAATATCACCTCCTAGAGTTGTTTTCTAAGGCCTCTAAAATAAAGTAGGTACTATCTGTTATCATCTTTCTGAGAAATACATTTTATAGCAAAATTTGCAATAAATTTATTTGCAATTAATGTTAAATATATGTCTCTCATGCTACACTGAATTCAGTGAGGGAAGATGATGGATATATTTTTCACTAATGTATATGGTTTACAGAACACAGCAGGTGCTCAATAAGTATTTATCAAATAAATTAATCCAAATTTCATAAAATAGGTTTATAAAGAATGGAAAGTCTTTAAGAAAAACAGGTCTATTTCTAAGTTTCAAAGTCACTTAAATACAAGGTGATATATGTGTTTCCAATAAAGATTGTCATTTTGGGGTTTTATTTTTATCAAAAATAATTGGTTTGAAATATTTTTAAAAGAACAATAAAGTTCTTTAATTACAGCCTCATTAATTTAGAAATTCCACTTAGAAAAAAATGAATAAATTTGACTCAATAATTTCAATGACATAATATTTATAAAATTTTCATATATGGTTACCTAGGCTTTATTTTTAAAAAACACTTTTAAAGATGTGAAAAATTGCAAAAAAGACAAGTAATTAGAGTCTTTTATCCTTTCAACAAATGATGTTAACTACATAAACGGTTTCTTTCTTAATTTTAGTAGCCACGATAGAGGACATAGATATTCAACCACTTGCTCTTAGCAAATACCTTAGAAGATAAATTCATTTGGAAGTCTTTAACAAGGACCCAGGAAATGCTCTCAATGCTATCACAGACAGACTAATATGTAAGACAAAGAAAAAAGCAAAACTATGTCTTAAAAAAAACAGGTGTTAACCTGAAAATATTTAATATATGTAATCTCTTAAGATACAAAATTATTAAAGATACTATATACAGTCACTTCTTTAATCTCTTTCAGTTTGCTATATAAAGCCTTTCATTTTGAATGCAAATATTGTCAAATGTGATACTGTTTTAAGTTTGACAGAGAACATTTTAGGCAAATTTATATTTTCTAGCAAAGGTTACATTTTCCAGGTGTATTTATTAGGCTCTCAATCTCAGGCACAGCTGGACCAGGTACTGAATCATATTCTTGCTAGAATTGAAATTCATGCCAACGGTTACCAAGAATAATCTACTTCAGTTTTACCGAGAAGGATAAATGATGGCAAATTAAGAACAGGAAAGTTCTACATACACAAAACCTCGTTATAATGACAGTTTCTAATATTATTTTCACATTTTCAATGATAAGAGCCTATATAATGCTTAATATAAAGTACGATCCCTCAAGATGAATTTATGAAGATAGTTTATTGTTATATAACATCTGAAAACCTAGAAAGAGAAATACAGAGTACCTAAATGAGAAGAGAGAGATCCAATATGACAAAGAAAACTAGTGAAGAAATGAGAAAAGAAAAATACATAATGGAATTTCAGAAGTAATTAATTTGGCCTGTCATGGAATGAGCATTTAGCAGGTAGAAGATTGATTTCATTCTTAAAGTGTATTCAAATTTACGAAGAGAAAAGAGAAGGCAAAAGTATACACATTCCCATCCACTTGACAACAAAACAGACTCTTGGGCCTGAAGGGCCTAGAAGGTATTCAGTATTATCCATGAAATTTGTCATAAATGTGAAGCTGTTTATATTATTTACCCTTGAAAGTTGTTAAAGACAGCAAGAATCTAGCATATTTGGTTTAGTGTTATCATGCAAGATGACTTCTTAAACTGAAATAAATTGTTACTATGATCTGCCAGGCTTTATATGGTTTAAATCCCATTCCCTCTCTACCTCATCTACTATTCTCCTCTTACCCTTACTTCATACACACTGCTTTTTGTGCACTTCCATGAAGTCTGAAATGCCCCCGCTCCAGATATCTACATAGCTTGTTCCCTTATTTTCATCAGGCTTTTACTCGAACGGTCTGTTCTTACTGAAGCCTTCCCTGGCCACTCTAAGACTTTCAAATTCCACCCATCCCAACAACTGCTATCTTCTTTCCTCTATGCTTTATTTTATTAATACCATTCTACATTCTACACATTTTACTTATTTATCTAACATACTTCTTGCCCTACCAGAAAGCTTCATGAGAGCAGGAGTTTTTGTTTTTTTGTGAGGTCTCTGATCTGTTTTCTTCGCTCTTGAATCCCTGGTACGTGGCATACACAGTAGGCATTCATTTAGCCTTAAATACTTTTTAAGTAAAATTCTATTTAAAGAATATTGGTTTCTATGAATAGAATGATATATCTTCTCAAATATTAATGCATAAGGTTTTCATTTCTTCCACAAATTTAGAAAGAGGCCAGAGTTTGTCTGGCTATCATTTCTGAATACACAGAATAACTTAAAACCACAATGGGATAAAATTTACAAACAAAAGAAAGAAGATAGCATTACAATATTTTTGGCTAAATTTACAAACAAAAGAAAGAAGATAGCATTTCAATATCTTTGGCTAATACTAACAAGAGGCATTTGTTTGCTTTCTAAATAAAATAATCTAAATATTTATGGTACACTTCAATGCAAGTAGGAAAAAACCCAAGATATTCAGTATTCATCATGAATAAATTAAGTATTTTTAAAGAACTTTGATTCAACCAATTTTCGGTTGTCTTTTAGTCTTGGAAAATTAGTTTGTGCTCCCCATTGTTTTAATAACTGTTTTTCTTATAATTCTAATATTAAAATCTCATTGATATGCAATGTCAGATTCATATACATTGACTAGGTTACAGTGGAAAACCTATTTGCAAAACCAAGACATTATGCGTAAAATCTGCTTTTATATTCCAGTTGAATTCACCAGTTTTACTAGTCATATTCATACTTCTAACATTTGCATAAAATATAAACAGGTTTTCACAAATAATGCAAATTTCCTTATCAATACTACTTTAAACTTTATCTGACTGTTTTAAGTCTTTTCCATTTATTGTAACAAAAACTTAAAAATGGTAACAACACAGTTAAACCAATCAGTATCTTAAGGAACAGCTTATCCACGTGAAAGGAGGCATATGTGTTCATAACTTCTACACCTTCAAACATTAAAGAACTTTGATTGCCATAAAATCATTTTAAAAACTGGTTCTAAGAGCAAAAATATGGCTCAGAACAAGCTTAGTCCTGCTCAGCAGGCTACCTGCCTCCTTGTTAGAGGTACTTGTAGGTATAAGTGCCATCAGATGCTCAGAACATAAAAAACATGAGTAATATTGCTCGGATATACAAAATGTACCTGTGCCTCAAATGCACCATGAAAACAATGTTTGTTATAACATATCAACCTTTGCTCGTTGACAGAAAAAAAATCCCTAGGCACTTCTTTAAATCCACTCAAGTCAAAGAGGTAATATAGTAATAGTCATTATATTTCAAGTTTCATTTCTCATACCCTCCTTCTGGTTTAATGTTTTTATCATTTACCTCAACCTCTGGGAAAGAATATGTACTGTTAGAAGGGAATGATCTGCCTGAAAAACAACAGACACACGCCAGTCCCACATGTGTGGAATACCACCAGGTTGTCAATTTATGTCACGCTTAAATTAAAGTAATTTCAAAGGAGATTAGTGCTTTTAGTTTCTGGAGAAATGGCCAGTTTAAACTATTCCATCTGCATTTGCTTTGGGATATTAGGCAGCAAATGAAACATTAGGGCAACCCAATGTATCGTTTGGCTGAGAAAGAAATATCAATTTAAAGATGCTATCCTTTTCAAATGTTGTTTTTGGAAGTATTTTAATTATATCAAAATCTATTATCTGTGACATAAGATGGCAACTGAATGCATTTATTTTGCTTTTCATTAATGTAATATTCTTGAACTATAAAATGAAGACCAATGTCTAAGTTTAGATACTGTAACATCAGTTAACATATAAAAGTTACCCATTCCTTAAATTGAAATATATAATGGATTATTTTATAATTACACTCATATCAGATTTGTTTTAAAAGACTATTCTATCAACATCTCTAAACATAAAATAATAAACAATATAAAATTAGGTTCTTCATTAATTTATTAGCAACATGAAAAATTTAGCCACTGAGCTGACATATCTTATAATTTTTGGTACAAAATATTAATTTGAGAATTACTATGTTGTCCTTTCTCTTGAATTCAAAATTTCTGCTGTGAAGCGATATTGTTATACAACTGGTGATGGGTTATATCTATGTAAGGCAAGGTTCCAGTTCAGATTTTGAGGACTCTTTAGTAAGTGCCAGGAGCCATGTTTCTTAATCTTCCCGTGGCACTTTATCTTTTTCTACATTTATGACAACTGAAACAAATGCCAGGGAAGCATCCAGGGCCAAAATGCTGGGAGTTTGCTATCAAAGGAACAGAACTGTCATTTCTAGGAACTACCATAATAACCTCCTGTTGCTGTAATGTCACATAACTGAAATTGATTCTGTTAAAAACACATAAAAATATAGTATTTCATGATGAATTGGATGGGTAAAATGTTTATTTAAAAAAATTTAGTTTGTAACAAAAATTAGTGAAATTACTTATAAAAATTACAGATGAAATAATTTTTAAAAATTCTGACACTGGGAAAATTTCTACTGAAAGATTAGAGATATTTATGAGAATATTAATTCTCATGTCCAGATTTCTAAGCTGAAATCTCTAGACAATATAAACTATATGAGCGCAGTTCCTGTTTTAAAAGCACATTATAGAGGTGAGATATATTTGATGATGTCTAAAGCCTGATAAAAATTCTTCAATAATTCTAAAAGTTCAAAGCCAGAAGTCATTTTAAATTAAATTTTAGGATTGCCTAGGGGCGCATATCTGTGTTAGCTGAGGTATGTACCATACAATATAACATTCGATTAGTTTCAGGAAGTTCTGTACTCAAAGAGAACATCCAGGTCAGAAAGGAGGAGGCAGTTATAAGTCTCTAGTGAAAGAGTGAAGACTGACATTTTTTAAGCCTTGCTAAAATTAATCCTCTATCTAGGATCTACTGTATGCAGAGATTAAGGTGCTCAGTATCCTATTCAGCAGAGTGTCTTGCGGCAGCCCTCATTCAACCACGTACATGAAAACAAATTACAGATGTGTGGACCATAAATATTCCTTTAAGTCATGCCTGTCAAACAAAAACACTCATTTCCTTCATATGAGTTTTTAAGTAACAAATAACTTGTTTACAAAATAAAATGGGAGTCATCTTTTAGCATATTAGAGCTTTTCTTGTTTTGTTTTTAGTATTTCTTAGTTCCATCTGGAATTGTCTTTTGTTTGATTTTACTTATCCAGCAACCCATAGGCAAGCATGTAAATAAAGTATTTGCAATTCAAGAGGTGATTCAAATGAAGACAGGATCATCTTAGAGTATTCACTTTAAACTTGAATTCTCAAATGCTTATAATCTATTCAAACATTACTGTGGTTAAAATATATTTTGGACTTATGATTCCAAAGGGCTCAGTTATCTGACAAGAACAGGAGCATATTAAATATTTGCATAATACATTTTTGAAATAGCTTGCATATTAGACACTAAGCAGTTATTAAATTTTGCTTTTAACCTACCGGCTTTCTAAATCTTCCCTCCACAGCTTGATCTCCATAGAGAAAAAAGTAATTCAAACAAAAATTTTCCTGTTTACTTTAATAACTATTTACTTCTCTGTGCATAAGGCTGAGAAATTATGAACAAGGATTCATGTATTTGTCCATAGAGTATCTTGCATAGCCACCGGTTTGAATTTTCACTTGTATTTTCAATTTATAAAAGGATTATGTATTTTGACCCACTTATAAATCGAATGATATAACAGAAAATAGAAAGAGCACTATTTTCCCACTTCATATTTAACTGATGTTGACAAGTCACTTTAAGCTCTCTAAATTTCATTTAGCTTATTTGTAAACAGGGATAAAAATACTGCCTGGTAGAAAAAATGACATTACGTTAATTAAAGTGCTTTGACAACTTTAAAATATTATACAGCTGTAAAATATTTATATTATTATGCTACCTTTATAAGAATGAAAATTAGCTGGTTATTTTGCCATCATAGCTTTTGTAAATAGAGGAAAAGACAGAAAGATACTGTTTTGGAGTTGTCTGAGAGTTTGTTATGAGAGGTTTTCGATTTAAGAAAAAATTTCCTAACAAATATTTTAGGTTAGAGTTAAAATTTAAAGGCCATCTAATCTAGCCACCTTAGTTTTACATATAAGGAAAGAAAGACCAATGAAGGCTAAATATTAAAACATACAAAGAAAACAGTCACAAATGGTGGTAGAAAGGGAAGAATGAAAAACAAACTTTATGCTTCCCAATTCATTCTTGGTCAGAGAAATCTAAGGGTAGGATTAGAACTGGGAGCAGGTTCAGAGTTTGGGTTAAAGTTCTGGCTGGATTATAGCATGTTAATGAGTCACTTTTTCTCTTAGCTAATTATAATAAAAATGATGATTATGGCAACACATAAAATGGTTATTACATATTAAGCATTCTTAGACATATACATCTGATAAGTATTTATAGATACACATAGATATAATATGTATTTAATTATAATCACAGTACATTAGTCTTTACAACAACTTTATTATTCTTACTTTATAGGTAAAGAAATTAAGAAACAGAAGAGTTAAATAAATTGAGCAAGATCACACAACTTACAACTGTCTGTGCCAAGCTTTCAGCCAAGACTGCCTGGCCTCTCCTTCTCCCCACCTTTTTTTTTCTAAGAGCTATACTGAAGTTCGGTTTACATACATAAAATTTATCCATCTTAATGTACAATTTGATGAGTGTTGACCAATTTACAGAGGTGTACAGCCACTACCACAATCCAGTTGAGAACACTTTCATTACTCTGAAAAGATCCCTCCATGCTTATATATATATAGTCAATCCCCATCTCAACTCCCAGCAGCAGGAAACCACAAGTCTGCTTTATCCATAGACAACTTTTCTGGGCATTTCATAGAAATAGAATCATACAACATGCAGTCCTTTGCATCGGACTTGCTTTAATTAGCATAAAGTTCTTGAGGTTCATCTATATTGTAGCATGTATTAGTTCATTCTCTTGTTGCTTAGTAGTATCTATTGTATGAATACACTAGATTGTTTATCCATTCAGCACTTTACAGACATTTGGGTTGTTTCCACTATTTGGCTATTACAAATAATGCTGCTATGAATATCTGCATAGTTTTTATGTGGACACAGACTTTCAATTCCCTTGGGTCAATACATAGAATCAGAGCTCAGTTTATATGGAAAATTTATGTATAAAGTTTTGAGAAATGTGAAACTCTTTTCCAAAGTGGATGTATTATTTTATATTCCACCAGTGATGTATGAGGGTTCTGGATTTTCCACATCCTCACCAACACTGACTAGACTTTAAGATCTCCATTACTATCCTCTACAGCCATTCATTGATCATGCACATGTCAATGAATATTAGAATGGAAGGAGAGGGGAGCTAAGTGAATGGAGAAGTGAGAAAGACAGAGATTCTTACACTTTTGCAAAGGCAACCAAGTCTATTTCGTTTTTTTTTTTTTTTTAACTTTTAAGACTTTTTTGAGAGCAATTTTTGGTTCATAGAAAAACTGAGAAGGTACAGAGATTTCCCACGTAACCCCTGCCCCACAGAACACAGCCTACCCCATTATCAACGTACAGCACCAGAATGGTACATTTGTTACAAATAATAAACCTACATTGAGACATCATTACCAGAGAGTCCATAGTTTACATTAGGGTTCATTCTTGGTGGTGTACATTCTATGTTTGGCCAAATGTAAAATGACATTTATCTACTATTGTATCATACAAAGTAGTTTCACTCTCCCCAAATCCTCTGTGCTCTACCTATTCATCCCTCCTTCCTCCTTCATCTCTGACAACCAATTAACTTTTATCTCCATAGTCTACCCTTTTCCAGAATGCCATATAGTTGGAAACATACACTACACAGTCTTTCCTGCTTAGCTTTTCCACTTAGTAATATGCATTTAAGTTCCCTCTGACTTTTCACAGCTTATTTCTTTTTAGCATTGAATAATATTTCATTGTTTGATAATAAAACAGATTGTTTATCCACTCATCTAGGACAAGACATCTTAGTCGCTTCCAAGTCTTGGCATTGTGAATGAAGCTACTATAAATATCTGTGTGCAGGTTATTGTGTGGAGATGAGTTTTCAACTCCTTTGAGTAAATACTGAAGAGCATGATTAATGAACAGTATGTTAGAATATGTTTAGTAAGAGTATGTTTACTTTTATAAGACACTGCTGCACTATCTTCTGTGAACAAAGACAGTTTTTTTTTTCTTTCTTCTCAGTTAGTATATCCTTTGTTTCCTTTTCTTGTCTTATTGCATTAGCTAGGATTTCCAGCACAATGCTGAAACAGAATGGTGAGTAGTATTCTTGCCTTAGTAGGAAAGCTTTGAGTTTCCCACCATTAAGCATGATGGTTAGCTGTAGGGACATATATGTAATCTCACAAACATACACAGATAATATACATAATCAAGTTGAGGAAGTTCTCCCTATACCCGGTTTACTATTTTTTTTTAATCATGAATGGGTGTTGGAGTTTGTCAAATGCTTTTATTGCATCGATTGATATAATCACGTGATTTTTCTTTTTTAGCTTCCTTATGTAATAGATTACATCTATTTAAAACCTAATTAATAGGTTTTAAAATGTTGAACCAGCCCTGTGTACCTGGAATAAACTCCCCTTGTATTTTCAAAACCATATACTTATCAGCTTTTCATCTTGTAGTGGAAACAGTTTTTATAAGGAATTCTTTTTGCTAATTTGTCCTTATAAATTCTGATGTGTTCATTGACGAGAAATAAGAAGGGTACATAGGACTATACTGAGAGGAAAAAGTTGAGAATGGAGTTTGTCACTGAGGCTTAACTTGAAGATGTCATAAAATCATGAGTTCATTATTTTTGAACTTGCTATTTTGGCCCAATTTTCATGATATTAGAATGTGAGATACATTCTAATGTTTAGTACTAGAGATTTCAAAAGTGTGAATTAAACACGCACATTCCAAATGATCTATTCATTCCACTCCTATTTTCCCTGGAGAAATGAGAGCACATATCCATACAAAGACTTGTACATGGATGTTCACATCAGCTTCATTTGTAGTAGCACCAAACAGGGAACAATCTCAAAAATGACCAACAGCTGAATGGATAAACTGTGGTATATTTATGTGATGTAATTCAACTCAGTCATAAAAAGGAATTAACTATCGACACACATTACAACATGGATGAATCACGAAAATATAGAGTACAGACTGTATGATTCCAGTTATACAAAATTCTGAAAAATACTAACTAATACATAGTTTGCCAAAGTTGATCGGTGGTTGACTGGACGGGGTAGAGAAGAGCAGGAGGAAGGGACTATAAAGAAGTGTGAGAAAAATTTGAGGTTAAGTCTGCTGATGGTTTCACAGGTATATACATGACAATACAATAAAGTGTACATATGTAAAATACATATCAATCACATCATAAAGCTATTTTCAAAAAGAATGACAAATTATAATTATGAAAAATTAGGTATTTGACAATTTCTCAAAAATGAAGTAAGCCTGACATTTTAAGGAAAATAACTAACAGTTTTTACTGCCAGTGATAAAATTCAAACATTCAATAAAAATTAAAATTTTAGAAAACACGTATTTGTATAAAAGAAAAAACATAACGAAAAAGAAAACACATTCAACATTGTGCACCTGAGAGCTTTCCATTACTCTTCCAATGAGACTACTGGTGACAATAATAAATGTTATCTTTTAATACTATAAATGAATTATGTCACTATCTGGAAAATCTGCATAACCTGGTCATTTGATATTTTCCAAATGACAAAGCACAATGTTATGCACAGATAACAGATGTATTCAAGTCTCAAGATCGACCAATGAAGTTGTATAACTGAGTATGAGAAGTTCATCAGTGTGGTTTCAGATTCCACACTGCAACTACCATTCAAGAAAATTTAGCAAAATCTGTGGTAGGCAGAATTTAAGGATGGCCTCCCAAAGATGTCCCACCCTAGTTCCTGGAACACGTGAACATGATTAGGTGTCACTCCTGTAATTATATTATGTTCTATGGCACAGTTGCCTTAAAAATAGGGAGATGATCCAGGTGAGCCTGGTCTAATAATGAGAACTTCCAACAAAGCAGTGCCCTCCAGCTAGTCACAGAGAAGGAAGTTACAGAAATTTAGAACACCTGAAAGATGTGCTGGGTCTGAAGGTGGAGGGAGCTTTGGGAAAATAAGTACAGAAGTTGAGCGATCACAACTGCAAGCCAAGAAAGGGGACCTTACATGCTGACAGCAAGCCAAGGAAAGGAACCTTACACCATTTCTCAGCTGCAAGGAACATGATTCTACCACCAACTGAAGGAGCTTGGTGGTGGAGTCTTCCCTCGTGCCTCCAGAAAAGAGTGCAGCCTGACATCCTGATTTTTGGCTTTGTGAGACCCTGAGCAGAGAACTCAAGTCAAGCCTGCCCAGACTTCTAACCTACACAACTGTGAGGTAATAGATGGATGCTGTTTAAAGCTGCTACGTTGTGATTATGTTATGCAGCAGTAGAGTGCTAATACATTTACTGTAAATCAAAATGTAAACTCAGATCCAAGAATCCTAGTGTTGAAAATTTAGCCTACAGATATAATTAAAAATGATTACTAGTTCAAAGATGTTAATTGAACCTTGTTTGTAAAACAAACAAGAAAACAATAAAAATCGAAACAACCAAAGTATCCATAAATAGAGGATTGGTTAAATTATATAAATCTATAAAATGGAATACTCTGTAGCCATTACAAAGAATAGGAAGAGCTACATGGATGAATATGAAGCAATAAAACCATAATTAATAAGAGGAAAATATCAGAAACCATTATTATTTTTTTAATAAAGAGATTTGCATAAAATCGAGGTATCTGCGTTAAACATTTTCTGGGGGAAAACCAATAAAAACTAAATAGCGATGAGCTTTGGATAGGATCAGATTGAGTGAGAGGTCTGCATTTTTGATTTATACCTTTTATTACATTTTGAATTTTCTATTGAACTTTATTATTCTTATTCATTTAAAAAATTATCAATAGAGTTTACTAGTCGTCGTCTAGGTAAACACTTCCCTGGCCCTCCTGCAAAGCTAACATGTTCTGTTTTATTCAGCTTGGACCTGCCTTCAGGAATTTGTTATTCACAGTCCTTTAATCATTCATGGTAAGACCAAAATCAGTTTTCTTTATCAAGTCTGCCCTGCCCCACAAATCTAAGTTCCTTGGTAAGATTTCTTATTAACTGTGCCCTCACTATGTGAATGTTTATGTGTATTTATATTTATATATCCTACTTTAACTAAAATTATAGGCTATGCAATTGTTTTTAAAATTTTAGACTGTATTCTATCACTTTTCATCACTATATTGAAAGCCACTTTAAGATATAAATCAGTGTAAACCATGCAAATATACAATGTACTACCCTAACACATTGCCATCTTGATGAAAATGATCTAGGAATCCTGCAGTTATATAACATCCAGAAATACTGCAATAGCAAGCAAACCAGTGTGATAAAATGGAACCCATTAACCTTAAATAATGGAACCCATTATTCTTAAATACTGTAAAGAGTATTTAATGGACAATCTACAACATCAGGTTTACTTAACGTATATTAAAATTAAAGTTAGAAGTATTTTTCATATTCCTTTAAGTTTCTTCTTTTAAAATGAGGACACAGTCATTAAAGGTAACAATGCTAATCCTTTTGTTATTAAATATTGTATTTGTAAATCTTAAGATCAAATTTTACCTGATTATATTTTCTACAACAGAAAGATGTACAATGAAAACAGCTTAAAAATGTACTGTATCAGTTTAATGTTATTCTTGTTTGTTGGCAAGTTGTTAACCAAAAAAACTGTTGAAAGTCACAAGAAATACTAAGACAAATGCCAAGACAGATTACTTTTTTCTTTATCCACATGTGAAATTAGTTTATAGTTCATCAGTTTGGTTATAATATACAACCAAACAAGAGGATGTGTGGTTAATGTACTTAGAAAATGATATACAATGAGCTACATATAAGATAGTACCATATCATTGTTATAAAATCAAACTAAGTAGATCATTTTTCTAAACAGCCTTTCTCTCATAAACATGTATATATAACTAAATTGTATGTGTAACTGCACTGTAGTAATTTATTTTATCTTAAAAAACAGGTTGGCTGACATTTTCTAGGAAATACCAAAGTATTATGCACTATAAAAATATTAAGTATGTGCACAAGCTCTTTGTCATCAGGAAAATGTTAAACAAAATCCATGGAAACTTTACAAGGAGAAATCAAAGAGACTGGACATGGAAAAGTAATAAAACATGACATTAAAATATGAATGAAACCTCTAAAATGATATTACCTGGAATCAATTCCATAATGATGTAGATAGGCTGTCTTTGTGTGCAAACTCCTATAAGTTTGACAATATTGGGATGATCATATTGCTTGAGAATTCTGGATGACAGAAAAGTGTAAAAATAGTTAACATTTAAATAAAAAAGCATTAATTTATAATCAGTGTATCTAAGTGGAATACCCTTTAATTAGCATAATTCAATTTTTAAAATTTCAGTATGAATTATGATAAGTAGGATGCATACGAGTTTTAATAAATATTGGCAAAATACAGATATGAATGAGTCAATTATTCTTAATTCAATTAAATATTCAGTTAAAAATTATTATCCACTCTGAATGACTAGCAACCATAGTCCAAAACATGCAGAATTCTCTTCAAAGTATACAGGTTTGGCCACTACAACAAAAGCGTAGATGAAAAGTATTAGTGAACCTAAACTATAAGCTGCTAGGGTGGTATCTTTTAATTTTCTTTTTTTATGTGTACACTTGATTTAAAACACATAAAAATAAGAATCCAATTCAAATTGATAAATACTATAGGGTAATCACTTCATTGAATTCATAATAAATGCTTTATTGATAATAATACATTTCAATATGTTAAAAACTCAAGAGTTTTGAGAAAGCTGGCAAAAAGACAAATAATTGAGTAACAGTTTCAGTAGAGACTTAAACTGAAGTAGAGAAGACAGTATGGAAGAGGTAAAATTTCAGAGTGCCATAAATGTAGCCCAAACTTATCCATAGGACTCCAAGCATGAGTTAAAAGTAGATTAGATTCCCTCAGAGGCCTGTCCACCCTGATGATTTCTATTACCAAATTTTACTCTATATTATCTTACTGACATAGTTATAAAGACACATCTGAAAGATGCAGTTTTCTTTCCTAAGATAATGAAAATAACTTTATTTGGAGAAAGATAAAAAAATTTATATGTTTTGTACATATACAGTTAAAGCAGACATAGCTCTAAGAAAAATGTTTTGGATTGAAAACAATGATTAATGAAAAGATAAACTAAGGAAAATTCTAGTGATAAGGGAAATATTCTGACAATAACTTTGAGATTCCAACTTTTATAAGGAATTAAAAAGTTTCATAATGTCTGACTTTAATCCAAAATGTCATTCCTGAGGTTGGAAACTACTTAGTAAAGAAATTCCACAAAACAGCCAACCTGAACTCAAATCAAATATTAAATATGTAAATATAGCTCTATCAACTATTAAAAGACACGTAGGAGGCTGCATGAATATAATTTTCATTTTTAAGATAAAACTTCATAATCTCACTAATGAGGAAATTTATTTACCAATAAAACAATCAAATTTGAAAGCAAAAAAAAATTTGAAAAATGTTAGTTATAACTGTACCATAAGAATATCTATGAATAACTATAAAACAATGAACCTATGAATTTCAATTAGTGATAGCATGCCTTTAAATTTATCAGTGTATTTCCCAAATTGAGAATAACGTATATGAAAAATGTTTTCAACTTTATTCTATAGATATTTAATAAATGCATCCAACTGATTAAATCCATTGTTTCCAATATTCAGTTTTAGATGATAAATGGAGAACTATACATCAAAATGCTCCATGCCATGGGATTTAGTTCTCTCACTGCCATGTCTTCTGTTCTCCCACGGCACTTTATGTAAACTTAATTTTATACAGTATGCCATGATGGAGACCACCCCTTGCCCCTACACTCACACCTTTACCTTAACAATCTATGAGTCCATGGGTCTTCTTCCTCTTCCAATCATCCACCCATCTCCCAAACATATGTCTATTCTCACTCTATCCAAATCACCTTTCCATTTGTTTTGTGTTTTGTTATATAAATTAGATTTTGCCACTAGCAAAATAGTTTTAGTTTTAACTATTTGCAACACAGAAGTAGCAATTTGAAACATTAAATTTTAGCTAATAGGAAAAAATATTATCCTAGAATATCAATTAGAAAAGAAACAATATGCAAAGTTTGGAACAAATGCCAGACACCGAGTTAAAGAAGACATCTGAAGTTATCAGAATGCAAATGAAAAAAAAAAATGAATCAAGCGATAATATCTAAGTAGGGTTGGAGAGGTAATAAATATATATCTAAATATATGTATATAAGTTATATATTTTCTATATAGAATACAGTAATTTTTATTATAAGGACAGTCACAACATTGGATATATACACATATATCTGCATGCATATATGTATTTGCAATATTTTGAAGGACTTAAAGAATCCTCACTGTTTTTAGCAACCTGCTCTTTTGACTGTGATTACCTAACTGACCTAAAGTCTAACTCAGAAACACCGGAACATTTTGTTTCCGCATCATATATGTGCTTACTTACGAGGGCTTATTTACAAGTGCTTATTTGTACTTCAGCAAATTATAATTTAAGATATCTTCAAACGTACATTCTAATGAATCACTTATCTTACAAATACATATTTTATATTACTTTAGAGAACTCACTTGGCTTCTTGTAAAAATTTTATTTTCAGTTCCTGAGGAAGATCTTCTTTACATGTTTTAACAGCCACATCGGTTTTATCCTTTAAAATGCCCTTATATACTTCACCAAAATTTCCCTGAAAATACAAATACATTTATTGTTTGGAGTATAAGACAGTCATATAAATCTTTGCAAAATACAAGGAAAGCATGTAATGATGCATTTTGAGCTAGCCAAAATACTCTGTTAGCATTATTCAGAGTTTGAAATTGAAATAAAGATTTGGAATATTGCTATCACCAATCCTCCGACTTTAAATATACTATCCAACACACCAACCATTTGTGGGGTTGAGGCTTGAGGACAACTGAAAAGGAAAATGGGGAAAAAATTGAAAGAGAATAGGATAAAAGGGAAACTTCAAATTGCCACTGTCAGAAATACATAAGTTTCACTCTACCTAGTTCCCCGTATCCCCTAAACTCTAAATTTTATTAAGTTAAAAAAATTGTATCCATTAATTTTTAAAGATAAAGCAGAGATTCTGTGAGTTGATTTTTGGTAATGAGCCACAGAGCCATGTCAGTTGGAGTGAGAGAGTAAGAGAACAGGGGAGAGGGAACAGAACCTAGGTAGATAAAGGACTGTCAACAGTTACCGTTATTGGTTGTTAATCTCTGGAAGGTACGAAGGAGGAGGTGCTTACCCAAATGCTCATGTTTCCTGTGATGAACTCATTTCTATCCAGTATATGAGCTCCTAACCTTATTTTATGGCTAAAAAGTATTTTGACAAAATTGCCTTATTTTGAAGTCATTTTTCTTTTATTATAAACACAAAATGTTACAGAGATCTATAAGGCTAACACAATAGCTATTTTTTAGTATTCCCTTAAAGATTTTCTATGTGTGCATATGTATTTTTTATAAAGCTATAATGGTATGCACCCATTATATTATAAGCTTTGATGCTATTATTGAGTTTTGGAGTTCTAAGATCAATGTAACTTTAATAGTTCAAAGTATATACATTTTATATGTTACTAATAGGTCATTTAAAATTATTAAAATACAAAATGTTTTAAATACTTTAAATATCACTTAATATTTTACTTGATTTTTTAATTTAAAAAATTTATTTTACTTAATATTTTAAGTATACTTAAGTAATAAATAGTATTATTAAATATAACAAGCAATTCTTAAGTATTTATTAAAAAACTGATTGATCATCCATTCATGAAAAGTAAAGATACTATGAATTCAACATGATATACATTCATCGTAAGTTAGAAAAAAAACATTTGAGCTTTAATTTATATCTTTTCCTGTCATTGGAAGGTCTTCCTGCCTCCTTGTGTGGGTTTCAGCGCCAATCCTGTCATCCACGCTAGGGGATTTTTCTATTAAAGAATGACTTCAGGGTGTGCGGCCCGAGTGTCAGGGTTCTGCATGATGCTACACACTTGCTATAAGTGAAGACCTGATTTATAGGGGCCCAGTTCCAAGGGAGAATCATGGTTCTGAAGTCTGGTGTTGACACTGGAATGACAGGACGGAATTATCTGTGACTTCCAGTACCTTCTGGAATAAGGGATTTCCCCTCTTTAATACTGCAGATCTTCTTTTTCATTGATCTCTGCTAAATCGTGGCAATTCACGAATTGAGGAAACATTAATGAATTAAAAGCATTCCTTATTTTTTAACTAAAAAAAATTGTCCCTTCCCCCAATTACCAGATCATTTTTTATATCAGAGATAGAGCTGAGAAAAGACTTAATCTACATGATTATTGTTGCTAGGCCTCTATCTGAATGATTCTGAAGCACTTATAATTCAATTTGTCTAAAACTTATTCATTAGAAGACTTCCTTGCTAAGTTACCTTTTTCATTTACTAGGACCAGCATTCTCTCTGCAAGCATTCCGATTTGAACTCTACAGTACTTTTGTCTTCCTTTTTGATTCTCAAAAAGGCTGCTCTGGTTCAAGATCTCAATTTTCTCCCCTAAGGTGATCTCACTGCTCCAATCCATCCACCACAGCACTGTCAGATTAATCTTTCCAAGAGACAACTTTCATTACATTCCTGTCTTACTCAACATCCATCCTTTGATTTCCATCACTTTCTTGGCCTCTGTCTAGCTCCACATTATAGCCTCCAACTGTTAAATGTGTCCTAAATTCAAATACTTAGTGAACCCAAAGTACAAGCCATGCCTTTCCTAATTTTTTCTGTAAAAAACCACCCTCACCATTAGTTAGAAAATGCTAACTAATCTTTAAGTTCATTTCATATGCCCCCTCCCCTTCATAAGGATTTTTCGATCTTCCCCAAATTACATATCCTGTTACTGAACAGTTATCATTCAATTGCCCCTTTGTACATTTTTAATGGTTTCTGCCCCATATGACAAGTCTTGGCATATACTAGTTATCTAAAAATTTTAAACATTCATTCATCAATCATAACTCAGAGGACTTCAACTCTGTCACCGGTGGTCAAGAGGGAAATCTCCAAACACTGAGAAAAAGACTATGCTTCCCAGGACACCTCTTCTCCATCCGAAGAAGTCAGGAGTAAGCCTAGCCTACCATTTAACAGGCAGAGCTTTACTTCTGCTACTGGCCTTAAGACCAGGAGGCTAAATCTCATGTCTCATTTATGTTGTCAGTCCTCATAAGATCTTGGTCCTAGGTTAACCCTCATCTCCTCCCTCTCTAACCTTCATCAGATTCTGCAGACTTCTATTTAACCCTCTATATCCAACTATTCCCCTTCTATTTCCATTTTCCACTGTGCTTTCTGGAATTCACAGTCCATCATTATAAAAATGTTTATCTTTAATGTATTCTTTGTCATTCTTTCACTTTCTTGTTCTAACAGAAACATGGCTCTCACCTGTGAACACTCAAATGGTGGCTGAGCTTCCTTTTGCCTTCTAAACTTAAGTGATGCCTCCCTCAACCTCCAATCCTCCCACTGCCCTAGTGTTCTACTAATTCCTTGTCACTGTTTTCAAACCATTTTCCCTCCTGCATTCTTTAAAACCAAACAAACAGCTTTGAAGTTTTGTCATTTGATTATCTACCAGCTGCCTCTTATTGTGGCTATCAGTTATAGAATTTGAAAATATTTCCCTTCATTTATTGACAATTTGAGCTCCTGGATCACTGTACTCAGTGTCATTCTTGTCTTAATTCTTGGCAATTTCAGACATTTAAAGATCCTTGCAATAGTTCAAATTCTTTCTTAAACATCTCTTCCAATGATCTGTGTTCCAGCCTATTTTCTAGGATCATGCTTTAAACACCGTCAGTGCCAACAATGCAATGACTCTATAGTATCTATTCATTCATTCTGTTTTCTAGTTGCCTTCTATTTTTCTAGCTTAATTCCTCTAGTATCTAGACTCCAAAAATCCTTTGACCCTGTAAGAACCTCAAAATCTTTAGATCCCATTAATTTTTATTTTTTATTACATTAATATCCTCTCTTTCTTCCTTATGCAGCTTAAATTCCATGGTCAACAATTATAACTGCTTACCATACACACTCAACTTTTTTTCCCTCTTAATCTGTAGAACTCTCTTGTCAAATTCACAATCTGAATTAAATGCAACACTCTGCCTAAACTGCACATACACAGCTAAATGTGGCTGGATAAGATCCACAACTGTGTTGACTACTTTCACTTTAAATCTATGAGCACGAACTTCCTTAATACTGCCTAATAATCACATTACAATTATCTAGACCATTTGGCCTCTCATTCTTCTAATTAACTGTTTTCCCCTTCTACTCTCTTCTTCAGTCCTCCACTCCTCCCCGCCCTCCATCCTTATTCTTAGCTGATAATTTTGCTTCCTACTTCATTGAGAAAATTCAAACAATCTAAAGAGAACTCAGCTCCACATTTACCCACCTACCAATCTTCCCTTGCTGTTATAAAAATGAACTATTGTATTTCTATTGAAGTCAATCCTATTATAAACTAAACCCGTCCCCTTACCTTACCTACTTAACGATGTTACTCCAGCAACTCTCTCTTCAAAAATCATACATTTTTCACTAGATCATTCCCAAGTGCAAACCAGCATGCTATTATTCCTCCAAGATTAACCACCACGACCAATCATTCTCTTGAAACCACTACCACATGCCCCTGCTCCCTTCTGCAGCAAAACTTCAGAGTTATAATCCTTGCTATCTCCAATGCCTCTATTCCCATTCTCTCTTAAATCTATTCCAATCTGGCTTTCACCTAAAACATTCCAAAGAATCTGCTCAGCCAAGTCACCAGTGACCTCTTCATTGCTAAATTCAGTGGTTTTTAGTCATCATCTCATTTGGCCTCTCAGCAGGATTTGACAGCACTGAGCACTCTCTTCTCCTTGGTATGCTTCCTTCTCTTTGCTTCTGAAGTATCATCTTCTGATTTTTGCCTTTCAGAAGACTGCACATTCTCAACTTCAAGTATTTTGCTTCTCTTCTCTCCAGCTTCTTAATGTTGGAGTGAATAGGGCTCAGTCTTTGCTTCTCTCCTCTTTTCTACCTAGGCTCTCTCCACTGTTAAACTCATCTAGTCTTATTGTTTTAACTACCATCTAAATACAACTCCCAAATAAGTAAATCACAATCACCAAATTAAACTTCTGATCCAGACTTCATATCTATCTTCCCAACATCTCTATTTGGAAATCTATCAGACAAAACTCAATACATTCAAAATTGAACTCCTAATCTTGTTCCATAAAATCTGATGCACTTATCCTGACACCCCTCTTTCTCTGATGCCTTACATAGAGGCCTTATATCAGGATACTCAGTTGGTTTAACCTTAAAAAATATCCAAAACTCACTACTTCTCACCACCTCCACTACCATCACCCCAACTCAGCAACCACCATCTTTTAGTTAGATAACTGCAATTGCTTCAGAACTTTCTAACTTGTTAGCCTATTCTCAACACAGAAGCCAAACTGATCTTTGTAAAAAGATCATGCCACTCCGCGTGAAAGCATCCACCAGCTTATCTTTTCATACATGATCAAAGTCAAAGTAATTACAATGACCTACAAGGCACCACATGACCTACACCCTCAACGTCACAGACTTCCTGTCCTATCACATTCCTCCTTGCTTACTCAGTTACAGCCAGTCTCCCTGCTCTTCAGATGAAATTTGTACTGTACCCACTGTCAAGAACCTTCTTCCTCAGATATCCACATGGCGAAATACCTCCTGAGTTTTATTTGAAAGAATTTTAATAAGGCTTATCCAGATTTCCCTACAAAAAAATTGCAATTCTGACCCACAGCACTCCTAAACTCTATATTTTTCACAGAACTTAGCATCCTTTAACATTATAAAATTTACTATTTGTTATGTTTATTGTTTATCTATCTTCCCTGCTAAAGAGAATACAAGCTCCATAAGGGCAAGGATATATGTCTGCTTTGTTCACTGATGTATTCCAATGTCTAGAAGAGTGCCTGGTACATTGCAGGCACTCAACAAATATTTGAATATTAAATAACAATTATATATCAAGTATAGTCAACTAAGAGTATACTGCTCAATAAGAAAGTTAGAATTCCTGTCTCTAATTTATATTACTACTAAATTTCAAAGTCTGTAGCGTAGGAATTATGACTAATTCTTTTTTACTTATGCATTCTCAAGCAGTATACTATAAATATTTATTCAGAATAGGTCATGAGAATATTAAATGACAAATCATTTTCTACTCAAATGTATTAGTTGAAATTAAGCTATACCATTGTCTTTAAAGTTGCAGTCTTTTCATTAAAAAAAGATTAAATTTATTGAAACTGACATCATTCTACAGTCTTGTCATTGAGAAAATAATTATTCCTTGAAATAGCCTTATTAATAAGAAAAGGCTAAAATTCCTTCTGATATATCATATTTCACATATTAAACTAAACAAAAATTGAAATATTTCTCTTTAACTGAAAATATTTTTTCTTGAAGACTGAAAAAAAATCTGCCCTATCAACACATTCTATTTCAGTAAGTGGTTTAATTTTACCATTTATAATTGTATTTTCATGGAAATTAATTTATTTATAATTTTTCACCCAATCACTGCTACTGAGTTCCTGACCTAAAGTAACAGAGAGAATATATCTTTAAGAATGACCGTCACAGAGGAAATGAACACATCAGCTACTGCTTTTAGCTTGAAATTCTTTGGAATTTACTTACTAAATAAGCATTTGCAGTCAATAACACTGCTTTCCAATAGCAATTTCATGCTTCTATTTGGAAAAGGTATTTTAAAATACTAAGAATCCTGCAAAGTAGATTTCAACAGAGATTTACTCCCTTAAGATACATCAGAACTAAAACATAGGATAAAATTTATCAATTCATCAATTTAAATTTGAAACCAAAAAAGTAATAATTATTTTTACTTAAAATGCTGAAGCTTAAGTCTAGTATTGATCACTCAGAAATGTATGAGTGATAGTTTTACCAGAATATCAAGATTTTAGTAAATCTTGATATCGAGAAAATATCAAGAAAACATTATTTTTCACTTTGCACTATGAAACTAAACTCATTTCAAACTTTCAAATGGTAACATCACTAATTAAGTCATTGACAAAGAAGTTAATATTTACTCATTGGAACTCAATAATAAATAATTTGCAAAGTCCATTTGATTAATAATTATCAAATGTCTGCCATTATTGTTAGATATAATGTTAGATATATTGTTAGATGTAATCATATTTAACAGCCCTCTATGACCACTAATAGAACTAGCTAAAAAAATGAATAATTATACTGAAACATGTCTTGTCCACATAAATTTTAGATAAAATAATGTGTCCAATGTTTCATACTATGGTTCTACACACAATCCTGAAATCTCAAAGAGCAGTATTTCGTCTTTTCTGAACTATCATGTAAAACCAGAAACAAATGGAACAAGACTAGAAGGGGTTTATTTAAACTTGTCTTACCTCACAGTTTCTTTTCAAATCTCAGGTCACTAGTTTTGGCTTTACTACACTGTAATAAAATCATCATGGCTTTTAATCCTTCCATAGGAAAACACACATATACTATTTTTAAAAGTCAAGAATCATTCTTAAAACTTTCAAAGATTTTTACACATCTATTTCGGTGAACATCACAGTATTTTTAACAGATGTGGTTATAAACTATTCTAGGTTAATATGAGAATGTGCCTCCTGTGTGATGGAATATAAGGGGGCTTTGAAGAAAATGAATCTGCAGAGTTCACAATCACTATAAAGACTTTTGGTTATTTAGTCCAGTTGATTACATACCTTGCCCAGTAATTCTCCCAATGTGACATCTTCATGATTGAGAACCCATTTCTTATCCTGTGGCAAAGAAAAAGAACAGTATTTTAGCCCAAGCAAGAGTACATATCCTATAAGATGCATTTGAGGCAGTAGGAAATAGACCTATGGGGATATTTCATTCAGACCATTCGATTTACAGCACACTAAGAAGTTGTAGCCTCAAGAGGGTATAAAACAGATTTAAGAAATGTTACTACACAATAGGATTTTAAAATCTACATTATAGTGAACTTCTATCAGAAATCTTAGCCTTCAAAATTACAGTCTCCTTTAACTAGAACACACAGCATGTACTCTTCTCTCCCCATAAAGCTTAGGCTATGCTATTTTTGTCATTTTTAAAGAGTTGTGTCATAAGTACATGAGAGAATTTCATTTTACAGTGCAAAAATTCCAAGTCTCTCTTGATCACAGAGAATTCTTTTTCTATCCAAACCACATTATTAAGAGCTATTTTTCCCACATATAAACTGATCATGAGTTATAGCTGTTTATGACACTGTATATATTCCCATATCTTTCCTAAGTCATTTCCTGTAGTATAGTAAAACAACAAAACTAGGGTGCATAAGACCAGTGATGTGAACATGCCATTATAAAAGAACATCCCATTATCTAATCTCAAGAACTAATTACTACTTAGGGAATAGTTTATCATCTAAAATTCTCAGCTATTAAACCACTTAATACCATAATGGTAAAAAGGCTTTTAAAAAAGAAGAAACAGAAGTAGAAGAAGGTGGTAAAAGGAATGAAGCAAAGAAGAACAATAGACATAGAAAAAAGGAAGAAAAAAAAGGAAAGAAAAACAGGGGTGGGAAAAAGAGAAAAAAAAAATCCTGTGATAGTTTATTCAGGATTTATTTTTAACCTATGTTAAAATGTAGCGTTGCCGCATTACGCAGATTGAAATGTAATTATGATCTACAGAATGAGTTTTAACAAGTGATCAAACATCTTGAAGTAAAAAGCCACTATGACTTAACATGTCCTGGACAGACATTTGAAGCACTTAACCTTTGGAAGCACCATGTGACAAACACTCAAACACCAGTTTCTGACAGATCAACAAAGGGAACACTGATTTTAAAAACAATAATTTACATGTATAACATTTCAATCTAAAAACAAAGTAGGAGCTATCCTGGAAGAAAACACAGAAGAATAGCTTCATGACCAAGTGAGTAAGCAAAGATTTTACAAGGGCCACAAAAAGCACTAACTATAAAAGAAACAACTGAATTCATCAAAAGTAAAAACATTTGTTCTCCCAAAGGTATCATGTTTTAAAAATGAAAAGGCAAACTACAATCAGGGAGAATATTTCAGCAAAACATATACCTGATAAATAATTTCTATGTAGAACATATAGAGAACTCATAACTCAATAATAAGATGACAAATAACCCAATTTTAAGAAATTGAGTAAAAAGTTAACAGAATATGGATAAATAGACAAGAAGCACACTAAAAGATGTTAAACATCATTAGTCTTCAGTAACATAGAAACAATAATAAGATGTCACTTTACACGTATTAAAATATTAAAATTAAAAAATTAAAAATACCATGAGATTGCAAGGATGTGGAAAAACTGGATTCCTCATACATTGTTAGTGAGAGTGTAAAATGATAGAAGCCATTTGGAAGACAGTTTGGCAGTTTCTTATAAAGTTAAATATACATCTACTTTGTGATTCAGAAATTACACCCCTAGGTATTAACCCAAGAAAAACAAAAACATACAGCCACAGAAAGACACCAATAAATGTTTGAGGCAGCTTTATTTATAATAAGCAAAAACTAGAAATAATCCAATGTCTAGCAAAAAGAGAACTTATAAACAAATTTTGGTATATTCAATTATTCAGCAATAAATAGGAATTTACTAGAGTAACATTCAACAACAGATCATTTGCAAAACACTGCTGAGATAATAAGGCTAGATATACTTTATATAAATGCATACATATAAAATGGATCCATTTATATCAATTTCTAGAGATGACAATTTATAATGCTATAAATCAGAGCAGTGCTTGCCTGAGGCAGGGGCTGTGGAAGACTGACGGCAAAGGAGAAAGCAGGAACTTTGAGGGGTTATGGAATTATTATATTTCTTGATATTTCATTGAACTATAAACTTAAAATCTGTGCATTTTATTGTATGCAAACTATATATCCATAAAGTTGATTTTTAAAAATAGAAACTAAAAATAAGCAAATATTTTAAAAAATGCTGCTATTTGAGTAGCACTTTGGGGTTTAATTTCCCCTCCTCATATTATCAAAAGCTATTTCTCAAAGAATGTAGTCTGGGAGGCAGGAAAGTTATTAAAGTTGCAAACTGAGTTGTTGAGAGCTTTTCCATTTCAAATATGGTAAACTATGTGGGTCAGACCAACTCTCCCACTGCAAAACACTGAAAAAGCTGGAATAAATGTAAAAAGAAAACTTCTGTTTGAGAGGACTAGAGAGCTCTAAATAGTGAACAACTGAAAAACTAAGTTTAAGAAAAGTAGCCAAGTCTTTTTGAGCTACGTTTGCCTTAAGTGCATATGCTGATTGTAAAAGCAGCAGCCAATAGGTTGAAAACAAATTGTTTTTTTTGAAAACAGGCCCTGATAAAATACCTCATTTTATTTTTTATTTATTTTATTTATTTTTATTTTCTTTAGGTGAGGCAACCCTTGGGTGACTTCACAGATTGCAAGACCTTGTCAGCTTACAATCTCTTATTTTTTTATTTTTTACGCCTATAGCACCTGGTTTTCCTAGGTGGTCTCCCATCCAAGTATTAACCCAGCCCGAGATCAGACGGGATCCAGTTTGTTTAGGGTGGCATGGCCATACATAAAATACCCCAGACTTGAATAAGGACGTCAAAGATACCACTCTGTTGTAGAAAAGGCAACCTGGAAATAAAAGAAATTAAACCTACCTTCTAATCATCTCCAGCCCAGATGGGACTAAACGGAGATAGGCAAACTAAGCCTAGAGGCCAAATTGGCTCAATGCTTTCTTTGGATGGCCCATTATCTAAATACGGCTTTTGCATTTTTAAATTGTTTAAAAAAAAAAAAAGTGAAAAATTTATGACATATGAAAATTATATAAAACCCAAATTTAGTGTCATAGACTATGATCAACAAATATTATCTGACATAAAAGCTAAAGAGAGGGGAAAAAAAATGAGCAGTTCCAAGGTTCCATGGGACAATACCAAGAGGTCTAACATTCATATCAAAGTCGCATTAAGAAAAGGAAAAGAACTACAGTGCTGAAAATATGAAGAAATACTGGCCCAAAACTCCTCAAATGTGTTAAAAGAAATAGACCTACAGATTCAAGGAACCTAAAAAAGAAACCCCAAAAAAGAAAAGCTCAAAGAAAGCAATTCCTAGACACAACATAATTACATTGGTTAAAACCAAAGACAAAGAAAAAAATTTTAAAACAGCTAGAGGAAATGACCCATTATTTACAGGGAAACAATCAGAATGACTGGAGAGTTTATCATCAGAAACTGTGGAGGCCAAGAAGAAGTGGAACATTTTTAAGTATTAAAAGAAAAAACTGTCAAATCCAGGTTTATATATCCAGAAAAATATCTTTCAGGAATGAAGATAAAATAAGGATATCCTTAGGTAGAGGAAAACTAAGAAATTAGTTGCTAGTGGACTTACTCTTAAAAAAATTTTAAAAGGAAGTTCTTTAGCCAGAAGGAAACGAGGTATCAGGAAGAAAAGAATAACAACAATGGTAAATACTTATATAAATATAACAGACTTTTCTTCTCTGAGTTCTTTAAAATGTGCTTGACAGGTAGAAAGGAAAATTATAATATTTCCGATGAGTTTTTCAGTTGATGTAGATGCAATATATAAATAAGTAAAAGAGGGGAAGGTAAACAGGATCCTACAGTGATAAAGTGTCTGCACTGTACTTGAAGTGTTAAAATATTCTTTGTGAACTGTGAAAAGTTAAATATGTTTTTGGTAATTCCTAGAGCAACCAGGAAAAAAAAAAGTACAAAGCTATATAATCAAAAATACAAAAATATTTAATGGTCAAATCATCCAAAAGAAGGTATGACAGGAAAAAGAAATAAAAAACAAAGAAAAACAGAAAATTATAGTCCTAAATCCAAACATATCAATAATTATATTAAATATAAATTGTCTAAATACACCATTTAAAATACAGATTGTAAGAGAATTTTTCAAATTAGTCATCTAAATGCTGCCTAAAGAAACTCACTTATAAAAAGTAAAAGGATGAAAACAGATATAAAATATAAACATAAATCCTAAGAAAGCTGGGCTACCTACAGTAATGTCAGACAAAGGAGACTAAAAGTAAATTACATATGAATAGGAAAATCATAGAGTGATAAAAATGTCAATTCACCAAGAAAATATAATAGTCCTAACTGTCTATGCTTCAAACATAGACACTTTGAAATGAAGGAAACTGACAGAATTGAAAGGAGAAAGACAATTTCACAATTGCAATCGGAGATTTCAACACTCCTCTCTCAGTGACAATAGAGAAAAACAGCAAGGTTATAAAATAACTGAATAACACTAACACTAACCAAGAAGATCAACTTATTTGATCTTTATGATAAAATTGTACAACAGAATAAAACTCTTTTTGTCAAGTAGAGGGAAAATTTACCAAACTAAACCCTACCATAAATTTGAGTCTTAAAACAAACCTTAACAAATGTAAAAAAATGAGGTCATACAAGGTATGCTCTCTGACAGCAAAAAAATTAAACCAGAAGTCAACAGTTTCCAAATACTTGGAAATTAAACAATACACTTTTAAATGATCCATGGATAAAAGAAAAAGTCTTGAGAAATTAGAAAAAATTTTGAACTGAACAAAAATAAAAATTCAGCATATCAAAAATTTCAGGATATAGTTCATGTAGTCCTTAGAGGGAAATTTATAGCATTTCAAATTAGAGAACAGGAAAGGTCTCAAGTCAATAATTTAAATTTCTACTGTAAGAATCTAGAAAAAGACCAAAATAATCTCAAGCTTTCAGAAAAAAAAGTAATGAGAAGTCAATAAAATTGAAAATTCAAAAATAATAAATGAATGTGAACTAGAGTTAATTTATAGCTGGAATGGAAAAACTCTATCTTCATCTCTGGGGATGCCTGGATCTGATTTTTGGCTCTTAGACAACATAAGGACAGTTAGATTTATGATTCCATTGATTAAAGCTGGAAACTCCTTTGGGATCTCAGGGTGAATTTCTTTACTGATGATTTGCAACCTGATCAACTGGTGTGACAAGATTAGCTTGATTCAATAAGGAATGGGACATAAAGGCATGCAGAGAGTTTCTCCTTTAATGTCTCTCAAAACCAGAATTATAGATCTTGGTGGATCAACCCAGGCCCAGCTTAGACTGGGTGTGTACAAAGTAGGATTCTTGAAGACATTGTGTTTGGGATGCCTCTCAAATCCTTTATGCTTGTCTTTTTGCTTTTAAATAAAAGCTTTCTTAAAGTATGTTCAATGAAGTTTGATGATCCTTTCAAATGTTTAAACCGGGCCAATTTTTATAGTTGATTATTGGGACAGAATATTAAAAGAATCCTGATTCTGCTTTAAATGACTTTATTGTTGTTTAAATAATAATGGTTAATAAATTATTTTAGAGAAAGATGAGGGGTTTAATTTTCAGAGTGGGGGCAGGCAGGGAGGAAGAATAGGGGTTATACAATGCTTACTGCCAGAATGACTGCTATCTGGTGGTCACTCCTGGTCTGAGGTCACAAAAATAACCTTCCCACTGATAGGCAGAAAAGCACATTAGTAGAGACAGGGAAGATAAGCAAATGTATAACAATAACTAAAGTAAAATTGAGGGGAAATCAATCAAAAATAAGGTTGCTCATAATCTGTTTTAGCTAAAATGAAGATAAAATAGAAGCAGCTAAAACTTCAGAATTAAGACTTATAACTCAGTCTGTAAGGAGAGATAAAATGTCCCAGAAGAATTCCGTGGCAATTTGCTTTGATTGGAATTTAATAGCCGCAGTTTTTGTAGGAATGTGGATAGAGGGACAAACGCCAATCCGTTAATTGGATAAGACAGTGTTACTTAACACAAACCCTGAAAAGATGAACTACCCAACTCCTTCCCGAGTAAATGGGATACTACTACTGAGGCTTCTGAGTGCCTGAGAAAGGCAAGCAACTTTAGCTATATGATGATACTAAAATTCACCTAACACTGCCTCTGACCCAGCTGATGATTGAAGTGGTAATAAAAGGAACTCCAATGTTTTAAGTGACTTTACTATTGTGGGAACAAAAAACAAGTAGAGACTACATGAAAAGACAATTCAAAAGTAAGTTAGGGAACAGGGATATTAAGTAACATGGAGTTTGAAGAATGGAGAGTGTTGAAGGAGCCTGAATTCTTGACTTTCCTATTATCTTCACTAACCTCTTCTCCCCTTTACTCCAAAGAAAAGTCACACTCAGAAGGGTGGCCAGAAAAAGCTGCAGCTACCTCCTTATTAACTGCTCCAGAACTGGGATCTCCTATAGTGATTATACCACATACGACTTTGCTCTATTTTCTGTACAGGGACAAGATTTGTGCAATCTTCTTGAATCTGGAAAAGGAACAGAAGGAATGGAAGCAGACTGCCACTTAGTCTCCTCCAGGAAACAAGAATTGTTGCTTCTCTCTACTTCACAGATTTACTAGCATTAAACAAAAATGAAGGTTGTACTAAAATAAAAATCAACAGAAATAAAGATGCATTAAAATAGGAATGAATAGAGTTGAGTTTTATTTAATGTTTTATCGCTTGCTAGTGATTTGTAACCTTATAAGAATACTCACAAACCTATGTTCAAACTCTAATGATTAAATTTGCCTGATGTTGAAACTACAGACTTGACTTAAACTTCTTATGTTAATTCATGAATATTAATGTATCATTATGGTGCAAGAAATATATACTTCCCCCATTTATCAATGATTTCTCAAAATGAGAAAACATTTAGAAACATCAAGTCATTTGCTCTAAAATGGATATCTAATTTTTGAAGGGAGAATGGAGGGCAACTCCCAAAACAATGCATTTCTGTTTCTTCAACTAATCTGAATAATTTTTAGAATTGCTTAAGAACAGATTTAAAGTCAGCCTATTAATACAGGCAAAGATAAGCATTTTCACTTTGACATCCAAACTTGGATGGGACACATTTTTAACATATTTCCAGATATACTTGCTTGTTGAATCTCAGAACTCCCATCCAATTAGCAGGAAATGCACTATTATCTCCATTTTGCAGATGTGAAAACCAAGGCCTTGAGAAGGTAAAATCTTGTCCATGGTCACAAGAGGTACTAAGTGACAGAACTGGGATTAGATTCTTGATTTTCTGTCTCCTAGTCCAGCATTCCAAAATATTCTGCTCTGCCTTTACTGTGCTGAAGAGATTGGTCAAAGAACATTGAATTTAAAATAAAACTAAGGGCAATAATTTTCTGAGTCTAAATTATATATACCTGAGTCTAAATTATATATACAAGTGTACCATGTCAGGTAATTAAAAAGAAAGATCAAATGATAGAACATACATCTATAATCTGAACAAATGCCATGCATTTTTTAACTCTTTAAGGCTTCCAGCATCTTTCGACAACTGAAGTTGGATTTTTATCTATGTCTCCTAGTGAGCCTGCTCAAGGATTGATGGCCCATGCATTTGTTTTTAGATGTTAATCTATTATATATGCTACATGAGTGTAATGTTTCCAGCCAATTCATATCAAATTACAGAACTACCACAGAGGTAAAGAATTTCATATATATAGTCTCATGTAGATCTATAACTATTATATCTAATATAAAGTGGATTCCAAAATGACTTTTTATTGAATTATAGAATCAGAAAGTCAACAAAATAGCTCTGAGAATTGAATCATCTCGAGCTAAGAACATATGGGCTTGAGGCAACTCAGACTGGGAGCTATGGGAATTCTGCCTAAAGCACACCTTGCATCTCCAGTAACAAAATTCCTCCCAACCATCTCTCTGGCAATAAGAATGATTCCAACTTGCTCGCCTCCCAGAAATTCAACCTATTTGCTAACTACATTATATATAATTGGCCAAGTCCAAGTTAGAGGCCTCTATTGGGAGTGTAGATTATTTCTATTGGTAGTTTTAAATACAATTTTAAAACATGGTTGTTATGGCAACATTTCTTACTCAAGGCTTTAGGATATGTCGAGTTTATTTGTTGTTTTTTTGTTTGCATATTATTCTGTTCCTGAAAATCTTGTGGCCTCCATAATTGGATTGAAAAATACTGCAGAGTCTAAACTACCCATTAAATGTAGAAATAAATGTGTTTAAATTTCAAAGGTAAAACCAAAGGTAAAGTTATATCTACTTAAATAAAGAAGAGCAGCAATTGGCGATTCTAATTTAAAAGTAAAGTAAGCTAAACAATGAGAAATGTTTAATGTAACAGATATTAATAGATATAAATTCAATAAAGCATTTCTTAATTGTTAAAATAATGTGGGTTTTTCGGAGTCCTATCCCTGGGCTACCAGTAACAACTGTAAAACTCTACCACAATCTTGGATGTACTTTAACCTTTTGAATACTGGTCTATGCTAGGAAAATTTCTCCTCTCTTGAGCCCAAATACAATAGTCTGTTCTTGCTGTTGAATGTACTCCTCTAAGTCAACTGGAATAAAAGCACCAATGCAATGTTTTGGAAAGGACTGCAAAGATGATTTAGCCCAACTTTCTGCTCTTACAGTTATCATCCATCCATCAACTGATTTAGTCATCTATTCATTCAACAAACCTTTAATGAACACTGCTACTCCCAGCAGATAATTAGGACTTCAGGCAACAGAAAAATCACTAAAAAACCCAGCGATGGGGAGCGATCTATTTTACCAACAAAGCCAATTTAATTTTAGTTGTTCTAATTCTTGAGGCTTTTTATTATATTTAACTTCTATCAATTGGTTCTAGTACTGGGGACACAAAAGATGCATCTCCTCAGTCTACAACATAACAGCATATTACATGTTTGAAGAAAAAAAACACATTCTTCTGAAGGTCAGGTTTTCCAATGTTAAATGTCTAGCATTCCTTCTATCATTTTTTATGTGAAGTAGTTTATAAACATTTCTGAAATATATGTATGGGTAGTAAATATCTGTGTGCATGTGTATGGTTAAATTACAATATATTGCGATCTACATAGCTTTCTGAAATGTACATCTCACCCCACCTTTATGCTTATATGTTATGTTCACAAATGAAGGATACAAAGTTGTTATATCTTCAAATGTTTTTTCATTACTCAGGAAGGTAAATATTTTACTAATATTGAGCCCAGCATATTCGTTGAATCATTAATTATGACATGGGAAATAGAATTTGTTTCCAAAGTGTAACCATTCACTTGAAAATTATTAATAAACAATAAATTTCTAAAAAGAAACATGTGGCAGGACACAGATATTCCCAACTGCTTGAAAAAAAGTTTTTACTGAACTTTTAAGTAGTACATCCCAGTTTTCTTAGGGAAGTTTTTATATTTGAGATGTTTGGGGTTTTGTTTTGTATTTCTATGGGAAACTTTGTTGAAAGCTGTCTTTGTGATAAATCTCAGTGGTATGATAAGTAGATGATGCAGGTACCATAGAATTAATGTTGATTTTTTTAAACAACTTAAATACGAGACCTTAAGTAATTAAGACTTATTGATTCAAATTGTGGATCAAACATAAAATTCATATTACCATACAACCATAACAGTAAATAATCAACTAAAAGTCTTTCAAATTTTTCAAACATTGTTTCATAATAAAAGAATAAACCACAGTAATCTTCCTGAATGTAGCTTAACATAATAATGAACTTTAGGAATTCAGAACTGATAATAAGCAAGAATTGCATAATTACTTTAATGATATGTGTTTTAGTGTTGCATTGAAAATCAGTAAATAATTGCATTACCAGTGTACTAAAATACAAGAAATAAAAGTGAAAAATTTTTTCTATAGTTTATTCTTGTCTTATTATAGAGTCATTTGTACTTCTGCAGCATCAAATATGTGGGGAAAAAATGTTGTTAAACTGTACAGGTAAATGATTCTAGTACTGGATTTTAATATTTTGTGAACTACCTAGTTTTCATACCCTTAAAAAGGTAACTAAAGAATTCTTTGACTAAAATAAGGTTATTGATGATGTCATGATCAAAGACAGTGTTAGTAAATATCAAGGAACAAATTTTAGAGATGTTTATGAGACAGAAATTAGGCACTTCCAGAAGATGGAAGTTGGAGATAAAGATTTTGGTGGCCGCCTGAGCCTAAGAAATCACAGTGTATCTCCTAATGACCCATCTAAGTAAACAATGCCTAGTTGTACTAGTTGATTTGTGAGTGAGACTGAGAAGTGGAAGGAATGGATAAGCTGGTTTCACTGCCCTCCTGGGAAGCTGGCTGGGGCTGCTGAATCTGGTTCTAAGGGCTTCTGGATGTAAAGGTGCTTTTGCGTCTGTCTTAGTATGGGTTCTTCCAGAAGCAAACCTTGAAATTCGGCCCCCGAAATTTGAGCAATGTACCGACAGCATCTGCTGCAACTCCTTTCTCTTCCTAAAGACTTAGAATCCTAAAAGTCCTCTCCTCTAGACTTTTCTGTCCCTCTTGTCCTTACCAAATCCCATCTTTCCCAGAGTACAAGTCTGTCTGACATTGCTTCTTTCTATCTTCAAGCCCCACACATACATATTTGTAAGTAGAGTCTAAAATACTGAACTAAATGCAGGAAGAAATTTGTTTATATTTCTAGGTCATGTAATATACACGAATGGGCTCTCCACAGTCAGAGAGCCTATTAGGAAAGATTTTTCCTGGACTCACTTTGAGGTACAATACAATACACAAGAAGATAAAAATATAGAATATACCAGGCTATGTCAACTTATGAAAAGAAAGCCAAAACAGCATGCGGGGCAAAGAAAGAAGCCAAGAGATGCTCAGAGTCTAACTCCAAATACATCCTACTGTATAAACACATGTACTAAACTGTGCTCAAAATGCAGATATGTGAATTCAAAGATAAGTTAAAACATAGTCTCTCTTCTCAAGGGCTTTAAAATAAACATATGAAGAGTAAAGAGACTGAGAAAGAAGTCTGAATAGTAAAGAGCTGGAATACTGAGACGCATGTGGTCAATATTATGAAGATGGTTAAAAAACACTTTACAGAAGAGGTGAAAAGATTTCCCAAATTTCAGATTATCTTTCCCGTAACTTCCTACAAGCTGCTAAACTGAGCAAATCATGAAGTCTGGTTTTAAGTGGTCAGGAGTCATATCCAGTGTCTGTGAAAAGGAAACATCTATGCACTCCTCAGGGTCCCTGAATGGGAAAGATAAAAGTTAAGCGGAAGCTGTTTGGGGAGGAAAAATGAGGCGCGAGGGGTATGTGTACCTGTGCAGTTGAGGATCAGCATCGGCAGGAATACCCGTTTCTTTTACGAATGGTTGGTGATTATCATCATTTCACCAGTACCAGCTTTCTTCTCCCCAAACTTTCCTTAAACTAGATGGTTTGTTTTTCTATTTCATTCTCAAAAAACTTTCTCCGCATTTACCATGCAGCAGCCTTAGCCGTAGGCCATAGCAGCCACCTCTCCCATGGAACTCAATGTTACAACTACATTGAGAGGAAGAGGTAAAAGGCTGGGGAGAAATAGTATCCAGGAATTTCTAAGACAGAATGGCATACTTTTCAAGATGTAAGAGTATGTGTCATTGGATTCTTGTTAATGGTGGTTAGGACCCACGCATTGGATACATTATAGATAAATTTAAGAATCCAAACATCATTACTAGCATTGCTTCTTTGGGAAAGTACATTTCCAAAAATACATTAAAGAAGGACATTTAGAGTACACTCTTTAAAATGTTATTTAAAGTATCATGAGTAATATAACTAATAAGAGTTCAAAGGACAAAGCAGCATATTGTCCTAGAGAAGACAGAAAAAGCCTCAAAATAAGAGGTAGAATTTGAGATAAGCCTTCAACACGGATATAATTTAGATTCACAAAAAGGAGAAAATGATTTCAGCAAAGGCTTAACTTCAGAAAGAAATGGGAATCTTCTAGGCAGCATGAATATACCAATATGGTGGAAGTGAAGAGTCCTTAAAGAGTTCTTTTCTTACCACGCCTCAAAAAATTGTTTTGTGTACCCCAGATACTCCAACGGGGCTGATGCTGGAGACAATCATAAGATTTAGAGAGACATAATAAAAGTGGTCTGTGGGACAATTCCACCTTGTTCGACTTTTACGATAACTGTGTGAGGAAAGGGTTAATGTAGCAGGTCAGTTTCATTCTGTTCCTGCTTATCTCCACAGTCATGATGATGACAACCTTTAGCCAAATTGAAAATTAAACTGAAATGTCCAAAAGTCACTGAGTAATGGTAGTCCATATGCCTGAAGTAGCGAGACAAGAAGAACATGTCAGCATGTTCCAAGCAAACATGAATAATGATGCTGCGTACCTGGTGCCTGTCTTGGGGTCCTCACCAAGGCTGGTCATGTGATCAGCAACCTGTGAGAACTCTGGACTCCAAGACTCAAATAGAATTTCCTGAGCAATGACATATCACAAATGTCTGCAGTTTTTAGGTGGGAAGAAACACATGCTCATGAAATTCCTGCATAAATAGGGCAAGGGTGCATGTGTTTGACCTCTCCTTTGCTGCTCCTGTTCTCGCATGCAACTTTGCTATAATAAATCTTAGCTTTGAGTATAACTTTATATTAAGTTATGTGAGTCTTTCCAGTGAATCAGTGCGTGGTAATGCGATCATTAAGATACTCTGAGGACTTTGAGTTTCTGAGAAATAGGTTACTCAGGCAGCAAATGGCAGAACCAGTGCTTGAACCCACATCTTTCGACTCCAAAGCCTATGTCTTTTCTCATTGCACTGCCTCCCAAAATAGAATATAGTTTGCATATGACTCTTTCAAGTTCAGAGATTGACTGGCATGCAATTATCAGTTTTAATTAAGACATAATGGGTTATACATTCTACTTCAAGTTTCAAGTTCTAGTCCTAAAAGATTTCTAACTTGTTTCTGACAAGCAAATGGTATATAAATTAATTGTAGATAGCTCTTCATTCACTGGATTTACTCAATTAAAATCTAATTTAAAATTTTACGTTTTGCATATTCGCAATTTTTTAGGTCAAAAAATAAAATCTCAGTAAGAAGTCCAAGTTGTAATCAAGTAAAATGACTTTATAGTGCCAGAATATAAAGATTACTTTATATAATCTATAACCTAAAAATATGACTCACACTTCAGACCATTTACTTCCACTAGATAATATGACAAATTTTCCATTTTCCCACAGTCTCTTTACCAATTTTTCTATAAAATTTAAAATCATTAAAAAAAAAAAACAAGGAACCAACAAAATTAAGCCATTATTATAGTATTTTCCACTTTTATGAAAACATTTTTCTTGTAAAATCATGTTTGCACATGAATAGGTGTAATAGTGGGCATGACCTATAAAAATAACAAGAAATAAAATCTAATTACAGCTTTAAAATGTTAAAACCTAAATCTTAGAATTACTTCGGCCTCACAAAAGTAGCCATTTTAAATGAAGTGAACAAGTAGCAAAAAAGCAGCTTCTCCTTTGTTCACCTGAGGAAGACGACTAGCCATAGTCTGCTCAAGCTGCAGGGGACTAATCACATTTCTTGGTGGACTGCCACGGGGTACAGATGGCCATTATTTATTATGCCAATCAATCCCCGCCAAATCGCTCTGGGATGGCTGCACATTTCTTCCTAAAGTTATCCTTTCAAAGGGCTTTACAGAGGTATAGGGACATATTTGAAATTAGAACTCAAGCAGATGAGTCAGTGATAAGAGTGTGATGTAAACAGACACTATATTTTGATTCATATTCAATTCTCCAGGAACAACGCACACTTAAGAAAATATTTCTAACAATACTGTAGAACAATCTTTTTCATCCCTATATATCTTCCCCTTTTCAAAATTCGAATAAAAGGAGTCTTTCTTCCATATGTGTACAGAAAATGAGCTATTTTAATGTAACATTTTTACTTTAAGATTTTTGTTTAGATAATTCTGCCTTAAACAAATACAGGACAATTAACTAATACAACCTATTTCCATGCAGGAACCAGTGAAGGTCCAACTTGAGAATTTAGTTACCAGAAATAGTGTAAATAAAAGCTTTATCCATACATGGTCAAATTGATAGGAGTAATCATCCCGTGGTTTTTTTTTGAAGGTAAAAATTTAAATACAGACTTTTAAAAAAAATTCGTCATCACAAGATTTAACACCTAAAACAGATGAATTTCTGAACATATTGACGACATGACATTTCAGAGCATTTATTTTGAAGCCACAAACCCAATGTATAATTCTTAAGGAATAATTAACAAAATGCCACAATACAGAACATGAAATGACTGTCAGACTATAATTTTTCTACTATTCATACTGAGAAATAATTGCTATCTGTACTTTTCTTTTATATACAGGTTTTCAGTCACTCTGCTTCATTACCTGCTTAGCACAGTTTTTCCATTCAAAATTTCAGCCATAGCATATTTTAGATTCCAAGGATTATTCAGAATTTGATCAGCTTTGTCATTAAAGTTATCAGGGAGGGTTACTTCAGAGTAAAAATCCTTGTTGACAAGTATGCAAAGCAGTCTGCCTGTCAGACAACTCATTTGAGAAGCTTTTAGTAATTGAATACTTGTTTCAATGCTCTATAAATTAATTCTAAATAATCCAAAAGTTATTTTCTCCCAAATGGGTCTTATTTAGGAAACACATATCATTTTAGAAAATATTTCAATATATTTGCAAGTTTAATAAATTTGTTTCTATTAGTATAGCCTTAATTGAAATAAAGGCTATATAACTTTCTGTACATATACTAATATTTTCCAACTCATTTTCATTCATCTCAACTTTAGAATGTCATTTTTCTCGACTAAAACTCTCAGAGCCAACAGTTATACACTCCAAAGGAAGACATGCAGCTGGTGTTAAGTGAAAAAATGCTGATACAGATCCTTCCCATGCTCTGAAAACTGAGTGACTAAAAATAACTAGATAGGAAAATGTTCATGTTCAACTTGGACTATCAAATTCCTACAAGAAACATATTATTCATCCGTAAATTCTATGTCATAGATCTATCCCTTTTGCTGATGGGATTCAATTTAACAAACTGAATGTGAAAAGCAAAAGAGTTCATTAAAATGAGAGCAAAGTCTAGATTCTGCTTTTAGGAGTTTATTATCCAGGGAAAATAGGAGAAAGGAGGAGGATGAGATATTACCTTTATCACTAGAGAGCAAAAAAGATGAGACCTGTAGCTTTTCCCCTTTTGTCTTAGCATCATCTATCCTTGCTCCTCCCCACCCCCACACACTTTGGCCATTAAGCAGATGAGGTCTCTATGGAACGGGTTTAGCTCTCTAGTGACTGACTGGATAGGAAGAGATCTGTCTGTGAGTTAAAGTGGGTCAGATCCTGGGGACCTCTCTCTATTCTACTGTTTGTGGGAGTGGCAACTTCATGAGGAAGAGGTATACAAAGAGTGACATTTGTCCTTTCCTCAAGGAATATATGGTGGGGTCATTTTGTTGGGCCAGTGAGTTATTTCTAGAACCCGACACTGGCAAAAGGCTGGTGAGTGGTACTGTGGACAATTCCATGGAATTCATCAAAATCTTTAATAGCTCCCCAAAGGGAAACTAAATCTACGGCATTGCCGCATGAGCCTTCTGTGCTATGTAATTCTTAAGAGGAAGCTGTGGAGTCAAGTTGCTTGGGGTTAAATATCATTGTGTTGTACTAGTTGTATAATTTTTCATCAATTTTCCCTCTTTGAGCCTCAGTTTCCATACCTGCAAAATGAAGATTACAAAAAGTAGCTACAGGGTTGTTCTAAATATTGAATGAGATGTTTGTAAAGCGCTCAGCAAGTGCCTAACACACAATAAGTGCTTACCGAACATTAACCATTCCTCTTACTCAAGATCCCTCAAACTTTTGGAAGGAGAGTCCATCACCTCTCACTTCCATCTACCCCAAATGTGAATTACAAAAAAACAAAACAAAACACAAACAATACTGAGATTAATAATAAGAGTGGAGATAACCATTTAGATAGACTGGCAGGCAAGCTGAGAATAAAATCAGGCAGAGGCAGTGAAAAAATAATCCAGACACAAGGCATAGCTGGAACAAAAGCTCTGAGACATTTGGAGAGTGTGGTATGTTGAAGAAATAGTTCATACTGCATCGAATTCTAGACTCGCCTATGTGATTATATACCTGACATCTCTATTTGAAGGTCTATAGTATCTCAAACAAACCATGTTCGTGGCAGAATCCTATTCCTATCTCCACCAAATGTGTTTCTCACGATGTTCTCCATTTCATTAAATTTTACTATCTGTCCAGTTTCTCAAACCAAAAATCTTAAAAGTAGTTCTTGAGTTTTTTTCTGCCTCATCTCCCATGTATAATTCATCAGGAAATGTTGGATCTACTTCCTGTTCATCTCTAATGATATGACTCAAGACCAAGAAAACATTATTTATCCCTTGAACCACTGTAACAGCTTTTTAACTGATTTCTTGCTTCCATTCTCACCTCATATGTATTCTGAGTGCATGAGAAGAGTTGTAAGTGATCTTTTTAAAAAATGTAATTAAGAACCTGTCATTCCTTTTATTAAAATCCTCCAATAGTGTCTCATTGGTCTTGGAATAAAATGCAAATTTTTTCTTAGCATACTAAAGCATCATCTGGTTTCTAAAGATCTCTTTCCTTACCTTATTCCACTCCCTCCTTTGAGGGGCTTTTTTCATTTTTTTTTTTTTTTATATAGACTAACTCTGTGGTTATTGTTGATTATGAACCTCTGTACATTTGTACTACAAAGTCGCTCTACCTGGAACTTAATCATTTATCTCTGTAATTTTTCTCAGAGGTGACCCATTTTCATGCTCTAGGCCTTTGACTCAAATTGTATCAGAGCTTTATCTGATCATACTACCTGAAATGGAATTCAAAAAGTAGTACTGTATTTCTATATTACATTATTAACATTTATGGGGTCCAATGGCACATGTCTAAATTTGTAAAAGTTGCATATCAATTAAACAAACCGATATATTTAACATGTTCTGTTCCCATTACTTTGACAAAAGCATCTAACAGTCTGGCAAGTCAAACATTTATTTCTCAAAAGTTCTGCACTTGAACATGGCAGCATAGGAAAAGTCTGCTCCAGGTCTCACACTCTAAGCCTGCCCTCTTCCCTTCTCACTCATGATTCCATCACACTCCTCAAGAAGCCTAGCATGTATACACCTGCAGACACACCATCCTGCACAACCAAGCTGCACCCCTATGTCCCATGAATAGCCACCTGTTAGCCACCCTGGAAAGGATGGACCTAGGTCAGAGGTATGGGCAGGCCATGGAAGTGGGCTCAGGCTGGCTGGGGCAGGGCCCTGAAGGGGAATGCACAAAGCCCTTAACTGCAGGCAGAGTGCACTGGAGTACCAAGGTGAAGCCACAGCAGGATCTGAGTAAACAATTTCTGGGCATGAGTACATCATCACTTTGCTTGTTTCCTTTTTAGAAACATCAACTTATAATTAACTTACTTGTTTCCCTTTCTGTATTTCCTCCCCTCTAAAAGGTAAGCTGCACATTCACAGGGGCTTTGTCTTGCAAAGCCTGACACAGAGTCAGTATTTACTATTTGTTAGATTACACTTCTTACAGTGACATAACATGAAAGTACAACAATGTTTAGAAAAAACGTACATATTTTACACATAAATATCTACCAAATCTAAGAAGACCGATCATTTGCATTTCAATTAATCTTATTTGCATGAGGCTTATCCTAGTAAACCTTATCTGCTTTATAATAAAATGGAATATATGTTGTTTATCCCAAAGCCTTAGTAATTTTATAGTGTGTTAAGATAAATACTGAAAACCTTTCATTGTAAAGACTAGTAGGTAAGAAATTGGCCAATGAGAAAGCTTACTTTTAGGAGAGAATATTCTAACATATAGTATATTCAGCATATTAAAAATATTCAAAACATGCTTCTACCAAATTGGAAGTTATTAAAGGTTGCTACAATACTAAAAATTAAAAATAATTTCCATTTGCAAGATAAAATTTCATTAAATTACTTGATAATTATTTTAAAATACCACCATATTATGCATTTTGTATCAAATTGTATCTCCTCAGATAAACTTTATCTAGCTATAAATTCCTTATTTTCAAGATTAAAAGAAAAACCAGGAAGATTCCGCAGCAGACACTGCAATATTGTGGGCCCTAATACCATTCTTATTCAAGTCAAAGGAAACTTAAAAGGCCTATAGAGTCAAAATTTAAATTTTATAAAAACTTCATTTCATTCAGAGTAGTACCAAGTCAAAGAAGATCATTTTAACATATTGTTGTACCCAACCATAGGTTCCTAAGAAAGGAAGAAAATGTCTAAACTCTTGAGCCAATTAGTTCACCACACTTATCCAACAAGTAAGATAAACAAAAGGAGTTTGTTCATCAGTAAGAGCTTTTTGTTTGACAAAGAGGCTGAAAGCCAACTTTAAGATTCCTTTAGAGTTTTCATGAAAGCAAGAATGCAATTTCTACTTTTGAACTTCTGGCTATATAAAGTCATAAAACAGTGCGAGGAAACAAATTCTAAGCCAAAAACTCACAAGGGGATATAAGAGCTGGATCAAACATAATTAATCTTTCTCACACATCGAGTTCTCCATCCAGGAAAGACTTCCAGCAAGCTAATTTTAGTAATACAAAAGCACCTCCGAGTCATAAAGAAGAAAATTATAATCTAAATGTAGTTATAAAACTGATTCTTTTTCTTCACCGATCCCCAAAACTGTTAATTTGATGGAATATTTCTTCTTATTATGTAACAAAGGTAAAAACATGTTGGCTCGTTTCTTTTAGGTTGGTCTTTGGAAGATTTATATAGAAATTTTTCTTATTTCTACAATTGTGGTTGAGTACCAGAGACATGACCACATATATGCTCTATTAGATATGACCATAAAGTATTACTGATTCTTTTCAACACAATTTCAAAGTAATCTTATTCCACAAATACTGATCTTGCTCAAAACAACTTTAGAATCCATTTTAAAAAGTGCTTTGAGAACATAAGGACATTTTCAATGTCAGCAGCTTATCAACCTATATAAGCAGATTTAATTTTCATAAAGTCAAGATTTTATTAAGAATGAAATCTGGTGAATGCGGTAGGGAGTCGAACTTGGTAAAAAATAATTTGACTGCAAAGTACTAAGATTCATTTTATGTTGGTTGAAAAGTTACTCCGAAGGCAATTCCAAAAGAAAGAAATTTTAAAATAATTTTAGGAAAATGCAGCATTGTTAGAATTATTTCTCCAAGATTATCTTGATAAGCTGTATCATTATCATTAGTACTTTTTAAATTAGTTTCAGGGGTACAACACAGTGATTAGTGTAAGTTGCACAACTTACAAAGTGATCACCCTGATAAATCTAGTACCTATCTGGCACCATAGTTATTGCAACTCAGGCTTAAATAGCAGGTAAAAGTTCACTTAGAAAAGGGCTCTCTCAGCTCATGATGTCTTTATTCTCCTCTTTGTCCTTCAACTGAGTGTGGCCCAGTCCTCCAGCAGGAGTAAAAGAAATGTAAATACTCCCTTCCACTCAGGGGCGCCCAAAGTCACAGAAAGTAAATCACAGATATGACATAGCAAAAAGGTGGTTCATTTAAAGAAAACCACATTTCTGCTTAAAATATATAGTTTTGCTCATGATCCCATTTCATTTTAAATTACCATATTATAATATCATGCTTCCTACAGGCATGATGTGCTGCTGATTCTATCGTGGTGCTTCCACAGTTGTCTGTTCATGCTTATATCATGTCACATGTCACCTTTAATTACAAATACCTGTTTACTTTTCAGGGTCCTCTGCCAGACTAGGAGCTCCCTGAAGGCAGAGACTTATCTTAGTCATTACCATAGCTCCAGAGTTTATCAAGAAGCTATCATATAAAGAGCAATTAATTTTGCACAAATAAAGGGATGAATATATGCTCCCTTTGACTATGGTTTAAAAAAAATTGAGCATTTGCCTCTTCATCAACATCTTAATTACTTTTAATTTAACTAAAAGTCAATTTTTAAAGAAAAAGAAAAATTTATTTGATGCCAAAAACTGATATTTCAAGTTTTACTACAAAAGAAACTGATACAGCACAGTTTTAAAGAGACTTAAATAGCAAAAACTTATAAATGGAAATGATGATACTGCTGTGATGACTGCAAAGGCCTAGCAGATGTTGCTTTGATAAAAATGCTATATTGCTGTGTTAGAACCAATGAGCTTGTAAAATTATGTTACACAAGATTCAAGATCCATGTAACTATCGAACACAAAAGCAACTTTTTCCCATAACTAGATTGAGTCTGGCATTATTTCTGGAGACAAATATCACGCTTTCACATTAACATCTACAGAGACATTTAGAACAAAATGTTCTTTTAAAACTCAACATTTAAAAAAGAATACTTTAAAAGCAAAGGTAACACTAAAGTCAGAAAATGCCTTCTGTTGACTGTTGATTAATTTCTTTAGTGTATTTGCATTTAAGACTCCATCATCATTACTCCAGTAACAGGTAATTCCATTCCACATATTCAGCAATGTGAGAATCAGTGATTTGAGTATGCAGAGAATCTTTACTTCTAATGCCCCTTGCTTTTGTCATTTTAAGTCTGTTAAGTAAGACTTTTATAGTTTTTTATTGTTCTTTATTTCATTATTCATTATATTCTCATAGACTTCTCCAGCATTTGCCCTTGATTTTTTTCTTTTTCCATTTTGGCAAAAGAGAAAAAAGAAACATTTCATAATTTTAAAAAAATTGTAGTTAGCATTTGTTTTCATCCATACCTCTATATTCATTTAATGTCCTATCAAGACAAAAATGTTATCTCATTGAACAAACCTCACCAATATCAAGTTCTAGGGTCATCACAAATAACACCACACTGGTCTTTAAGAAAGCAACCTTTGGAAAGACTTTCTAGAAATCATATTACATGAAGAAAAGTTACTGTTTTTAAAATAAAAGCTAAAAAGCAGGTGAAGGGGGAAAGGAATATAAGTACTTTCTGAAAAGGACTAAATTAGTAGTAGGGTTTCAGACTTTGCCTGAAGATAAGTAAGCAAAATTTTAATTAGCACAAATCAAACTTGCCAGTCAACAGAACAAAGTTGCTACCTCTGCTATGAAAAGCCAACTAAATAAGCAATTCCACAACAGTCCTCTCATTTAACCATAACCTAGCTGAGTTATATGATCTATGTGAACATTATCTTTAGTGTAATCATTATCTTTACTAAAGTAATCTGCTAAATATTTTAGCAAGCTTGTAATATGGCTCGCATATATGATCTCTATGATCGCTAGCCTGCCAGAGGACCCCGAAAAGTAAACAGGTATTTGTAATTAAAGGTGACATGTGACATGATATAAGCATGAACAGACAACTGTGGAAGCGCCACGATAGAATCAGCAGCAGGAAGCATGATATTATAATATGGTAATTTAAAATGAAATGGGATCATGAGCAAAACTATATATTTTAAGCAGTAGCATATGCAGTAGCATATGATCTCTACATTCAAGAAGCTCACAATCACAGACACCTTCACAATAGACAAATACAATAAAGTGTTATATTAGCATTATAAACATATCAAGAACACAGGAGAATAATTTTAGTATTTTTACATATCCATTTATATTTTAATAAATTCATATTATGTGTCAAAAAAATACATGTTCAACACGATCCAATCAAAAAATGGGCAGAGGACCTGAACACACACTTCTCCCTAGAGGGCATACAAATGGCCAACAAATATATGAAAAGATGCTCAACATTGCTAGCTTAAGGGAAATGCAAATCAAAACCACAATGAGATACCATCTCACATCTGTTAGAATAGCTATAATCAACAGGACAAGTAATAACAAATGTTGGAGAGGATGTGGAGAAATAGGAACCCTCATACACTGCTGGTGGGACTGCCAATTGGTACAACCACTATGGAACCTCAGTATGGAGGTTCCTCGAAAAACTAAGAATTGATCTACCACATGATCCAACAAACCCTCTACTGAGTATTTACCCCAAAGACTTGAAAACTCATATCCGAAAAGATATGTGCACACCCATGTTCATCACAGCATTATCCACAGTGGCCAGGACATGGAAGCAACTGAAGTGTCCTATGATAGATGACCGGATAAAGAAGTTGTGGTACATATATACAATGGAATATTACTCAGCCATAAAAAGATGAAATGCTGCCATCTGCGACAACATGGGTGGACCTTGAAATAATCATACTAAGCAAAATAAGCCAGACAGAAAAAGTTGAAAATCACATGATATTACTTATATGTGGGATATAAACCTAAAAGCAACAAATAAACAGTACAAACAAACAGAGATTCATGGACATGGACAACAGACTAGTGGTTACCAGAGGGGATGGGGGTGGGGGGTAAGGGGAAGTAGATAGGAGAAAAAGAATTTTAAATCATTTCTTCAATTAAAAAATACATATATATATATATACACATATATATATATATGTTCAAAACTCAAAAACACTAATAATAATGGTTAAATAAAGAGAATAACGAAAACCTGAATAACAGCTTGGGGTAAAAAATGAGAGTGAGCAGATATAGTCGGCAGAACTATATGAGCAACTGGATACAGGAGATGAGGGAAGATACTCCCCCAAATTTCGTCTGCATAAGAGCACAGATGGTCATAAGCCAAGACATAAAACCAGGAAGAAAAGTGAACACGTAGGGTCAGCAATGGAGATAATGAATTCTTTTTCCTATTGTTTTAATTTGGAGCACCCAAATCCAGGTGTGATCCTTGGAGACAATTATAATTACTGGTCAAAAGCTTATGAGACTGCTAAGAGAATGGGAGCACAAAACATTTAAAGAGGAATGAAAATGGAGAGTCAAAATAGAAAACAGAGTAAGTTTTCAAGTTAAGAACCGTGGTAGACTGTTTAATATCCACACTTTTCCCATCCAAGTATGGATGCCCCTTTGAAATGTAACTACTTTTTCTCCCATCCAGACATAAGACCATGGAGACTCTTCCTCATCTTGAACCTTGGCTTGCCTTGTTACTTACTTTGTCCAGTAGATTGTGGCAGATGTGGTACTGTGCAAGTAATGAAGCCTAGACCTCAAGAAGTCTTGATATTTCCATCTTTGCCATCTTAGAACACTACCCTGAGATCATAATGTGAAGAATCCTGGGATTAAAGATCAGTCATTTAAGATGTCTCAGTTGAGCTGAGCCCACCCCTTAACTTGTCAGTTAAAAGCAAACACGTGAGTGAGCCCAAGCTAAATCAGCAGAACATGAGACAGAATCATGAGAAATAAAACAGTTTTAAGACACTACATTTTGGGATGATGTATTCCACAAGAATAAATAACTGACAAAGAACCAAGAAAGAACTGTATCCTGAAAGAAGCAAAACACAAATGGAGAAGATAGTTTCTGTTAAAAAGTATAATTTTCAAAAAGTAGCAGAGATTTCAAGTAGGCGAGGACTAAGAAGAGCTCACTGAGGCTAGTATTAAGAAGTCATTTCAGATATTTGACAGTTCAATTTCAGTATGGTGGTCAAGGTAAAAGCCTTTTTTGGTGGGTTTCAAATAAGTAGTTGAGAAAAATAGACACAATAAGATAGATCACTCTGATATGTTACTTTAGCAGGAAAGGCATGAGATATTTTAAAAAACTGAAGGGAAAGACTAGTTGAATAAAAGTTTTGGCCATTGTGAAGGATGGAGTGACTGAAGAAAGACCGGAAATGGGTGACAAAAACGGTTCCTAAAAATTGATATATCGAAGGCCTAAGGGAGATGAGAAGAGATAGGAGAGAGTAGATAAGTATTTTATTTCAAACTGCTATAACAATATACCATAGACTACGCATCTTAAAAAACAAATATTTACATCTCACAGTTCTTGAGGTGCCAGCAGATAAAACATAGGTGTCTGGTGATAACACTTCCTGGTTTGTGGACAAATATCCTCTTGCTGACCCCTCTCATGACAGAGAAAAGGTGTGCGGCTCTTCCTCCTTTTATAAGGACACTAATCCCATCAAGGAGGCTCCACCCTCATGACCTCATCCAAGCCTAATTACCCCTCAAAGGCTCCGCCTCTTAATACCATCCCATGGAATTAGGGCCACAAACATGCAGTCTACAACAATGAATTAACTACAGAAAATGAAAAATCAAAGAACCTGGTGAGGCGAGTTATCAGAGCTGGGATAAGAAAGAAGGAGGATAAGACAGGTGAAAATGATTATTGGTAGAGTGCATAGGAGTTTCTTCCCCAGGTGCTTAGTAAAAGAAGGAAGCATGATCACCTGTAAGATTAAAGGAACGGGGAAATAGTTTAGAGCTTGAGAAAAATGGTAAAGTTTGAAATAGCGTTAGTCTAATTTCAGGGGATTAGTTGTATTACAAAGTAAAAGAAGAGCAGATTTGTTTAAAAAACTTAGGTAACAATTTTTTACTCATCTTTATCAATCACATGTAAATAACAACTCTCTCCCTCCACTTCCTATTTCTCCAAACAAAACACAATAAAAAAAAAAAAAAAACAAAGTAAGAGAACTACTTTTCATCACAGGTACACTATAAATATAAAAAGCAATATCTTGCTATGGCTTAGTGAAAACTTCACAGCTTTCTTCATTTCACTATCTCATATGGAAGAGTAGAAAGAAAAAGGAAAATGTTCACACCTCTCCAAGATTTAGTCACCATTTATAAAATGATCTGAATGTTGCTGCTGTCTGCCTCATGAGGCTCTTATGAAGAGCATGTAAGTAGCTTTGTATAGTATTATAAACAAAACCATGAGGTGATCTTAGAGTTTATTTGAATCAATTAATACTGGTTGAAAACAAGAAAAATTTTAAAGTATTTACAGTTGCTTTTCATTCAGTTAATTGTGTTAAAAGTGATCTCCATAAAAATATCAAATTGTCTTAAGTTATACTCTGGTTGAGGGAAAACAATATTAAATTAACATGCGGTAACAGATTCACTTATTCTTACAATGATTGACATTTCTGAGACATTCAGCAATGTACAAAAGCTTAGCAAGTTCAAGAAGGCAGAAGATATAGCTTTTGCTTTTAAGCAACTTCAACTGAAGGGATAGTTAAATTGTATGTTTGGTATGCTTTCATGAAAGAGCATGTGTAACTAAAATAAGTGTTTCCTGAAGGTTCCCTAGGTATTTTTTATAAGTCCACTGTCTAGACCGGAATTCTTTTCCAACCAGTTTAGCAGTATTCTCTAGTCATTTGAACTTAAACATCTTGTGCATGTGCATACATTTGTATGTGAGTATATACAAATGCTTGAATCTCCCCACACATAAATGACCTATGCTTATATATGTAAATGTTATCATACCTTGTGTTACTATAATACCAACCATTAAAATACTGCATGTATCTGTTATATAAGTAGGTATGAATGAATACACACACACACACACACACACACACACACACACAGAGTCTGATTATTCTCCATTTGCAAACCTGCTTTCCCCTCCAACCTCTTTTATCTTCTGCCCTGTTCTGCTATGTTCTCTGCCTCAGGAAGCTGACTCCTCAGAGGTCACTTTGAGGATCTCTGAAGAGTTGATGGACTTCTAGCTAGATTCCAGGAGAAGATCCAAGGATAAAAGAAAAGAGGTCTGAGTGTTTCTTTCCCACTACCCTCTTGCTTGGTGCTGCATTTTTGGCAGTTGCTGCTTTTCTTCATGATTAAAGCTTCTGCTGGGAATCTCCCCCTACAAAGTTCCAGCACACACTGAGCTCTGGGAACTATTTCTGCTTCTTGTCTCTTTATTCCAAAGGATAGTAATGACTTCTTACTGTGTTCATTTTCTGGGAAACTAACCATCTCTAGTTTGTTTCCTTAATCCTGCCCATGCTTCTGTTAGTAGTTCCTTCACTTTAAAAATTTCTTCATTTAATTCATCTGGATTGGATTCTGTTTTCTACCAGGTTTTCACAGACACACAGAACACAGACACAGATACACAGAACACAGACACAGACACACAGAACACAGACACACACACACACACACACACACACACACACACACACAAACCGACACTCAGAGAGATATCATCCATGTTATATAATGTAATACTTAAATATATAAATATACCAACCAAACACTAAATTTCAAATGAAACTAACCACCTAAAATGGCCACAATTACTAACTGCTTCAGGAGGTTCAAAACCAGACAGACCTAAAACCAATATACTTTTAAAAAAATTTTTGGACATTAAAAGTAATGTGTGTGATAGAAAACGCTGCAAAAAAAAAAAAATGACAATACTCCATGCTTTACAATATAAATTTTAAAACATTTTAAAGCAAATTTAAAATCATACTGTAAATATTTTATGGCTTGTTTGTTCAGTTAACAGCATACTATGAGCATATTAGTATGGTATTAACTAATGCAAAAACATATTTTAATAGGCCGTACAACATTATACTCTATGAATTTAAAATCATTTATCTGTTCATTTTTGCAGATATTGCATCATTTCCAAATTTTTACTATTAGTTTCAATACTTTAGTGAAGATCTCTAAACTTCTAATATTTCTTTAGAATACAAGCCTACAAGTAGTTATGAGGGAAAAAATATAATATTTTAAAACTATTGATGAGCAGTATTCAAGAAAACTTTCTGTGATTATGGAAATGTTCTATATCTGCTGCATGCAACATATTGCCACTAGCCATATGTGTCCACTGAGTACTTGTAATCTAGTGAATGAGACTGAGAAAATAAATATTTAATGTAAATAACCAATGTGGCTAGTGGCTATTTAGTATTGCACAGCACAGTTACAGATACCTAATGCCCAAACTGTCATCCAGAAAAGTTGTGGCAATTTACATTTTCATCAGCAGAGAGTGAGAGTGCTCATTTCTGAATACCTTCATTAGCAATGGCATTTATTATTTTCTAATACTTGTCAATTTGATAGGAAAAGATATAGTATAATTGCTTTTTAATTTATATTTCTTTGAATGCTTGGGCTAATTAATTATAAATAGTTCATGTGTTCTCTTTTTACTTCTATGAATTGTTCTTTTTCTGTGCTTATTTTTCTACTAGAGTGCTTTTCTCAGAATAAATGTACTCTACATATTAAATAAATTAATGCCTGCCATATCTGTTGCAAATAATTTTCTAATTCTGTTTATGATATCTTTTGGTATAAAAAAGTTTTACATTTTGATGTAAATTTATCTATCTCATGTTTGTGTTTTCTCCCAAGCCAATTTAGATAAATTCTCAAATCAACTTATAAAGAATTTTTTTATTCATCGCCTTTGTGAAAACAAAGTGTCAAGAAGAAAGTGAATTCATACTTTAAAACACCAACCCTGCCTCAAACACATAGCAAGGACAGATAAAACATAAAAAGAAATAATCAAAAAGGCTGTGCAGAACTCAGAAACAAAATAAGTAAATACTTTAAAGAAACAGAGACACAAAGCAGTAACGAGTTGATGCTGCAAACCTGCTGTGCTTCTGTGTGTTATGTGTCTGGAATTAGGGGTTATAGTAAAGGGATTCCTTCTTCTTAGTAAAAGAAACTAAAAATAGATCCAAGAGCCCAGCTTGAAACAGCAAACATACAATTCATGGAAGTGAAAACCAGAAGAACTAATACACAGAAAATATGTTCAAGTTCTCTAGTAATCATAGGGGTACAATTAAATCTCTCTATCAGAATAGCAAAAATAATAAGTATGGTAAAGATGTAGGAAAATAAAAACTCTTTTGCCCTACTGATAGGAATATAAATTAGCACACTCAGCAACACCTAACAAAATTACAAATGTGCATACTTTTTATCTTGCTATTCCACTTCCAAGTATAAACAGGAGAAACTCTCACACATATCTCACAGCTACACAAGAATGCTCTTTATGTATTGTTTATGTTAGTGAAAATTAAGAGCAAAACGACAAATAAAAAAATCAAAATGTTCATTAACAGGAAAATGTATGAATGGTGTTAGATCCATATAATTTAAACTGATTTAAAAACTAAAACTAGTTAAAATAAATGAACCAGAGCTATACTATCAATATGAACGAAAAATTATTTTAAATGTTGAATACAAAAATCAATTTGCCGAACAATAAAGTTTTATGAAAACTGAAAAACATTTGACAAATGCAAAACATACAAAAAATTTATATATGGCCATGTAATAGTATAGTAATAGTATACAAATAAAAGGAAAGATAAATCAGAGAAGTAGGTAACACTGGGAGTAGAAAAAAGGAATAGAATCAAGGAGGGCTTCAAGTTTATCCATATTGTTTCAATTCTCAGTTCTGGAAAACTTCAAGTATTGTAAAATGTTAGAAAAAAATTAAAATGAGTTCGGATATGGGTATTTACTATTTCATTCCCTGTATTTTTTTCATGTTTAAAATAATTTATATTATAAAACAAACTAACAAAAAGTGAACCTGCAAAGAATTCTCTAGAATCTTTTCCAAAATAAAACATGTATAAATTACTTAAAATGCAATTTGAGTGGAGACTTCAGTAACAAATAAGGTGGAGTAATCCCACTTATCATCTATTTCTCCTACTGATTATTGCTAAAACTCTGGACAAAATACAAAAACCAGTTACCTGAGGAAACTGAAAGGTTAAAGATGGCAGGAAGACTGGAGAGGAGATGAAAGACATAAAAACTCATAGCAAGGGTGAGTGTCCTGGTTATTTTTTCTTTATTATTTCCTGACTTTGACCCAAAAGGGCACTCACAAAGGCAATGCATAGCAGAAAAGGGCACCAGCAAACAAACAACCCTGAGAAAAATCCTGCTCTCTGTCCAGGAGACAAGGAAAACGATGATTAGCCAGAGAGTGGAGACAGCATCGCCCTCTTTCTCCCTTGTTCTCTCCCAGCCTGTCTGTCCCTGAAAGTGGCTACAGTCACAGACCAGCAGGGGGCACAGCGATGAGGGGAGCATCTAAACCCAAAAAGAAAAAAGCAAAAGGCAGCCTGCTGGTCCTAAAAGTGCTATAAGGAAATCTTGATATTTTCCCTCTTGCTTTTCTCTCATTATTTACCCCAACCGTAACTCCAGTTAAGTGGAACTGCTCAGCAGCAAGAACAGCTGAAACTCCAAAAGAGACCTCCTCTAGATAGTAAAAATAAATGGGAAAAAAATGGAAATGGAGAGTTCTGTGAAGATCCTGAAGAGGAGAGAGCTAGAGATGATCCATAATTTTGTATATGACACACTACAACGTGGGGAGGCATTTGTCCATGGCGTTTCTACAAACTTCTCAGACTGTCTTCAAAAGATGTCCACAAAGCACACAGCCTTAGAAGCTAGAAAGAGTCACCCCTCACGACTTGTGAGGAAGGCAAACTGATGAAAAGTTTATGCTGCCTGCATCTATCTGGGCTAGTTGTTTCTTTACCAGCATAGTGCGTGGAAGTGTTGCAAACAAACTGAGAAGCATCCCAATGTGCTGCTCCTAGGACCTGCCTGACCACTTGAAACACAAGTGCCAGGCTTACCCTCAAGTTGCACACACTGTATGATTCCATTTACACGACATTCTGGAAAAGGCAAAATGATAGGGACAAAAAAACCAAAAAACCAAAACGGGTCAGTAGTCACCAGGGGCTAAGGAGAGAAGTTGACTACAAAAGCATAGTATGAGGGACCTTTGTGGGTTGAAGAAACAGTGCTGTATCTTAATCGTTATGACTCAAAATATCTGTCAAAACTCAGAGGATTATATACTAAAAAGAGTGAGTTTTACTGTATATAACTTTTAAAATAGTACATAAAAAAATTAATTTGAAATTCACATTATTTAATTCTAAAAAGTAGTCTGGAAGTTCATATTCACTTAAAAATCTGAAACATTCACTTAAAAAATATACTACATAGATTATTTAATGTAGAATACAAAAATATTAATAAATTAATATTGGTAATGACAGATAATTAGGATTTCACAGATTTAGAATATTCTTGATATTTGATGATCTTGCCTCCAGACCAGAAGCTAATAGATAACATTTTTCCTATTGTCTCTGTTCTCTTTTTCAAGTGTTATATACAGAAAAAAATAATACCATGATTTCTCTTTCTATTTCCCATTTCTAAGTTGCATCTCTTACTCTACTTTGGCTTTTTTGATCTTAACCTTTTACTAACTCTGTTACTATTTTAATAGAGACTAGATTTTATTCCTTAAGGATTCTGGTATCTGTTGTAGCTCCGTCAAATCGTTTCCAATAAGCTTTACTCCATATTATTCATTTTATTTATTATCACTATTTCTTAATGTTCATCAAGCATCCCCACAATGTATAGAGCACAAAATGACATTTAAATGTCAAATATCAAACTCAAAGTTCCTGTCCTTTCATTCACCTTCAAAACTGTCTTAAGTTTGATGTTAAGCTTTTGATATAAAGATAGACAGGGTTAGATTTGGGGGCAATGTATTTCATTGAACTATTTAATATCAGAGGAACTCCCTCCTCTTGAATTTGAGATATATGAAGAGGAAAAAGAACTAGAATTATTCAGCCAATGGAAGAGTAAACTTTGACATGATTTAATATGGCTAAGCTATGCTGAGGGCTTGAAATTGCTGAGAGAATTTTTTCTGAGTAAAATAGAAAGTGCTATAGAAGAAAACATAGGAACGAAACTCAAGGACTTTGCACTTAAATAGGATTTTATGAATCTGACCTCAAAGGCAAGGGAAGTAAAAGCAAAAATAAATGAATGGGACTATATCAAATTAAAAAGCTTCTGCTCAGCAAAAGAAATTGTCAACAAGGTAAAGAGAGAACCATCTCAATGGGAAAATATATTTGCAAGCAACGCCTCCGATAAGGGCCTAATAGCCAAAATATACAAAGAACTCATACGACTCAATAACAACAACAAATGATCCAATCAAAAAATGGGCAGAAGACCTGAACATACACTTCTCCCTAGAGGACATACAAATGGCCTACAAACATATGAAAAGATGCTCAACATCATTAGCTATTAGGGAAATGCAAATCAAAACCACAATGAGATATCATGTCACACCTGTTAGAATAGCTATAATCAACAGGACAAGTAATAACAAATGTTGGAGAGGATGCAGAGAAAAAGGAACCCTCATACACTGCTGGGGGGACTGCAAATTGGTACAACCACTATAGAAAACAGTACAGAGGTTCCTCAAAAAACTAAGACTTGATCTACCATATGATCCAGCAATCCCTCTACTGGGTATTTACCCCAAAGACTTGAAAATCCATATCCAAAAAGATATTTGCCACCGATGTTCATAGCAGCATTATTCACAGTGGCCAGGATGTGGAAGCAACTGAAGTGTCCTATGATAAATGATTGGCTAAAGAAGGTGTGGTGCATATATACAATGGAATATTACTCAGCCATAAGAAGAGATGGACTACTGCCATTTGCGACAATATGGATGGACCTCAAGATAATCATGCTAAGTGAAATAATCCAGACAGAAAAAGTTGAAAATCACATGATATCACTTATATGTGGGATATAAACCTAAATGCAACAAATAAACAGGATAAACAGAGACTCATGGACATGGACAATGGACTAGTGGTTACCAGATGGTAAGGGATAGGGGAGGAGGGGAGAGGTAGACTGGGTAAAGAAGATCAAATATAGAGGGTTGGGGGAGGGTGAAGTGGGTAGAGGGGATCAAATATATGGTAGCTGAAGGAAACTGGATTTTGGGTGGTAATCACACAATAGAATATATAGATGTCAAATTATAATGTACATCTGAAAATTATATAATTGTATTAACCAATGTTACCCCAATAAACTTAATTTAAAAAAAAAGAAAAAAATAATAAAAAATAGCGCTAAAAATAAAAATCAGAACTAAATTAAAGTTTATCGAATGGAAGAATGACTGAATGAATGAATGAAATTAATAAAAGAGATCTTGAAGTGCAGAAAAAATGTTCATCTCTTTGAGATTGCAAATTTTGCACAAATGTGATATAAGCAGCAATCCAAAAAAATCATATATAACCCTTAAAAAATAAGAGATCAAAGTTGGACTACCTACTTGAAAAGCTTCTTACTTCTATTAACTCTATATCATTTCAAGTTTTAAAGCCTTACATCTAGATGACCAAATCGATAATTTTTTATTAATTTGAGTTTTTAAGTTTGTTTTAGAAGGGACATGATAGCTTATTGTCTATAATCACTCAGGATTATAAAACATGCCTATATTGTTTTCTCTTTGTCTTACTAGTAACTGGAGTAATTAAACTATGTAATAATTCAATCAACCTCTTTGGTGATTAGCTAGGAGACAGATGAAATACACACACACATATGTATATATAAATATAAAATATTATGTCAAAGTCACAGGCACGATTTGTGAATGCATACTTATTTGGATTTTCAGCAAAGCCTTATTTCATGCCACATGAGTTCTGTACCTACTTTAATGTTAAGAGTACTGAGACTATTTTAGCAGTTATCAATGTGAAAAATCATGAATATTATAGCCTACAAACACGTTTCAGTTCTGTAATATTCTTGGGTATTAGGTCTCTGTATTGCTTGATTTCATTCAAGCTTCATTTTACAGATGCTAATGAAGATGACTCAGCTCTCTACTTCACTGAATAATTACTCTTGTTATTTTCTCTCTTATTTCTGGCCTTATAAAGATGTGTTTTCCATGTCTCTCTTGGAATAATAACTATATTTGCATGCTTACTTTCTTGAACATTTTTCAAAGGCATAATATTAAACATCAAGACACATGAGAGAAATAGTCATATACAAGAAATACTAAAATGTAAAAATCCTAATCTGATCAAATAAAGAAAAACACATATATGTAGCATTAAATTCATCTTTCAAAAATTGGAAAGATGGATATTTCACAGCATAAAAAGAAAGAATGTTAAATGACCTAGGATTTTCCAAAGTATTCAGTAAGCTCATAATTGCTAACGTTACACTGAATTCACAGATATACTATTTGTTTAGAACTTAATATTTATTAATGTTTTAATTATTTTCATTTACTTATTTGTAATATAAATCAGCTGAACTTAAATATTATTGTAGAATGGAGTGTGGCAATGTTTGTTGCTCTGTATTAAGGAATCCAAAGAGAAAAACAGATCAGTATTATCAACCCTTCATGAACTCCTATAATCTTTTCTAATAATCATTAGTTCTGATTTTTTTCCCTATTATAAGTGACAACATGATGAGCAGCTTTGGGCATCTAGCTTTTTTCCATTTAAAATTTTTTTCCTGAGGATTGTTTCCTGGTAATAAGATTAAAGGGTCAAAGAGTAGGGCAATTTATATTATCATTTGCTATGAAGATGTCATCCTATCATTTTTTAAAAATTGTTAAAAACATTTAAAAATAAAACCTAATTACAACTTTATCTGCAAATATAATTATATTGAACTGACACATTTTATATTTATTTAAACAACTGTAGTCCCTCTCTTGTGATCTGTCAGCCCATGTCTTTTGTCCATTTAAGTTTGGATTTTTACTATGTGTCTCCTCATTTTTATGGGTTATTTCTATGACAAGCACTACTCCTAGTTTGTAATTTATCTTATTATCTTGGACATTTTTCCTTGTAACATTTAAGATTAGTGTATTGTTAGATACTCAAATTGATCACATTATCCTTTTAAAAAATTTTCTGTATGTTTTTTCTAACCTTTGAAAGTCTCATCTCCATCTCCAGAAGTTTATAAATATTCAATTCTGCTTTCTTATTATGATTTGATTTATATATATATATATATATATATAATCAATTTTGAATGTATAACACTGTGAGAAGCAGTATTGAAATTGATGTTTTACCAAACTACTAACCAATCTCCCCACCATTGACTGATAGATAATCCCCTTCCCAACTGATTTTTATATATCCTGTATCATATTTTCCCCACATACTTTTAGATGAATAGTAATTTGTCACATCTATATATTATTAAGTGTAATGAGAAGTCGTGGTTAGACTTCTCAATGAAGTCTAACTATGAAGAATGTATTGAAATAATTACTGACCAGCATTTGCTCACACTCCAGCATCATGTCTTAGATTAAGAATAATTTCATCTCCTAGATATTTTTCTTCTGTATTTTCAAATATGTTAAGTTAACTCTTCATTCAGATTTTATTTTTTTCAGATTTAGTTCTTAAAGATACTTATGCATATAATTGCCTGTTTTCGGTGGGATATTTTATTCAATTTTTATATTTCTGTCTTCTAAATTCTTAAATTGAGTAGTTTCTGTATATCTCCTGAGCATAGTCTCAATTCCTTTTTACATATTCTTCTAGATCATTGCCTTCACTAAGTATAACTCTTCACAAAGAGTTTAAGAAACAAAAAAGGTAAGATCTAGGGTTCTGGGAAGTCTTTTATTAATCTTTTACTTCTGAAAAAGGTATTCTGAAAGTAAGGCAAGCAAAAGAAAAGACAGAAAAGTAACTAGTAGGATTAAGTCGCCTAAGAGAATCTTTTTGAAAATTTGTGTAATAGTCCCGAAAGTAAACATTTCAGGAAAAGTAGGCACCATGTCTGTTTTGTTTTCTACTGCACTGCCAGCAACAGTTGCACTGAAAGTGCTAAATAAATATTTGGTGATTGCATGAAAGAGACCAAAAGGGCAGAGAGGGAGAAATGGTGACAGAGCAAAGAGGGAAAGAATGTGTGAGTGTGAGTGTACATCTGTGTTAGCATGGCTTGAGTAGGTTTCTAAAGCTGTCTCATAATACTATCTTTTTTTGGAAGAAGAACCTGGGAAACACACTTTAGCTGACCTAAAAGGGCTTGAAACTTTTTAAACCACCATTCATCTCTTGCTTCTCTGTGACCCTGAATTCTACCGATTCTCTTGATCCTCTGTGAACTTGATTCTGTCATTAATATTCCAAAGTGTCTAAAATCAAATTTTACTGACAGACTGATGAGTAACTCCAGTGTCCCCTGTGCTCTCTTCTAAGGCTTTCAATATGGCTTAGAAAAAATACTCATTTGCTTGATGTGTTGATAAAACTGCTAAGAATGACTGTCATGTCAAAAACTTCACTGTCATAAAATGACAAAAGTTAATTTACTACTTTGCATATATTTCATACCTAGAAGAATACTATGAATCAGCTGTCCAGATTTCTGCCAAAAATCAACTCAATTTCAAAATATAATTAGATTCAATTTGGTTTAGACCAAAAGCACCAAGATGTTTAAAGAAAGCAGAGAGTAAAGTAAGAGAATAGGAGTTTTGAAGAAGCAGGAAGAAGTAAGACTAGGAGAACATGTTATGTCATGGTCTAAGTATAAATCTTGATCAATGATGTTATCAATCTTGTAATTTTGTGTTCGTGACTCCTTCCCCAGAAATGCTAAGAGTAATGCTTGATTATCTCTAAAATTGTTTCTGGCCCTTTACATATTGCAAAAAAATATATACCATCCTTGCCCTCATGAGACTTACTGTGTAGTGGTGTTAATGTATTAATAGTATTCAACAAATAACTATAGAAGCGATTGTAAATTTCCATACATGAGTTAATCTTATTTGATAATAAAACTGATAAGGTAAGGTTATCACCATTTTATGGGTAAGGAAATGAAGCTTAAATGGGCTCATGCTAGTAAATGTATAATTATAAAAAATGGAAAATGTTAAGAAGGAAATTTAAAGTGTGTAACAAGGTATCTGATTTTGCCCAGAAGTCAGGGACATTTCTCTGAGGAAATAATGTTTACAGTTTAGCTTTCTTGATCAATCTAAAATATGACTGACCAAACACAAGCTTAAAAATTATAATTCTTAGATTAACTTTATCATTTTCTGTCTCAGACTCACTTCAGAATGATTACAGTGAACATACAGCTCATAAAGAGACCAAAAAAATAGTATTCTGGCAGACTATCTTTTTAGATATCTTTCTTTTGAATTCTGATGAGACTACAAAAATCAATTTTGGAACATCAACTTCTTCAAAAAGCCATAAAATGGGCATTTCTGCTTCACTGATTCTTGATCATTAGGATGCTATAAGATGATTAAAATTTAAAAAGGTCATTGCTTATACCTCAAATAATTACCAGTCTATTCCCATATAAATGTGATTTCTTCTCTTATTTCCAAGGGTAGAATACATATACTTTCATTCCAAATTCCTCCTATATTCTCCCTGTCTAAATTACAGAGATAAAGTAATGAAGAGAATTTATAGGTTCAGGATAGCTTCTTTTTTCCCATCTAGATTAGTGGTTCTCAAACTTTAGGGAGCATCCAAATTACCTAGAGGAGTTTTAAAACTGAGCTGGGGCCTCCCTTTCAGAGTTTCTGGTTTGGTAGGCCTGGGGTAAGGCCAGAAAATCTGCATTTCTAACAGTTCCCAGGTGATGTTGAGGCTACTCACCTAGAGTATACACTTTTCAAAACCACTGGTGTAGGAGGTAAATCTTAGGGAGATCTACAACTAAAAGTGAAAAAGTACTGATATTTCCTAAGTTAACGCAACTTCACTGTTCCTTGATTAGCATCATTGATAGTTGCAAAGAGAAACAGTCACAAAAATTCAGTATACTTATTACAAAGTGGAATTCCAGACACTGTCCTTTATACCACTTAGAGAGGGAGCATAGCATAATGTTAAGAGCAAATACTCAGAAGGCAAACTGCTTGTGTCGGAATCCAAGCTCGGCTATTTAATAGCTATGCATTTTTGAGAACATTAGTTAACTTTTCTGTGCCTCAGTTTCCTCATTCTTAAAACTGGGAAATAGTAACGCCAACCTTCTAATGTTTTTCTATAATTTAAATGAGGAAGACATTTAGAACAATATCTGGCATATAGTTTACATAAGTGTATTACATAAAAGCTGGATGGTCTCCTCAATAAAGATTTTCTGGAGGCTTTTTCTCATATTTCAGAACTATACACTTCTGAGCAGCTTCATTCCTCCCCTGCCTCCCCCCCCCCCCCCCGCCTCCACCACACGCACACACTTTTGTTATTTATGAACTCAGAACTGAATTTTTGGTGTTTGTCCCCTTAGAGAAACTTCTGATACACCTGTCTATATAATAATTATACTCTCATTAAATATGTTATTAAGTTTCTTTCACTTCACTCTAGTTTCATCATCCCCTCAGTTTTAGCCTGTTTTATTAAACATATACATATCTTTGAGTCTCCAAATCCTTTGTTGGAATGAAGCAAGATGTGTATAAATCAATTTGCCAATGAATATTATAAATACTGACTTTTTACTATGTTTAAATACTGTAATTACTAAACAATGAAAATAAACAAAGAAATTAAACTTTGATTATGAAATCATAATCAAATGACCTCGGCTATTCTTTAGTACCTTTGACACAATCATGGACTATAATATGCTATTCCCTACTTTTACATCAAATGATGGCCCAAATCTCTTCTAGAAAACCTTCTCTTAAAAAGCCCCGCCCAATGAGTCATTCTTTTGCCTTTTCAAAAAGCATATTCAGTTTTTTACTAAAGTTTGAGCAAACAGCAAGAGACCTTATCAGGTTGCCTGTCATGTCTGTGAAACAACACATCTAAAGCCAGAGTTCACCTAGTTCTTTTGCTTCTTCACATCATTCAGAAATAACGCTACATCTATTGGACATATTCAGTGACCACTTGAGGATTATGGGAATCTGGTGACAATAATAAATAATAGTCGATCTTCTGCAGGGTGTTGGAAATTCACATTTATTTTTATTGGTCCAAACCTTCAAACATGGTTTCTTTACCATGACTTCTAAATGTATCCTGTGTTTTTGCCAAAAGGCCCGGTAATGGACCAGTTTCAAAATGATTTGAAATACATTAGTTCTTGACATGGAATTTGGGATAGTTTCGCATTTTTATATACTTTAGGTGAAATAGCATTGGAAAAATGATATTAAAAAATATTTTGGCTTAGATAGTTTCTATTAGATAGAGAAATCAGAACAATTACAAGAATTTATTAAAAAAGAAAATAATGTTTTTCTTGGTCACTTGGTCAACACAGTAAAATTGGCCTGCAGTATAAATTATCTTTTTTACCAGCAATGGAAAGAACTAACATTGTATAATATCCAGTATTAACAGGATGAGGATTATTTTATGCAACAGTTAATGATACACTTTGCTAGGAAATAGATATTTCAATATAGATTACTTTTTAAATAATTTTGTAAAATTCTCTTTACTCAAAGTAATGCTGTGTGACATTTCTCGAACTCTTGGATCTGACTTAATATTTAAATATGAAAAAAAAAAAACTGTTGCTAATCCTATAATTTAAAAATACCAACTTTCAAACTCTTCATTTTCCAGTTATTGTTCCATTTTTTCATTTTAATAACTTTGACTTTTATATCCTTCTCCACTATCTTATTAAAGTTTATAAATTGAGAGAGGTCACCATCAAAATATACCAAATTTCTTTTCTATTTTCAGAATGAATTCAGTATAACTCATTAATTCAATCTGTAACCCACACAATGATATGGTGTCTCCCGCTTTTTGTCCCAGATTGCAAGCATATCTGTTTAATATATCTGGGTCAAATTTATATTTCTGTAACAGGAACCTAATGGATATTAAGGAATTCTGTGCTATTATAAAAAGATGACCTAGTATCCAGATATCTTGATATTTTTAAAGCTTCCAAAGCCTAATGGGTAATATATATTCCTAAGTCTATGGATATTACACTTTCCCATCCAGTTAGCTATAATTTCAGTGCACATTATATGATAATAAGTGACATTTTAAAAATACTTGAAAGCTTACAAAATGCTTTTGCTACCTTGCCTTTACAGCAACACTGTGAAGTAAGCACAGAAAAAGAAACTGGATCTGAAAGAGATCAAGAGTACTGTCTAAAGTCTCGTAAGAAAAACAATCTAGTAAGGATACATTTGGCGGAATAGGTGTCAAGCTGAATCATCCTCTGAACAGCCTCTCCTGCTTACTCAGCTCCAGGAAATAATTAGGGAAACTTGAAAGAGAAGAATATTGCTTTAACTGCCTCTAATTCCAAACTAGAATTTCTAAGGGGTTAGTTCATAAAGGAGATGCGACTTGCCATCAATCAAATCAGTGAGTTGGGCTTCTCCAAATATCTAAGACAACACTTTGATTTACAAGATCTATGGTGGCTGGGAATAATTCTCTTACCAGCTTAGAAATTTACTCAGTTTTCTATATATAAGCCCTGAAAGCATGATACACACAAGAAATCATTGAATCATTGAACAATAGTTGTTTGCATAACTGTTGGTAGTTGTATCACATTTCCAAATTAGTAATTCCTATAGTCTCCCATTCTGGATCTTTTCTGGTTTCATTGCCTATTCCTCAAAGGTGGCTACTAAAATTATAGTGTAAGGTACCTAGTACTACTCTAGGCATTGAATAAGGACCAGACCATCGCCTCTGTTTTATTAATTATAATATTCCTGTTAATGCCTAGAATTTTTGGACTTCTTGAATCTATGAATTCATACCATCCTATGTTCTTTAACATATTCTTTCACTTGATATTTGTTGAGCACCTTTTATGTGCCACCATAAACCAGGGTCAAGGAACAGACAAGTGAATTAATGCAGTACTTGACTTCACAGATCCACAACTCAAAGTACATAAAAAATAAAATAAATTTAATATTACAAAAGACATGATTTATAATCATGGCTTGTGCAGAATCCTATGGAAGCACAGGGAAAGGAGGAACTAATTTGAATTGATAGGGTTAAGAAAAATTTTAAACAGGAAATGATGCTTAAAATATATTCCAGGAAAAGAGAGCAGCATTATAAAGATAGAAAAGTATGAAATAGCAGATCACATTCTGAAAAGTTTAAGGAATTTTGGTGAGTTGCAACTTCAGATATGTGAAGGACAGGCTGGAGAAACACCTGGAAAGGCTAGAAGGAGCTAGATCACAAAGGGTCCTTATGTGCTCAGATGTCTCAACTCGACCAATAGGAAATGTTGATTCATTAAAGTATTTTAAGCATTCTCATAACATGATGTTATTATTTTAGATGTTCCAAACATCTAAACATGGCAATAGGGCAAAAGATTAGTGAGCATGAGCCTCGGACTCATATCGGCCTCGGACCCATATCGGCCACAGCAGCAGGGGAAGTAGAGGAGGTAACAGATTTGAAAGCCATTTATGAGGTAGAAGTTTCAGGCATTCATGACTCATTAACTGAGAAGGATGAGGGGAAATGAAGAGTATATGAATGTTCCAAAGACTTTTTATAATTTAGACGCTGGAATGGATGGTATTAACAAAGACTGAGATTGAGAGAAGGGCCTGGGGTGTGGGGGAGTGGGATGAAGGAGTGAATCAACAGAATGAGGTCACATTTGTATCCTCTGAGTTTGAGGTTCTATATTCTTACATATGCATTCTAACAGGATGGCTAAAGAAAAAGAGAAAAACAGAGACAAGGAAGAAGGGGTACTAAAGTGGACAGATGAACTAGGATCAGGTTTAAAAAAAATCCTGAATAGATTAAGAAGCCTGCACTGATTCGCAAAGCAAAAAAAGTATCTTAGGTTTTTAAAATAGAAACCTGATGTGATAAAATGTTATTTTAGAGAGATAAATCTAGCGACAAGCACAAGGAGAAAAATCCTGAAGGAAAGACAGGTAAATGAATGGTCAGTAATACAGGTTTAAAGTGATAAAAGCCTGTACGAATGGGAAGGCAAGAGGAGTGGAGAGGAAGGAAAGTGAGAGACCACTGGAGTCTCTTCTTTCTCCTCCACTGAGCTGTCTAAGGCCCTCTTCTCGTGGGAAATATTTTCTAATGTACTCTATGTCTTAAGTGTTTTCTCTGCATGTTGGTAACTCCCAAGTGTATATCTGTGCCCCTGAGACCGCTCCTAAATTCTAGATGTGTATATCCATCTCCTTACAGGACAATCTATTTGAAACTGTCACATATACTTTATACTCAAGAAGCCCACAACTTCCTCCTAAATCTAGTTTTTGGCTAGATCTCAGTCTATGACATCAACACCTAGTTGTTCAAATTACAAACCTGAAAGGAATCCTAAAACACCCTCTCTCATCCACCACATGCTTTGCCAAGTCTTATTGACTCTGACAGATAACTAAGCTAATTATTTGCAATTCTGCCCAATCATCGATTCTCCACAAATATCCAATCGTTCTGTAAATCCCAAAACTACCTTTTCACATTCGCTGTCAATTCCATCTCTCACTTATCAATCACTCACTAAATGATATTTGCATAATAAAGTCATACTGGTCCTTATAAAGTAGAAATCTGATCATGATCTTTCCCATGTTAAATCATTCAAAGCTTCCTACTAACCCCAAGACAAAAACCAAATTCTTTAGCATGAAGTAGTTATTACTTGGCACCTTTTAACACCTCCAATCTCACTTCCTGTATCAGTTTTCTATTGCTCCTGGTTAATAAATTGTCACAAATTCAGTGGCTTAAAGCAACACAAATTGATTAACTCACAATTCAGCTTCGAAGTTCAACAAAGGTCTCCTAGGGCTAAAACCAATGTGTTTGCAGAGCTGCATTCCTTTTGGAAGCTCTAGGGGAGAATCTGTTCCTTGGCTTTTCCAGCATCTAGAGGTTGCCCACACTTGGCTCATGGATGTGTAACTTCAATCACTACTTCTACAGTCACAATTTCTTGTCTGTCTCTGATTCTTCTGCCACCCTCTTTCCCTTATAAGGATCCTGTGACTACATTCAGCCCACCTGGATAATCCAGGATAACTGCTCCACCTCAAGATCCTTAACATGATCACATCTGCAAAGTCACTTTTGCTATGGACTATAACGCACACATCCATGATTCTGAGGATTAAAACATAGACACATTTGGGGGGCCATCTTTCTACCTATCACACCATTTCTTCCCTCTTCCCCAACTATTAGTATATTCTTCATTATAGGTATATAAGTTGGAATCCTTAGTCCCCCAAATGTACCACAGAATTTCTCATCTCAAGATTAGATGCAGCTCCTTTTCTGAGACACTAAACTCGACCAGGCCCTTCACCTATACACCCCGGCGATCCTTCACAACTCTTGTAGGCCTTCCCTGAACTGTCCTCTAGAATAGGGTTTTATCAACTTGAACATAATTCTTATTTACTTGTCTGTCTTCTCAACCAGACTCCAATTTCTTTTGGAAAAAAGACTGCCATAGTCATTACTATATCTTCAGATCTAAAATAGTTTCTATTACATTATAGGCACTCAAATATGTCTTTGTTGAATGCATACTGAAGAGACAAAGACAGGCTTAAAACCTGTGGATTCCTAGAAAATTCTGACCTATTTATTTTAGATGAACACTGATGACCTTCCAGAAACCCAACACTGAACATTGTAAAAAGGAGTGGAGGAGTCTTTTAAAAGTTATTTTTAGAGAAGACTCAAAAACCTCTATTGACAGTTTAGTATTATGGACATTAAAAAAGGATTCTTATGGTCTCAAACTGAAGTGATTCCAGGGGCAAAAAAAGATACAGATTTATTATGTAAAAGAGAACATAACATTACTAGAAAGTATTTGTAAAATCATACCTCTAGAGTCCACCTTTTAAACATATCTCTAATGGTAAGATCACAAAACAGTAAAGACATGATTGATACTTGAGGGTCCTCTTTACTGAGAGACATACAAGAAAATATAACAACAGATCTTTGCTGATCTTGATTCTGTTTCTCATTAACTAGTCACCAATCAAGTTTCAAGGATATTCACAAGATTATTATTTCTCTGTATGGGTATTTCTTTTATAAGACCTCATCTTTGGTCTAGTTTTAACATATACCATTTGTTAAATAAATAACAAGGAAGAATTTAAAGTTTCAGTTTCTCTAAGGCTTATATATAAATAAGGCTCTCTATTTTAAAAAATCACTTGCAGATATCTTTTTTTATTTAAATTTATTGGAGTGACATTGGTTAAAAAATTATATAGGTTTGGAGTGTACAATTCTATAATATGTCATCTGTATATTGCATGTAGATATCTTTTTCATGTCCTTGGTCTTTCTAATTTAAATCCTGTAATTTCAAGCTCATTAAAATTTTTAGCATGCAAATTTGTCTATGTAAAGTAAAGTAGGATATGAAACAAGTCTATGTGGCACAATGAAATTGTTCATTTCAAGGACAACATAGCAGAAGGTGAACACAAATTTAATGTGGTAAAAAAAGATAAACGGTTCTTTTAAAAAAGTAAAAATGAGCAATGCTTGTTTTTGTATTTCATTTTCACTTTAAAAATGGGTTAACAATGGATAGTAATTTGCAAATAAGAAATATAAAATGTTACATAAGATTGCTTCAGCACTTTAATTTCGAACAGAAATCTCATTTGATATTATATAACCAATCAAATATAGTTCGCAGTGTAAGACAACCAAAAACTCATAGACACAAAAAAGAGTTTAGTGGTTACCAGAGGGAAAAGGGGGAGGGGCAAAAGCTGATAAGGGTAAAGGGGGTCTAATATATGGTGATGAAAGGAGATTTGACTTTGGGTGGTGAACACACAATGCAATATACATACGATTATTGAATTGTACACTTGAAACTTATATAATTTTTGAACTAATGTCACCCCAATAAATTTAATTTTAAAAAATAGGGTTGGAAATAAAAAAAAATCTCAGCCAATGTTTATATATATGTATGTGTGTGTGTGTATGTATGTGTGTGTGTGTATGTGTGTGTGTATGTGTGTGTATATAGTAGTTCTTGGTAGTATAAAATAAGCTGAGTAAGAGTGTACCAGAAATACTTTCCATCTATACTTAAAAATATTTATAAAATTTGTAAGAGCATCATAACTATATGAAACAGTAACTTCTAATACACAGCAATCGAAGAAAATAAAAATATGAAAAATAAACTTGTATAAATGGAACTGAAACAAAATATATCTTATTTCTAAAGAGATTTGATTCATAAATCAAAAGATGCTCCACTTTGAAAACACGAAAAGCTGAAATTTCTATATTGTTCTAAAACAGAATTTTAAAGTCTTTTGGTTATAATATTTTTTCAAATATAACATGAGGCATTTATTAAATGTCCAGATTTTCTCAAAAATAACATCAAATATACACTGAATTGTGAATTAGATGCTGTAAGATATATAAAAATTAGAAAAAAATCCTTATTGCTCTCAAGGGGCTTATTATGTAATGGGGATGTCAGACATAGAAATCTAACAATAACAGCCAACTGAATAAAGTAAGTACTATATTACTTCAGAGTTCAATGTGAGCCCAGAGGAAGAGGACATTTTTATGGAATACTTTATGAATATCTATATTGAATAAAGTTGACTAATAATGAAAATGAAAATTACACATGATCATCAGAGGTTTTCTACCTCAGAAGTTTTTGTGGGCTGTAAGGGGCAGAGGAGGGACAGCAGTTAGAAGGAAAAGGGGTTATGTGACTTTAGAGGCTGACCGAGCCATGGAGGCAGAACAGGTACTCTCCTCTCTCTGTCATACTTCTACTTATGAGCTCTCCTCCTCATACTTTACCAACCCTTGTCTATCTTCCTATTCTGTTGACCACTTCTCTCCAGCTTGAATTATAGAAGTACCAATATTAAGACTATCCTGTGTCAAAAATGCCATTTTCTTTTTCTTGTAGACATTTTTCTTGCTTTTTAGATCTCATTATTTTTGTCCACTGTACTCTTGGGTTTTTAGAACATCAAATACATCCCCAATGTCTAAGTTCACAATCTGAAAAGTAAGACATTAAAAATGATGGTGACCCTCCATTAAATTATTTAGAAAGGATTTACAATATAAAGTAAAATAAATTACTGGCAACATATTGTGGACTTTTTTCCACAAAGAGTGAATGAAAGGTCAAAGTGTGAATTAAAATAACAATACTTTAACAATACCCCATTCCGTGTTAAGGTGCTTTTTTACTCAATGTATGGACCCTCTACCAACTTTGCTAAACGCTATGTTCGGGTATATAATTAAGATGAGATACTTGTAAATGTCATTGGTATAAACTTTTGGTTGTTTGGTACTAAAACTTTCAATGTATTTAATACTAACTTTATTAATATTTTGATCATAAATCTGGATCCCAGGATTTTACTCTTATGCAGCAAAAGTTGAAAATAGAAAAAAAAATGCTGATGCAGAATATTCTTTATTAAGCTGAATTTTAATATTATGCCCTCGGCTATTATTAAAGGACACTGAAAGCAACAACCAATGAAATCTCTGCCTAATGTTTTGCAGAAATGTTATTAAGGACATTGTTATATCTAAAATACAAGAGAGAAATTTTCTTTAGAACTTATTGCTAGTAAAACTTTGCTTTAAATGAATTAATATCCTTCCTCTCCTCTAATCATGAAATCAGTTAACTCTTTTTCTATAATGGTTTACACCTAAATTTCAAGCTCAACCCGGAAATTATCCCAGGTCTTTAAGAATCTACATTTTTATTTTATTTACTATTGTTAAATTTCCATCATTATTTATTTTTACTGGTACTGATAATTTATTTCTATTTTAGCATTTCTTTACTGTAATATAATTTGGTAATGGCTACACAAGTTCTTTGAAATGGTAAAATTGATTCCTTGTTTTTTAAATATGCCAATAAATGCCTTCGGTTCTTCAAGCAATTAAAGGGCTGCATAGGCTTCAATATTTCAGTGAGGTATGTGTTATCACAAATTACATTCAAGATGCATTTAGTTCATATTCATCCTTTGCTTATTAGCCTGTGGTAGAATGGTATTTTTCATAGATAAATACTAATTCTGGTATTCAAGGCTCTCAAAAATCTAACTTTAAACTAAACTTTTTGAATTATTCATCTTCATCTGCTTTTGTCAAATCTTACCTTCCTTAAAACAAGTCTTGGAATTCCCCATGTTTTAGATAATTCCCCTACCATAACCCCAAATAATTTCCCTACTCCTTCTGCTTATCCTCAAGAACTACTTCAGGTCCATCTTCCTCGATCAACCACTTCCAGGCCATTCATTTCTCTTCTGAATTCCTATAACACATATTGTATTGCTACTAAAACTCGACTTTATCAATTTTTAATAATCCTTTTATAGGTATTTTTTCAAATTGAGATTCATAAAATCAACTTTTTGGATGTAGACTTTAAAAAATATAATAGAATGCATCACAGGTAAGAAACATAAAAAGTTGATTTGTAAAATTTGTTTGAGTTACACACATGCATACATATCAACACTCACTATTTTGTGTGTCCCAGGTCTTGATATAAAATGTAATTCCTTTCTATACATTGTAGAAAAAAGTTTCAAAAGTACCTCTTTATAGTGTTCTACTTTACATTATCATATACAGTTTTAGAAAAATTTTAATAATGCAAAAATAACATGTTCAATGAAAAATTTTAAACTACACTTAAGCCAAAAAAACCCCTCGTAATTTCTCCAAGTTGAAATAATCATAATGTTCTAGTCTTTCAACTTTTTCTATGTATATGTACATATACATTTCATTTTTTGAAAATAGATTAATATTGTAACACTATTTTATAAATTGCTTTTTCTACTTTAACAATATATAACATGATCATTTTATTCCTTTAACAATAATTTTTTAATAAAGTATCTCTCTGAAAAATTATAACTGCCTGAGGGCAGGTGCCATGGTTTCAATATTTTTTCATCTAACTTTTGAATGATTTAAAAAATAAAAATGTAAAATATAAACAGTAAAAAGTTTCTCTTACATCTCTGCTGCCAATTTCAACCCCCTCTCAAAACACGTAACTTCTGTTACATATCAACATCATTCTTACATAGTTTCCTGAGTATATTTTTAGTTTCCTTATCATATAAAAGTAAATTTAGATATGAATCTTATACTCCCCATATTTTTATATAAAAAATAACATTGTATAAAGTCTGTTTTATAGCTATTACCTTTTATTAACAATATATCTTGGAACTCTCTCTAATCAATACATAGAAAAATTCTTCATTTGTACTACTCCATTGGATGGGGTACCATAATTGATTTAACTAGACTCCTGTGGATGACCATTTCAATTGTTTTCAATCTCCTGATATTACAATGCTGCAGTGACTAACCTTTGTCAGGGAGGGAAAAAATTTCCCCTTTATTTTACATAGTTTTTTATTGGCTGGTTTAAGAATTAAATTGGCATGAGACATTAACAGGAGAAAATCAAATTTAATTTCAAACATATGTATGAAGCTCTCATAGGTATGGGACTTTCTGAAATAACCAAAGCAGGCAGATTTTATATTTTCTAGACAAGAAACCACAAATTTGTGAGGAATTCATGTGACAAAAAAACTTAGGCTTGGATGCTTAATTAGTAAATAATCTAAGCAATTTGTTTACATAGCCTTCTCAGCACTGAATTAGCTATCTCCTACGATAAGGATGTCTCTACCTTCTGGTGCAGGAAAGGCACCTTTCGCATGGGAAGGTTATTTTCTGCTTTTAGGGAGAGCAAAGGAAGGTCAGAATGCCCCTTTTCTGCATGGACTGTTTCTTAAGTAACTTTAATTCAAAATAATCAATATGCCAAAGTGGCATATTTTGGGGTGGCCTGCCCTGAGCCCCGTCACCTTATACTGACGTCATTTCATATATTAAAAAATGTAACTAAAGGTAAGCTGTAGAAGAATTATTGCTAAATCATAAGTATACACATTTTATAATTTTCATAGATTCTGCCAAATTGCTTTCTATAGGTTCTAATTTATAATCCCGTCACCAAATTATCTAAGGGCCTTTTTCTGCACATCTATGCCAAGAAAGTGATTATAAAATGTAAGTTTATGACAATCTGTTATGTGAAAAAAATATTTCACTATAGTTTTAATTTTCCTTTATTCTGAGTGAGGCAATCACCTATCGTATGTTTAAAAGTCATTAGTATTTTTATTTTTTGAACTATCCACTCATGTCCATTGCCAATTTTTCTATTTGGTTGTTGTTGTTACTGTATTTTTTTTTTTTTAGAGGTTCTTTGTATATTAAAGAGATTAGCCTTTTTATGGCATGAATTTTTTTATTACATTAGCAGGTGATTTGATTAGGTACTAAACTTTCTAAAAGCAGTTATGTATATACTCTTTCCTTTTTCTAATTCATTTCTTTATGGTTTTATAATTCTCTTCTGTTTTCCTTTTATTTGATCATGGATTTATTTTTTCCTAAGTTTTTGAGTTGAACACTTTACTCATTTATTTTATTCTTTTTGTTTTATTAGTTGATGTATTTAATGCTCTGAGCTTTCTCTAAAGTACAACTTTAGCTGTATCACTTAAGTACATGTAAATTTTTATTCCCTCACCCGTTTCCAACATCCATTGATATAAGCAAGGAATATAGCCTGAGAATTACAGGGTGCCTTCATCTCCTTCAACAGATATTTTTGCTGAAGCCTGGTAAGATCTACTGCAGGTTGGTTCTTTAATCATACCTTCTCTAAACTTTGTGCTACGCAACTTCAGCCCAATCTAAGGCATTTTTCACTGAGTTAACATGTACTGTAAAGTCTGTGAATTATATATGACTCCTAGTTTCATCAAAAAATGTAGTTTATGGATTTTTAAATTTTTGTTGTTATTCACTTTTCTATGGTTTCCAACAAGGAACAGGAAAAAAATGCTTACTTATGCAACCATTTTCATACCTTTCATAGAGGGATGTACCTTTACACATTATCTTGTATATTTCTACATGCGCATAAAAGATTTCACAAATACTATAAAATGATGAAGTGACATATTGCAGGCAATGTTCTACTGTAAATCAAATTCAGTCCTTCAACCTTACTCTTCAAACTTTTGGAATATTTAAACTGGGCAAAATAATTTTTGACTGGGCCAACCGATATTGTATTCCAAACAACTGCCTGCAAATCAAACAGGAAAGCAGATATTCTGACTATTGGACTGAAAATTGAAGACATTCTTTAGAATTACCACCACATGTAGAGCTAAAGAATAACTTAGCTTATTAACACCAATAGAAATTCCTGCCTTTTATTCATGTAATTATTTCCCTTCCCCTTCTTATAAAAAACCTTTGCCTTCACCCTCTAATCAGAATAGTATTTGGGTTTCTGCCTGAATTGGTGCTTCCCAAATAGCTATTCTTTGGATCTCAAATAAATTCTTGTTGCTGCTCACTTTTGCCTCCAAATATTTGCCGGTAAAGTTCAAGGTAAAACACTGAAAGGCAGTCTACATTTTATATGTGCTATGATGAGCTTCTTTTATTTTATTAAGTGAATTGAGTCCATATTCCGAGTTTACTTTGACTTCCAAGATCATACTAAGTGAAGATTAAATACTCAAATATTACCTGTATTTCCCTTAGCACAATATGCTATAGAATTCCTGCTAGAATAAATTTCCTAAGTTTCATAAGGGATGGGATCATAACTATCAAGCTGACTGTTGTCTCCTATTGCTAGAATACTGGAGCACACACAAAAAAGATTGTTGTTGAACTATTGGCATTACTAAGACCACAGACTATAATTTATGCTAGTTGGAGTTGCAGTAAAAAGATGATGAATAGAATAGAATCAGTTTCAGGTTACAACTGAATTTTATAAGAAATGAGATTTAAGGTAAATTATAATCTCAGTTTCCTCACCTAAAATTGAAGATAATACTAATACTCAATTCACAGTTGTTAAAAAGGTTTAATAAAATAATTTAGGTAGAGTGTTATCCACAGATTATGCATTCAATAAATGTTTATTTTTTCTTCAGAGTTTAAAATCTTCCAAATTGGTCTTCTGTTTTTATTTATCTGTCCTGTGGAAAAGTTTTTAAATAAGAAAGTATTTGGTATTTTACAGTTTCCAAAATATATACAGAAATTTTCTCACATGATCTTTACAACAACCATGTGGGGTACCTGTAGCCTGAAGATGAAGCTGGCTGACTTGCCTCAGATCATGTGGTTGGTAGTGCTGAAACTTGGCACTAAAAATTGAATTCTCTTTGCTCAAATTGGAGGTCCATGTGGAGATTTATATATTCTTGATGGATGTCCTAAGGAGAACATTTAGTAATTTTTTGTGCTCTTCCACTCTTAATAGACCTAATAATTGATCTAAAATAGGCAATTAAACAGTGGGCATTCTAGATAAGAACATGTTCCCAAAGTATGGGTTTCCCTTACCAGAAATTTGATTTGACATGATATTTAATTATCTCATTTTTAAGATATTAAAAAAAATCACTCTTAGGTACAAATTTTAAACACACAGCACTTCTTAAAAATTCCATACAAATGATAACATAAGAGTAATTGCAAAAGCACACACAGCTAGTTCGATACCTCCAAAAATAATATTAATGAGTGTGATAGCATGATTTATAGTAAGAAATTATATTTGGTCTTAGACCTCATTTCTGGCACAGAGCTGCTAAAGCCCTTGGAAACTCCTGCGTGTGGAGAGCCATAAAGAAGTCTTTTCTTAGGTGATGAGATGATCTTTGGAAAGCCCGTAGGTGACCTAGGAGTACCCTGCAGGTTGTGGATGGGGGGGAGCCAATCTTGTGATTACAAAGGTGGAGCTTGCAGTTCCACTCCCTGACTTCTAGGGAGGGGGGAGAGGCTAGAGATTGTGTTCAGTCACCAATGGCCAATGATTTAATCAGTTATAGCTATGAAGTGAAACTACATATTTCAAAAATCCAAAAGGACTGGCTTCATAGAACTTCTGGGCTGGTGAAGGAAGGTGTGGACACTGAGAACAGTACTGTGCTTAGAAAGAGCATGAAAGAAAGCTCCATGTCATTTCCCGCATACTTTGCCTTATGCATCTCTTCCATCTTCTGTTCCTGAGTTATATCTTTTTATAATAAAGTGATCATCTAGTAAATAAAATGTTTCTCTGAGCTCTGTGAGCTACTCTAGCAAATGAACCCAAGGAGGGGGTCTGTTGGAAACTACAATCTATAAAACAATTGTTTATAAACACAGGTGATAACATGGACCTGTGATTGGTGTCTGAAGTTAGAGGGTGGCGGCAGTCTTGTTGGACTGAGTCTTTAACCTGTTGGATCTTACTCTATCTCTAGGTACATTGGGTCAGAATTTTATTAATTGCTTGGTGGTGTCGGGGGTGGGAACAATGAACTAGAGGGGAAAGTTTGGGGAAATTAAAATCAGGGGTTTTTCTCTAACTTATTTGGATGGCCATATTACTACAAAAATATTTCCTGGAAGTTCACTTGTGCTATTAAACACAAATCTTTTGTTTTAAAGAGACCCACTATATAAACTTGTAAAATTTTATGCAGGGTTTTTACTCAAATGAAGTGAATTTCTTAAATCATATAATAAACAACTGACCTTTTAAGACACTTCATATTAGTTATTAAATTCATCCAAATCTGTGCTCGCCTCCCATTGCTCTCCCCTTCTACCACCGTTTCTGCCATATTAGCCTCAGCAGGTCCTCAGTTGCACCAAGGAACACTCCCCAGACACTCATGGAGGATATTTGGTCAATAAACACCACTATGGCTCTACCAGTGTAAAGTTGGCATCTTTTCTCATTGGTTAGTATTCATGTTAAATACTTTAATGATTACCGATGCATATAACCATACAGGTATCTCCTTGGCTTGGTTTACATTTCTCCTCAAAATTTATTAGGAGGCCTTCTTTGATCACAATGTTTGAAAAAAGCCACTCACACACACACACACACACACACACACACACACACACACACACACACACACACACACACACACACACCCCTCCTCCTGCCCTCATCATCATGCTCAGGTCATTATCTCCCTGACTTGCTTCCTTTTCATAGTATGTATTACACTCTGACATAATATAGAACACTGCCCAGCACAGGTTAATGTTAAGTAAATATTTGCTAAAGGAATAAATACTGAATCACATATTTTCTAAATCTCTCTTTATTAAAACTTTAAATCATTTTAATAATTTAATTAAAGAATTAAGAAATTAAGGCACATGAATGTAGATTTAAGAAAAAGGAAGTTTCTTTGCTTCTATAAAATGTTAAATTGAAAAAACATATCGAAAATTCTATCAAAAGCCTCTATAAAAGGAAAATCATTAAACAGTAATATTGCGAAAAGCAATACTTAAGGTAAAATAGTCTTTAAGAGATCTGAAACTAAAATAATGAATAGAATACCTAATTAAAAGTACAACTTTCTTCTCTTATGAATTCTTTGTTTGCACGTGTTTGATCTTGAATGCTGTGGCCACCAACCTGTCTCCTCAATTACAAGTCAGCAGTTTCAGTCACAAAAAGATTTCCTCTCCTCTTTAAAAATCTGCCTCTAATCTGGCAACCTATACCAAATTCTGATAAAAAGTCCACAAATATTTGATTTAAACTGGCAGGCAAATCATTTGTCTAAGGTTCAACTTAATGGCCCACTGACTAACTCCCTTGAATTTAATCATGATTTTTAATTTCCATTCAGAAATAAATTTCTTTTTAAAAACAGCGAAATCTAAAGAAATATTAAACTTAACAAGGCAATAAACTTGCAAAGCATGATTTAAATGTTAAAATTGAACTGGATGTCTTTCTAACCCATATTTTATCAAGCCTTAAATTTTAACTCAAATCTCAGATCTCTGACCCAATATTACTGTTTAATAATTTTCCTTTTATAGAGACTTATAGTATAATTTTTGATATATTAAAATCGTTTTTCAATTTAACATTTTATGAAATCAAAGATACTTCCTTTCCCCACATCAATGTCCCTTAAATAGTTTATTCTAGTCTCTCTAAAGTCTAAACTCTAAAATCAAGACAGACAGTGGTTAAGACCATGGACTCAAATCTCAGTTCTGCCTCTTATCAGCTGTGTTATCTTGTGCAAGTCATTTGACATATTAAGCTTCAGCTCCTCATTCATAATATTGTGTGGGGTTAATAACAACAATAATACTGTATGGGGTTCATAATACTTCATAGGAATATATAGGGTTAAATAACATAATGCATATAAAATGCTGAGCAAATACCTGGCTCCTAGCAATTGCTCGATGAATCCAATTCTTCAACAAATGTTTACTGAACACATACTATGGGTCAGCGCTGTTCTAGGTACTGGGATATGAGTGCTCAAAACATTAAATGTAATTCTGGCCCTTATGAAACTTACCCTTCACTTGGGAGAGAGAGTCAACTAAAAATGCATCATATAATATAATATCAGGTAAACATAATCATAACAAAGAAATTAAGAAGGGGAAGAAGGGAACATAAGGAGGTGAGGTGCTAGTTCACATATGTAGTCAAAAGGCCTCTCTGATAGTGACATCTGAATGGAAACTAACCTGCGTAGTAAAAAACAGGCCATGTGCATATACATAAAACTGTAAGGAGAAGATAATGGGTGATCAATAACCCTTGTTTATGACAATGCCTTTCATATTCCATCTTTACATAGGCTTTGGGAGGCACTGTAGGAGAAATCAGCCAGTGGAGGGTAAAGGATGAGTGTATTGGGCACCACTGGCATTACCATGAGAAAGTTAAATTATTTCTCTATTGCTGTATTGTCTAGTTACCTGTACCTCTGAAGATAAGAAAACGACTACTTTGACCAGCTAGACGTTATGATGATATATTTATAGTTTTATGGGGAAGAGAGAAATAAATGAGAAGAGTCTTAGAAGTAAGTTGCTATAAACAGAATTATATTGAGACCAAAATAGCATTCTTTATGTAGGCTAAAAATGAAGTCTGGCAAGATGGAAATTAGATGTTTTACAGCACATTATATGGTCAAAGACATTAACTTCTTATACAAATTAAATCAAGAAATAGATTCCAATTATAAGAGTACAATGATACATAACAGATAATGTGACCATAGCAAAATCCTTATCAGTCTGTTCCCCACTCATAATTGAAAATTATCTAACTTTCACAACCTCTGCTTTGTGATTTTCATGTAAAAGAGTAACATGATTCTTTAAATCAAGTGTAAAACAATATTTACAACAGAGATAATGACTTGCATATTTCAATATCAGTACTTTAGATCAAGTTAATAGTCAGCTACATAAACTTTAAATTTCCACCTCATAAAACAATCATATATAGCTCCTTAATCTTCTATAGCTTTTAGTTTACAGTCATTTTCATAGCTGGTGCTATAAAATGATGAGACAGTCAGCTCAGCTCCACAGCCAGTGTTTGGGGTTTGGGAGAAAGAATAACTGGGTTTGAGATAGTCCAGAGAATCTACTCCATGTATCTAGACTAGTGTCATGAAAAATTTTATGTAGTGAAAGATGTGGCTTTATTTGAACTTACATATTCCAAGAAAATAATTGCATTTTTATGTGCCTCTTTTATGGCTTCAGTCTCTCAAATTAGACCTAGCTAAGCAAGTAGACAACGCAAATATTTAGTTGGCTTGTGAAATGGGCTTTCAATATCTCTGAAAACCTAGCTGTATAGCTCATTAACCTAAGAGGTAAAAAGTATCTTCACTGCACTGAATTTTATTTCATACTGAGATATACTAGAATGGAAGTTCGTACTTTTACATGTACAATTAAGTACACAAAACTCCTATCACTTAAAGTACTGGAGAGAGAGCAGTAGTGAAGAGAAAATGTCAAAGATGTCCCCTAGGTTTAAGGTTTGAGTAGTTGAGTATTTACTGGTAGCATTTACTTAAAAAGGAAGAACAAATTTGGGAGTTAAAGGTAATGAACTCAGTTTTAGGTAAAAGTAGAAAAACATTAGTTGGGGGAAATACATAAATCTGAACTAGAAATATAAATTTGCAAGTCACTGATGTATGAAGAGCAAATGAAGTCACAAGAATAGATCACATTAACTAAGGAAAAATGTTAGAATTCTGTGAAACAACTGCAATTAAATTCACTGATGGAAGAGGAAACATTGATAGGCATTTCTTTTACTAGAGATAAAATGTGACAACCTGTTCCAGACTAAAAAACAATTTTATAGGGTTTTCTGCAATTAAAA